>NC_090279.1:144120928-144430928 GCF_040414725.1 Anabrus simplex | reverse complement strand
ATCATCCTCGAAGTGGTTTTCCGTGGTTTCCCACTTCTCCTCCAGGCAAATGCCGGTATGGTACCTAACTTAAGGCAACGGCCACTTCCTTTCCTCTTCCCTGCCTATCCCTTGCAATCTTCCCATCCTCTCACAAGGCCCCTGTCCGGCTCCATGGCTAAATGGTTAGCGTGCTGGCCTTTGGTCGCAGGGGTCCCGGGCTCGATTCCCGGCATGGTCGGGAAATTTAACCATCATTGGTTAATTTTGCTGGCACGGGGGCTGAGTGTATATGTTGCCTTCATCATCAAATCATCCTCATCACGACGCGCAGGTCGCCTACGGGTGTCAAATCAAAAGACCTGCACCTGGAGAGCCGAACATGTCCTCGGACACTCCCGGCACTAAACGTCATACGCCATTTTATTACAAGGGCCCTGATCAGCACAGTAGGTAAGGCCGCCTGGGCGAGGTACTGGTCCCAGGCCCTAGTTGTATTTCCCCAAACCCAAAGTCTCACGCCGATGACCTTAAATGTTAGGCCCCTTTAAACAACAAGCATCATCATCATCAGTCTCACGCTCCAGGACACGGCGCTTGAGGCGGTAGAGGTGAGATCCCTCGCTGAGTCCTAAGGAAAAACGAACCCTGGAGGGTATACAGATTAAGAAAGGATGAAAGAAAGTTTGTAAAAACCTTTTGATATCCAATCCTGATTTTATTAATACAGGTAAGTCAGTTCGAATTATTAAGCAGATCTTTTGAGAGATTCCGATACCTAACAAGTTGAAATGTGTATCTATTTTTCTATGACCGTGTGAAAATAGTTTTTGGGTTTGCATGTCTCCCTTATTTTCAGCTTACCGCACTCTAGGAATGTATGTTTGCATGACACAATTACACACTCCTACAATATAATGTACTTAAGGTTCATTGTCCTTCACAGAGTAGCACAGGAAAATGAACACAATGAAAATTGTTCTGATGGACTGCATATCAATATATGGCTGGGAGGCGTGACCACTCTTAAGGGAAATAATGGATAGGAAGAGCATTTTATCCGAACAGCGGCGATATTTTTTATTACACCGACACTGATAATTCTTATGATGATGATGATGGGATAGGAAAGGCCTAGGAGTGGGAAGGAATCAATCGTGGCCTTGGTTAAGTTATAGCCCCAGCATTTCCTTGGCATAAAAATGGGAAACAATGAAAAGCCGTCTTCAGAAAATTCCGAATCTGCCAACTCTACCCCACAGTGTATTTTTCCACAGACTGCGATAAGCCAGCGATGCGCTATTTCTGTTGAAGTTCAAAGTGACAAGATGACACAATGGAGGGAGCAGTTGGTATGCGAGCATGGCGTTACAGGAACCGGTCCAGGGGGCCATGCGTGACCAACACGACATGACGGGCAGTGGGCTTCAAACCTGTGTCGGCTTCTCGAGTAGTGCGCAGCGCGAGGGACCGGCATCGAGTAGTAGTAATAATAATAATAATAATAATAATAATAATAATAATAATAATAATAATAATAATAATAATAATCTCAAATGCACTTAGGAAAAGACATTTGAAAATCCACGGATATATTCTCAGAATGAGTAATCAGAGACTGTACAAAAAAATTCTGAACCTTGCCCTATTAATGAAATTTAAAAAAAAACAATTGACTGCTTGAAGTTGGAAAATATTGTTAGGAAATAGGCATCACAGATGAGACTGTATGAGGCGATCTACGTTCAGAAAAGTAGTCGACAATCTCCGCTTTGCACACCATCCAAACATTACGAGCAACAAAACCTGGCCAGGTGATCGCAAGAAAAGCCACAGCTAGAAGATGGAGAGATTTTGGAAGAAGAAAAAGACAACGACTTCAGCTAAATAAGTTAAATCGCGCTCCTTAGTCGATCTTAACGAAATAAATAAATAAATAAATAAATAAATAAATAAATAATTTTATGGTTTTCGGAGATGAAAGTGCTGGAATTATGATTCACATAAGTTACTTTATATGATGATAAATCTACGAACACGGGGCTGGCTCAATTGAGCAAATTTAAATAGCACCGTACCGAGCCGGATTTGAAACTCCCAACCCCAGCTCAGAAAGCCTGTGCTACCATTTCAGCCACTCAGGCTGGCATTATTATTATTATTATTATTATTTATATTATTATTATTATTATTATTATTATTATTATTATTATTATTATTATACCGAGCTCGATAGTTGCAGTCGCTGGCCAATATCCAGTATTCTGGAAATAGTGGATTCTAACCCCACTGTCGGCAAACTTGAAGATGGTTTTTCCGTGGTTTCCCCATTTTCACACCAGGCAAATGCTGGGACTGTACCTTAATAATTAAGGCTACGGCCCGTTCCTTACCACTCCCAGCCCTTTCCTCTCCCATCGTCCCCATAAGACCTATCTGTGTCGGTGCGACGTAGAACAACTTGTAATAAATAACATTGTTTTATCTGTTTGTATTATGCGGTCTCATCAAAGTTTAAACCCTTAATTTTCCAGTACATTTGTTTATAATTATAATGGCGTGTGGCCTCCGGGGACACGCGCTGAGTTCATGTAGCCGACCCGCACATCTTTGAGGATAAGGCCCTAGCTATAATGAATTCTAATAATGAAGATGGCTCATACATCCAGCCTCCAAGCCATCGGAATTTGCCTCTTAAGGGTAAAATCCCTCATCCGGCCGAGAACCGAATCCGTGACTTCTTGGATCGAAGGCCAGCACGCTAACATTTACCCTTTATCATTTGACGCCATTCACTCTACATGCGGGTCAATTTCGCTGTTCAGTTTTAGTCCACCATATGGCAAGGGAACAGATCTCTGCTGGGCAGTCTGCAGTTGAGTTTTATTAATTTTGCCGTGTAAGCAGCGAATGGTCCGCCTCTGTGGAGTAGTGGTTACTGTGAGTACCTGCCACCCCCGGAGGCCCGGATTTGAATCCCTGCTCAGCCACAAAATTTGAAAAATGGTACGAGTGCTAGAAGGGGGTCCATTCAGCCTCGGGAGGTCAACTGAGTAGAGGGGTGTTCGATTCCCACCTCAGCCATCCTCAAAGTGATTTTCCGTGGTTTTACACTTCTCCTCCAGGAAAATGCCGGGATGGTGCCACGGCCGCTTCCTTCCCTCTTCCTTTTATATCCCTTCTGATCATCCCATCCCCCACAAGGCCCTGTTCTGCACAGCAGATGAGGCCGCCTAGGTGGGGTACTGTTCCTCTTCTCCAGTTGTATCCCCCAACCCAAAGACTCACGCTCCAAGACATTGCCCTAGAGACGGTAAAGTTGGGATCCCTCCCTGAGTCCGAGGGAAAAACCAACCGTGAAGGGTAAACAGATTGAGAAAGAAGGAAATAAAGATTAATGAGGAACTTTCAGGTAGCATAGAACCGATTCAACCATGATTCGCAGAAAAATCTCATACTTCTTTGAGGAGGATGGACTGAGGTGTTCAAAGTTGGACCTCAGAAGCAAAGTTGTATAAGCAGCGGTAGCCTACGCCTAAGCAAGATTTAGCATTTTTCACAATCCAGTGTCCTATAATTATCGGAGCTTAAAGATTTCCTGGAAGACTAAATGAATTTTTATCAGCAAGCCATGAAAATGTGTTGAGGAAATTTCTCGTGGTATTAATGAGGTAAGGATACATACGGTAACTGAAAATTTCATTGAAGTGATCTGGTTGGTTGTGCGTAGACGAAAAACCGTGCTTCAAATATGCTATCTTACATAAGGAAACATCGCCACACTGGATTAATTTGAATTATTTTACTGTTCAGTTCATTAAATATTAGGCTGTATTAAATTGATTTAGCTATAGGCTACATGTGCGTTGAAAAAGAGTAGATGCATTGACACTCAAAGTAATATAAACGTTAATTAGTAATGTATTCTATGAACATACCTCACTGCATTTCGGACCTTTAATTTCGCTATGAAGGTGGCTCACCAGTTTCAGATAGCCTACTTTTCATTCGTATACTTCGTACATTAAATCTCACAGATGAAGAAATGAAAATCCACAGCCTATTTCCGGTCATTCGACCGAGTCAGGAAACGAATGAAGTTTCCATCTAGCGCCAAAAATGGGAACTGTGCCGGTTGCCGAAGCCTGTCGCACTTCTCTGGGGCAATGATTAATCACTGACAGACGAAATGAAATGATATTGGAGAGTGTTGCTCGAATGAAAGATGATAGAGTAACCCGGAGTACCCGGAGGAAAACCTGTCCCGCCTCCGCTTTGTCCAGCACAAATCTCCCATGGTGTGACCGGGATTTGAACCACGGAATCCAGCGGCTAGCGCACTGCCGCCTGAACCACGGAGGCCATTACTACTACTACTACTACTACTACTACTACTACTACTACTACTACTACTAATAATAATAATAATAATAATAATAGTAATAATAATAATAATAATAATACTATATTCGCGTACTTTCGGAAGGAAATGTCATCAAAAGCCTGTAGTCAAGAAGTCAAGATATATTTGAAACGAAATAATAGATAACAGAACAAAGAAAGAGGATTTTTAGAAATAAAACCAAACCACATGGCGCAACAGCCCCAAAGGGCTATGGCCTACCAAACGACCGCTGCTCAACCCGAAAGCCTGCAGATGATGAGGTGTCCTGTTTTCAGCAAGACGAATCCTCTCAGCCATTAATCTTGGCTCCCTAGACCGGGGCCGCTATCTCACCGTCAGATAGCTCCTCAATTGTAATCAGTTAATCACGTAGGCTGAGTGGACCTCGAAACAGACCTCAAATCAAGGTAAAAATCCCTCACCTGGTCGGGAATCCAACCCGGGGCGGCCGGGTACCGTACAGGCACCGTACCCCTACAGAGCGGGGGCCAGCATTTTTAGAAATAAAGTGTTAAATATGACGGATTCCAGGGTAAAACGGGAAAAGGAAACTGGTACAATGTAGTCTGTGGGAATAAAAGAAGAAACACAAAGAAAAGATGGAGTAGTATTGGAAAGAAAAGAGGGAAGAGAAAACATACATAACATTCTGAGAAATTGAACTTGGCACGTGGTCCATAGCTGGCCATAATGGGAAGAGATAATAATAACACCTACTAATCGAGTTCGATATTTCCAATATTTACCCATGGGTTTAGAAAATTGTTTCCGAGTTACACTAGTCCATTGCACTTGCATTATTATTATTATTATTATTATTATTATTATTATTATTATTATTATTAGACTATTATTATTATTATTATTATTATTATTATTATTATTATTATTATTATTATTATTATTATTATTACTTACGTATATATGTACGGGCTTCATTTGGTATAAATCGTGGTCGTATCATGTATTATTTGAGTGTTCTGTGATCTGTCTTGTGTAACAAAACATGTGAGGTTATGTCACGACACGTTTGCTCTCTGTATATTAATACGACTTTATTTAACGTAAAAACATGTAATGAATAGTATACACACAGTACAGCAACAGTAGTCCAGAACAACGCATCTTTTTCACTAGAGTTTTATAGAACATGTTGTGTCATACTTTTCTAGAAGCCTGGTCAGGCAAGGTATACAAAGGGCCGTCTTGGGAGTTGAGTTGAGTTGTTAGCGAAAGTCGCTAGTCGAATTCAGTGTGTGAACTCATGTTGTAATTTTTTGTGTGTTGGTTATCTGTCGAAATACTAATGTAGCAGTCAAATGTTTGTTCAAGATGGTGGTTCATTAACGTGTGTGTATAATGTGTATATGATTTGTAAATTAAACAGTCGGCACAACTGACAACATCTCCTGTGTGCGTCTTTGTGAATACGATAATAATAATAATAATAATAATAATAATAATAATAATAATAATAATAATAATAATAATAATAATAATAATACTCTATTGTGTAGTGGTTAGCGTGATTAGCAGCCATCCCAAATGCCCGGGTTCGATTTCCGGCTCTGCCACGAAATTCGTAAACTGGTACGAAGGTTAGAACGGGGCCCACTCAGTCTCTGGAGGTCGACTGAGTAGGTGGGATTCAATTCCCACCTCAGCCATCCTCGAAGTGGTTTTCCGTGGTTCTCCACTGCTCCTCCAGGCAAATGCCGGGATGGTACCTAATTTAAGGCCACGGCCACTTCCTTCCCTCTTCCTTGTCTACCCCTTCCAATCTTCCCATCCTCTCACAAAGCATAGCAAATGTGGTGCAGTGGTTAGTGTGACTAGCTGCCCACCCCGAAAGCCCTGGTTCGATTCCCGGCTCTGCCGCAAAATTTGAAAAGTGGTACGAGGACTGGAACGGAGTTCCCTCAGCGTCGGGAGGTCACATGAGTACAGAGGTGGTTCGATTCCCACCTTAGGCATCCTCGAAGTGATTATCCGTAGTTTTTTCCAATTCTTCTCCAGACAAATGCCGGGATGGTACCTAACTTAAGGCCACGGTCGCTTCCTTCCCTCTTCTTTGTCTATCTCTTCTGATCTTCCCATCTCCCCACAAGGCCCCCGTTCATCACGTGAGGCCACCTAGGAGAGGTACTGGTCCTTATCCGCTGTTGTATACGCCCGACCCAAAGTCTCAAGCTCCAGGACACTGCCGTTGAGGCGGTAGAGGTGGGATTTCCCGCTGAGTCTGGGGGAAAAGCCAACCCTGAAAGAAAAACTGATTAAGAAATAATAATAATAATAATAATAATAATAATAATAATAATAATAATAATTGATACTTTAGTCGACAATCACCCCTTTACACACCATCCAGACACTACCACCACCAAAACCTAGTCAGAAGATCGCAAGAAAACCCACAGCAAAAAGATGAAGAGATTTTGGGAGAAGAAAAAGGCAACGTCATCAACTAAATAAATTCAATTGCGCTCCATAGTTGGGCATAACGAAGAAGGAAGATTCCTTTTGGGGTGATTTACAGCTGTTTCATTAATTTTGCCGAGTAAACAGCGAATGTATCTCCAGAGATCTTTTACACGCTGACATGGTTATGACATAGACTGCCGCATGACCTTAAAAAATTTGACTACCTTTACGTACCGGAATCTTGGGCCGATACTCTACCACTACGCTACGGAGGGAATTGCTAATCTGCTAATCTCATTATTCTGCATTTTAATGACCCGCTCAAGGCAATCGAGCATTGTAATATTGACTTGGCAACACTGTGAAATATGCATGATGAACAAGTACTTGGAATGGAATATTTCTGCAGGTAGCGGATCATATTTCAGTTTTCATCAATTGCAAATTGTGTCACTTCCTTTGTTTTAATGTAGAGTTCTCTCGTCTCAATCGAAGCTCTCGTGGGAGCACTGTGGTCTGTCAGCCAGAAGTCTACACCTCTGTGTTTCTTGCTAACGAACGGCGGAGTGACTGTGGTCTGTGGCAACCCCCCGCCGAGCCGGTCTAAGAGGAGGCCATGGTGGTCCCGCTTCTCCACCTGTCGGCGTGCCTGATCCAGTTCAAGGGGGCCATGCCTTCTCCTTGCCGCCAGGCGCTTCGTTGTCTTGTATAAGAGGGCCATGACCAGTCGCGTCACTTAACAGCCGGTGACAGGGCAAGGCAATTAAAACAAAAGTGCATGCACTTCCAAGGCCACTGCTTCGAGTCCCGTCCCAAGTCCACAGACGAAGCCGCATTCTTTACCAAGTGTGCTGTCCAAATATATTTATCAGGAAACTTCTCTCAAGGTTACAAAGCCGCTTGGGTAGACTGCGGCATGAGAAATCGCCATTCATAGTTCAACTCTGACCTTCTGAGATAGTACGTTTCAATTACAACTTAGTAGAATGACCTCTGATATGCAGATTAATGCTAATTAGAAAGATTAATATGAGCTTATAATCGAAGTGACCGGGTGAGTTGGCCGTGCGCGTAGAGGCGCGCGGCTGTGAGCTTGCATCCGGGAGATAGTAGGTTCGAATCCCACTATCGGCAGCCCAGAAGATGGTTTTCCGTGGTTTCCCATTTTCACACCAGGCAAATGCTGGGGCTGTACCTTAATTAAGGCCACGGCCGCTTCCTTCCAACTCCTAGGCCTTTCCTATCCCATCGTCGCCATAAGACCTATCTGTGTCGGTGCGACGTAAAGCCGCTAGCAAAAATAAAAAAATAAAAAAAAATAATCGAAGTGACTGACTACTAAAACCTTTTACACTTCGTTACTGGGAAAATCATAGAATCATGGCGTCGAAAACGAGACAGTGAGTCCAGTTTATTTGGCTGCTCCCCTCTTCGTAGCCTCTTACGACATGCAGGGGTGTACAAATAATGCATCCTTTGACTTCACCCATAGGTGAAGTAAAGAGTTCCGATAAATAGAAAGAAAAACGCGTGTATTCACGGAGCTCATGAATTGTAAGAAAATGAAAGATCTTCTAGATCTCGTTAATATAATACTAATCTATTTTGATTATACTTACTCTCTTGCTCCCTTAATCTGTTTACCCTCCAGGGTTGGTTTTTCCCTCGGACTCAGTGAGGGATCCCACTTCTACCGCCTCAAGAGCAGTGTCCTGGAACGTGAGACTTTGGATCGGGGGATACAACTGGGAAGGATGAATAGTACCTCTAGTACCTCGCCCAGGTGGCTTCACCTGCTATGCTGAGGAGGGGCCTTGTGGGAGGGGGAGGATAGGAAGATTCGAAGGGACAGACAAGGAAGAGCGAACGAAGCAGCCGTGTCCTTAAATTAGGTGCCATCCCGGCCGGTATTTGCTTGGAGGATAAGTCAGAAACCACGGAAGACTACTTCGAGGATGGCTGAAGTGGGAATCGAACCCTCCTCTACTCAGATGACCTACCGAGGCTGAGTGAACCTCGTTCCAGTCCTCGTACCACTTTTCGAATTAAGCGGCAGAGCCGGGAATCGAACTCGGGCCTTCAGGGGTGGCAGCTAATCACACTAACCACTACACCAGAGGCGGACATTATTATTATTATTATTATTATTATTATTATTATTATTATTATTATTATTATTATTATTAACAAATACATAACAATTAGGAAATATATCGGTGGCAATGACCCCTTATGGTAGTGTGATGATAAAGTAAAATTAAAACATAATTACCCAACAGCAACAACTACTACTACAAGAGTAGGCTACAACGAGCAATTCCATGGAAAGAAAATATTACAGGAAGAATACTACTAGGTTAACATTGTAAATCCAGCACCATCATATCCAAATTTACATACAACTTAAGTATTTCCACTGGTTGAAGGCTACGGCTTACAATACTATGCAGTGATTATAATTATGTACAGTGTGGCCAACGACTGCTTCATTCTGATTAGCTCCGCCATGTTCTAGCCAAATGGCCCGTCAGCTGAGTTAATCGTGTGTATTCCGCACAAGCTAAGATCACTAGCATGTTAATATACAAATTCGCACGTACCTTAAATAAGTGTGATGACTTAATACTATAATTTTCAATGGCCTGAGCGTTGCACTAAAATATGACACCATCACATAGACATTTACACACAATTAATGCTGGAGTTTATTCTTGAAGCACCTTACATTTCTGGGAGAAAGCTCTAAGACTGGTGCATTCTAATCAATTCCCCGATTTAAAAACGAATATTTATCATAGTATCCTACTTAGTCGACTGTTCAAATTTCCTCAAGCCGGCTTATTCGCATAGGCATTATAATATGGCACATAACCATATTTGTTTCCTTCTAGTCCCCAGTGCCTCCCACCCAAGTTTTTCTAACATATTTTTCACACTACTTCTAGGATTGAAATCATTAAGCACGGGTGTTGCAGTCTTTGGCACTATCATCTCAAGTTTATTATTATTATTATTATTATTATTATTATTATTATTATTATTATTATTATTATTATTATTATATACATTCGTTTAGCCCCTTAAGGAGCATGTGGAACCATTAAATAGCACTGGTATTCTTCATTTTCTTGTTCTTATCTTCCCAAAACTTCCTTATCCTTTCACTATGGGCCTGCCGTCTTTCTTGTGTCCACGAGTTTTTGAGTTTCAAGCTTTTCTCAGTTGGATTCTTGGGTGCAAATTTATGGATGTTGATCTTTTGTCTGTATGTATTCTTTATGGTTACCATTGGATCAACGTCGACTTCTGCGAAGTCCTTTTGTGTATCCACTAGCCAGCGAACTTTGGTTTGTCGGTTTCCATTGATAATAAGAAATATTTTCTTAGTCAGTCGTGAGTCACCCATTCGTGCTAAATGTCCATAAAATTTCATACGCCGTTTGCGTGCGACTGAAGTGAATCGCTCGGTTAATGCATAGAGTTCTTCCGAGCTTTTTTGCATCCATATATCCTTTTGAAACTTGGGCCCGAATATCTTCCTCAGTATCTGTCAATGTCCTTGATGTTAATGGTGAGTGTTGATATCTCAGGTACGTTGAGTGCCTCAGGGAGGACAACAGTGTGGCATTGTCGGAGTTTGGCTTTTGTGGATATTGATTTCTTATTGTAGAAGTTCCAGGAGATTAGGAATGCTTTACGTAGTTTTTCTGCGCGCATTTTGTTGGCTGCTTTTTCATTGCCTGAATTACCAATAATTTCACCCAAGTACTGGAATTGTTTGTCTTGTAAAATGTTGCCACATTTGGTCGCTAGTGATGTTAGGTTTGTGCACTTGGAGTCCATGTATTGCGTTTTATCATAGGGGATGTGGAGACCAGTTTTGATTACAATCTCTTGAAGCTTCTCGATGAAGTGCCTGGCTTCTTCGGGTGTCCAGGTAATTATTGCTAGATCGTCACTAAAGGTAAGGCATTTAATGTTAATCCGTTTACTTTTCGTTCCCATGTTTATTATTATTATTATTATTATTATTATTATTATTATTATTATTATTATACAGTGCACCATGTTAAAATTGCTCCTCGCGATGCTATCCTTACCACAGATTGTGGAAACATTAGACGACAAAGTTAAATCTTAGACATGTGGGCATAAATGCATACACGGACACATACATGCAGGATGGAGCAAAAGTCAGGTTACATTGCCAAACTTTAGGCTTGTCTTTTCTTCCCAAATTTCTGACCTGTTAATGGGATACGGTCGAATGGAAGCCTTTTTGCTAATGGATGAACGGATTTCTACCTGCGACACCCAGACAGATCGCCAATAATCCACAAAAACACGGATCACCTCAGAGAAAATATTACCAACCCCATTTGAATAATTACTCCCACCACACTAGCAGACGCCTTTTACATTTTGGCCCGTGTAACTTGACTTATGGTCCATTCTATATATAAACATATCCATCTTCGTTATGGATTGCAATACTTCCTTACTTATCGCTTCCCTGGTTTTGTTTCAGGTCCTCATAGGATCAGGACTTGGCAGCGAGGAGGAACGCACGTTAATCAGGAACAACAAAACAATGACAAGTACAAGGATTCGATACAATAAAGAACCAAGTAGAATAAGAAGAACGCAATGCCACGTGGACAGCGCAGAGAAACAATATAATTCACGGGCTTGATATTCAAATCTTTCTTTCTTTCTTTCTTTCTTTCTTTCTTTCTTTCTTTCTTTCTTTCTTTCTTTCCCAATCCGTTTACCCACTAGGGTCAGTTTTTCCCTCGGACTCAAACGAGGTATCCCAGCTCTACCGCCTTAAGGGCAGTGTCCCGGAGCGTGAGACGTTGGATCGAAAAATTAAAATTGGGGAGGAGGACCAGTACCTCGCTCAGGCAGCCTCACCTGCTATGCTGAACAGAGGCCTTCTGGAGGATGGGAAGATAGGAAGGGATAGACAAGGAAGAGGGAAGGAAGCGGGCATGGCCTTAAGGTAGGTACCATCCCGGCATTTGCCTGGAGGAGAAGTGGGAAACCACGGAACTCCTGTGACAAAAGGCCAGCTCTCTAACCGTTTAGCCATGGAGCTGGACAAGGCCAGCAATGGGCCTTCTTCACTATGTAGAGACAGAAGGGGCATAAGGGCATGCAAGGGTAGAATAGGCGTGCTCAACATTGTCAGTCAGATCACCACTCACAATACTCGTCGCATTGCTCCTCTTCCTCCTCAGCATCATCACCATAGTTATCGTCATCTTCATCATCATCATCATCATCATCATAATTATTTTAGTGTTTTTCCGCTGGTGTAGGGTCCATTCTAACATGGATATGATTGGGGGGGGGGAGTGCTGTCTCTCTGTCTGGAATTAGAGCCATCAATTTTACGTGGATAGAAAACCGGCATCTTGGCAACCAGGCAATCAGTATTCGTCATCTTCTTCCTCACGTTACTACACTGCCTTCTATATACTATTCTTTCTTTCTTTCTTTCTTTCTTTCTTTCTTTCTTTCTTTCTTTCTTTCTTTCTTTCTTAATCTGTTTACCCTCCAGGATCGGTTTTTCTCTCGGACTGAGCGAGGGATCCCACCTCTACCGCCTCAAGGGCAGTGTCTTGGAGCTTCATATTCTAGGTCGGGGATACAACTGGGGAGAATGACCATTACCTCGCCCCGGCGGCCTCACCTGCTATGCTGAACAGGGGTCTTGTGAGGGGATGGGAAGATTGGAAGGGATAGACAAGGAAGAGGGAAGGAAGCGCCCGTAGCCTTATGTTAGGTACCATCCCGGCATTTGGCTGGAGGAGAAGTGGGAAACCACGAAAAACCACTTCCAGGATGGCTGAGGTGGGAATCGAACCCACCTCTACCCAGTTGATCTCACGAGGCTGAGTGGACCCCGTTCCAGCCCTCGTACGACTTTTCAAATTTCGTGGCAAAGTCGGAAATCGAACCCTGGCCTCCGGGGGTGGCAGCTAATCACACTAACCACTACACCGCAGAGGCGGAAACTATGCGTAGATTTTTATTTAAATAACGCCAGTAGTGGCGATTAGTGGGTCGGGGGGTGTGTGCGAAGGGGTTCAGTCACCCCCAACAGTGTGGAGAAAACATTACATTTTTATTCCATTTTAACCTCCTGAAACTAGGAATTGTGAGAATTATAAAAATAAAAAGAAAATGCACAAACCCTGTTGTCTGATCAGCTAATTCTTTCCTTTCTTCATCTATGAACATAATTATTAGCGGAAATACGCACAAAATGTCCTTCGTGGTGGCTAATCGATTTGTATAGCGCCACAGCAATTAATGGAGACTTTGCATGTGCTTTGAACGGGCGTTATTTACACTTTGATCTCAGGAAACGGTCTCTGAACTGGTTATTTACTCTGTGATCTAAGACAGCGGCGGTGAGTGTTCCTCTACTTTCATATTTAAAGGAAACGGACTCTCTTAATAAGTACTTGTAATGAAAGCAGCAATCCACACCGGACTCTTTCCGTAATGATTCGATTTAGCAGTCCACGGCCGCGTTATTCAGTAGCCGCTATTGGGAAATAGAAGTGGCAGCAGGGGTATATTCTTTTGCCAAATTCATGGACACTGAGGCATGATTTACCCGCTTGCCGTGCGCATTCGTTAGTCTGGCACTCTCTTTAGTGTCTGTTAGTTTCTTAGGCCCGGTTTCATCAACACATGTTAGTACTTAACAAGGTGTTAAATCATTTTAGCATACGATTTAAGAAAATTTGCGTTTCATCAACAACTGTTAACATTAACAAATGTTAAACTGCGTATTAAAGTTAACATCAGCCATTTCCAATATTAAATGGCTAACATTAGCATTTAGCAACCTGTTCCAAAATGGCTGCTGTGAATCTCGCTTTCGAGGCGGAATTGCTCTATTTAGATCTTTTACAAAACAATCCTGATCGAAGAAGAGTTCAGCGACGTAATGACTTTGAAAATTTGACGGATCCGAAATTTCTTCATAGATACAGGTTATCGAAAACAGTCGTTGCTAAGGTTGTTGACGAAATTCAAGTGAGGTTAGAATATCCTACGAAGAGAAACTTACCTCTTTCTCCAATGTTGCAGGTACTGATAATATTACGAGTTTTTGCTACTGGTTATTTTCACATAATGGCCGGAGACAATGCTGGAATTTCTAAAGCCACTGTTAATAGAGTTGTTTGTCGAGTGTCTGCAGCCATAGCATCCATGAGAAGGAGGTATATAACATTCCCTTCAGTAGAAGAGCGTCAGTAAATTATCCGCGACTTCTATGAAATAAGCCGTTTTCCTGGTGTTTGTTCTACGTGCAATAGATTGCACACATGTAAGAATCCAATCACCTGGAGGCAATTGGGCCGAAATATATCGTAATCGAAAGGGATATTTCTCTGTTAATGTTAATGTTCAGGTGATTAGTGAGCCTAACCTCCAAATCAGGGATATACTTGCTAGGTGATCTGGTTCTGCACACGACAATACAATATTTAATAACTCCCATATCGGAGCACAGTTTGAAGTGGGACAATTAACGAAGTGATTTTGTTAGGTGACAGCGGATACCCGCTAAAAAAAAGTATTTGTTTACCCCATTGAAAACCTCGCGGACTTTTCCCGCGCCTCGTTATCGTCAAGCCATCTGTGCGCTTGCACTCAGTATATATATATATATATATATATTTACTAACTAATTCAATTACCAACTCTTCTTCGAAGGAGGAAAAATTAGAACTACGATTCCGTTTCACTTCACGCGCCATATTTTACAGCTGTGCTCAAACAAAAGCGCATCGGAGCGCGCTGTAAAACAGCATGTTCGTACCACTGTCTCCTTGATTCGCACCAGTTCGCAATATTGGGAAAGTTAACAGTCGATTCGTTAACATTTCACAAGAAAAGTTTGATGAAACGCAAGAAACCTAACAAGATGTTAAATTTCTAACTCCGTATTAACTAACTACTTGTTAGTATATATTTAACATGTGTTGATGAAACCGGGCCTTAGTGTGTAGTCTAATACTAAATTATTTTAAATTATAAAATCACGCCATACTTGTAATGCATGTGTTATTATTGTCCCAATAGTGAAAGTTTTATTGTATGTTATTGAATGAAAATCTCAAAAAAAAAAAAAAAACTAGGTCTATCACCGCACTTAAGTCAGTAAATTGTCAACCTTTACTTCTCTGTCGAAATTCGCTCCGAGAGCATCAAAAACCTTACCACTTTGTAGCTCTTATTTTTTAGTTTTGATATAATGTACCATCCCCCCACCCCCGCCCGCTATATCCGACAAACCCGGGTATATTTTGATGTCTATACATGTTCCCTCCCCCGCCACTTCTATTTCCCACTAGCGACTACTGAATTACGCGGCTGTGGACTGCTAAATCGAATCATTACGGAAAGAGTCCGGTGTGGATTGCTGCTTTCATTACAAGGGTTTAATAAGAGAGTCCGTTTCCTTTAAATATGAAAGTAGAGGAACACTCAGCGCCGCTGTCTTAGATCACAGAGTAAATAACCAGTTCAGAGACCGTTTCCTGAGATCAAAGTGTAAATAACGCCCGCTCAAAGACGTATCCATGGCGACGACAAATGACGGTCTACGGCCGAACACAAACTCGGGACAGACATTATTGTTTTCTCCTGTCATTACGTGAACTATTACTTGCTCCTATGATGTGTCGTCGCTGCCGCTCTAGGTAGGCTATATTCTCAGCCCACAACGTCTTTTCAGCACACGCCGCGTTACCGCCAAAGAGTTTCTAAAGACGAAGGAAGACCCTTACCTCCTTGTTTTCAGCACCATTACGTTTGAATGGCCTGTCATGGCCTGCTAAGGCTGGACAATACGGCGGCACTACCCAATTGGATTATTGACAAGACTACCGCAGTGGGAACACAGACATCTTTGAGTTTACAAAACAATCATACAAGAGCCTTAAGCAATGATATTAGTCCAATAGGGATTTAAAGAAAAGCGAAGACAGACAGACACACGGGCTGAACTCCCCTGTTCGGTGCAAAGGGCTTTCCCTTTTTTTTTTTCTTTTCAAAACGAAAAATAAGACGCAAGGGAATAAAAGAAAATCAAGTCAAACGTGTGTAACTGAGTTTAGGGTTGTTGAGTCTGGCCGTAAGATTTGCTATTCTTATTAACTAGGCCTTGGAAATTGTTGCACTAGAGTTGATATGATGAAAAGAAAAGGAACAAGCGTACAGAGGGAAGTTTCCAACTAATAAACTTGAAACCTGATACTTTGTTTATTCTCCAGAAGGCTTTGAATTTAAGGCAATAACAGGAGTATTTAAGCCGGCGGGGGAAAGAGGAAGGGGGAAAGTAGAATAGAAGGCTGTGATGTATACATGGACGGTGCAATTGTTATTAAAGCTGTCTGACAAGAGGACTAATTTCTCACCCCGCAAGTGTAAGGTTTCCAAAAAAGTAATATGATGAATAGGATGAGTATTTATTATCATGTGGAACGTTCTTTTTTTTTTTTTTTGCTTTACGTCGCACCGACACAGATAGGTCTTATGGCGACGATGGGACAGGAAATGGCTAGGAGTGGGAAGGAAGCGGCCGTGGCCTTAATTAAGGTACACCCCAGCGTTTGCCTGGTGTGAAAATGGGAAACCACGGAAAACCATTTTCACGGCTGCCGATAGTGGGGTTCGAACCTACTATCTCCCGAATACTGGATACTGGCCGCACTTAAGCGACTGCAGCTATCGAGCTCGGTGAAGTCTTTTCTGATTTAACATTCAGCATAGACATACTGTACAGTAGCGGTTAAGATTTTTACATCACATTCGAATAGCATGAGGTGTCATTTAGAATATGAACGTATTTCCTGGGAACTCAGTAGAGATGGACAAGAAAGAGGGAAGGAAGTGATTCATTACAAATAGATATCGCCGGATTTCATTCGGTTTCTGTAAATATTAGAGAACCATTTCAATATCTCTTATTATTCCAGGACTTTTCCCACACCCGGGGGTTCGCAGGTGCGGATTGTGTAGCACATGTGGATTTGGCCCTGTTTTACGGCCGGATGCCCCTGCTGATGCCAACCCTATTTGAAGGGATATTATTACTATTGCGTGTTTCTATGGTGGCTGTTAGTGTGGTGTGGTGTCTGAATTGGAAGAAGAGAGTGTTGTCCCCGAGACAGAAAAATTAATCAGACGCGATTAAAATGACCGACCCGGCTGAGATTCGAACCCAAGACCCTGCGAGCCGAAGCCCTCAGCGCTGACCACTCAGCCAAGAAGTTGGACAACCATTTCAATATATCGCCATTTAGAAAAACAATAAATCTATCAGTCTATCTATAAATCGTTCAATCTATCAATCAAACATCTGCATTTAGGACTATCAACCAGGTGGCAGATTCCATATCAATTGTTTACCTATGTTTTTCTTAAACGCCTTCATAGAACTTTGAAATTTATCGAACATTTCCCTTGATAATGTATTCCAATCCTTTACTCTTCTTCTTCTTCTGCTTTATCTGTTTACCCTTCAGTTTTTCCCTCGGACTCAGCAAGGGATCCCACCTCTACCACCTCAAGGGCAGTGTCCTGGAACTTCAGACTCTGGGTCGAGGGACACAACTGTGGAGGATGACCAGTACATCGCCCAGGCGGCCTCACCTGCTATGCTGAAGAGGGGCCTTGCTGGGGGATGGGAAGATTTTAAGGGATAGACAAGGAAGAGGGAAGGAAGCGGCCGTGGCCTTAAGTTAGGTACCATCCCGGCATTTGCCTGGAGGAGAAGTGGGAAACCACGGAAAACCACTTCCAGGACGGCTGAGGTGGGAGTCGAACCCACCTCTACTCAGTTGACCTCACGAGGCTGAGTGGACCCCGTTCCAGCCCTCGAACGACTTTTCAAATTTCGTGGCAGAGCCGGGAATTGAACCCGGGCCTCCGCGCGTGGCAGCTAATCAGACTAACCACTACACCACAGAGGCGGACCAATCCATTAATCTTTGTTCTATAAATGAATATTTCCCCCAATTTCTCCTCTTGAATTCCAAATCTGTCTACATATCTTTGCTACTTTAACAAAATGGTATGCTCTAAGTCTTTGGAGGTATTGTTACTAAACCTTTGGTCTGATGTGGAATTGGATGAGTTTTTCTGAGATGACAAATGAAATGCTAAGAGTTACGGGTTTTTCCTTTTCCCTTTATGCTTTTGTATACCTACATTGAAGCTTAGTCTTTCTCACATTAACCACGAAGTCACTGAGAAAGCTAAAGAGTAGTTATATTTTTGCTCTGAAGAGAGCACAATAGTCCGCCTTTGTGGTGTAGTCATTAGCTGCCACCCCCGGAGGCCCGACTTCGTGTCCAGGCTATGCCGCGAAATTTGAAAAGTGGTACGAGGTTTGGATCGGGGTTCACTCAGCTTCGGGAGGTCAACTGAGTAGAGGTGGGCTCGTTTCCCACCTCAGCCATCCTGGAAGTGGTTTTCCTTGGTTTTCCATTTCTTCTCCAGGCAAATGCCGGGAGGTACCTAACTTAAGGCCACGGCCCCTTCCTTCCCTCTTCCTTATCTATCTCTTCAAATCTTCCCATCTCCCACAAGGCTCCTGTTCAGCATAGCAGGTGAGGCCGCCTGGGCGAGGTACTGGTCCTCCTCTCCAGTTGTATCCCCGACCCAATGCCTCACGCTCCAGGACACTGCCCCTGAGGCGGTAGAATTTGGATCCCTCGCTGAGTCCAGGGGAAAACCAATCTTGGACATTAAACAGACTAAGAAAGAAAGAATGTAATAAAGAAAGCAGAACTGATAGCACGTAGGACTCATTGCTGTGCATTCTGTCTGCTAGGTCATCATCCCAGAGGCTGGTTGGATCCTCAAATAGCACCACCAAAGGCTATGCAGTTATAGGGAAACCGCTAAAACCAATGGCAGAGTCCAGGCGTACTAGGCAGGATGAGGAGTGAGCTATTAGATTTATTTATTTATTTATTTATTTATTTATTTATTTATTTATTTATTTATTTATTTATTTATTTATTTATTTATTTATTTACGAGCTTAACAGGGCTTTTCGCCCAATTTCAATGTTCACAATATACAAATAAGAATTTTGCTACTTAACTCCTCTCCGTTAAAGTTGAACCTTACATAATAATCTATGTAATTGCATTATACCAATACAAACTGAATATAATGTTCTAAAGTGGATAATACAACGAACTATACAGTTTAGATTTAAGTATTCCAAACATGAGAAAGTTGGTACTACAGTACAAAATATATAGCTCCGACTGTACGTATGTGTAACCCCTGTCGCATTTCTTTACGGGTTTGAAGTGAAAGGAATCTTTGTAGTGAGATTTTTTTTACGACCGGATGCCCTTGTTTGATAGTAGGAACGGAGAGGATAAAACACGACGCCGGCACATAGCCTAGACCGAAAGTGGTCTGCTCATGGTTTAACGTTTCCATCCGACGGATGAATTACAATCAACAGCGACATATGTCCTCAGTCCATATGAACACTGCGGGGAAGTTTGGAATTGAACCCAGGCTTTTGACACGCAGTCTAGTGATGAAATGAAATGGCGTATGGCTTTTAGTGCCGGGAGTGTCCGAGGACATGTTCGGCTCGCCAGGTGCAGGTCTTTTGATTTACGCGTCGTGATGAGGATGAAATGATGATGAAGACAATACATACACCCAGCCCCCGTGCCAGCGAAATTAACCAATGATGGTTAAAATTCCCGACCCTGCCGGGAATCGAATCCGGGACCCCTATGGCCATAGGCCAGCACGCTAACCACTTAGCCATGGAGCCGGACAGTCTAGTGATTAGAAATTGTTTACCACCACTTCTCCAACCCTAGCGGCCAATATTCCGATAGTGACACTTTTTCGACCAATGGGACTCGAACCGGATAACTACGGTGTCAGACCACATAGACGGGGGGAGCATTAAACAGCTAGCAAAGCAAAGTCATCTCCGTACAGGCCATGAAGGCCCTTGGAGTGGTGGAAGGTAAAGGCTTCCACTATCCATAACCTCGGCACGTGGTGGGGTAGAGTGGTTAGCTCTACGCCCAGCCGCCTTTGTCCCCAGGAATTAACCTAGTACTCATTTTTGGTGCAGGCTGAGTGAACCTCAGGGCCATGTGCATCTCCGGAAGTGGAAATCTCGTTTATTACATTTTACGACTTCCTGATGGGGAATCGAACCCACGTCCTTCCAAGTCCTGCCTCGGCCAGGCAGCCCCTCAATAAGCAACTACTACAATAAATTATTATTACAGTGATGTATAACACAAAGTAATACATTTAATTACGACGTTCGATTATAAGAAGAATTTTAGAAGAGAGAGTAAGTAATAGATATGACAAAGTACGCGAAGGAATCTTCTGGGAAGAGAAATAAAATCGTTAATTTTCAGGTAATTTAAAAACTGTCCATTCAAATAGAAGAAGAGAAATTTAACAATAAAGTGCATAGTTAGGAAAGAAAAGGATAGCTAGAAGATAGAAATCAGACATGCAGACAATATGGGGATAACGTTTAACAGTATATGGTCTATAAGAAAGTATCAAATGCCAATTCAAATTTGATTAATAAAGAAGATATCCACATTCTTCTACATGCCCGAATAAGAAGCGCGATTCAACTTATTTAGCTGATGAAGTTCTTCTGCCAGATCCCGTCATATTCTGGCCGTGGCTTTTTTACGATCTTCTGACCATTTTTTGTTGGTGGTAGTAGTTGGATGGTCTGCAAAGCGGTGATTGTCGAACAGTTTTCTAAACTTAGATCTGCCTAATAAAATCTAATTTGTGATCTCTATTTCCTGAAGATCTTTTCCAACTTCGAGCAACCTTTGTTTTTTTTTATTACTTTCATTGATAGGGCAAGGTCCAGAATTCTTATGGCCAGTCTCTGATTACTCATGCTGAGAAATTGTCCATAAAATTCCAAACGTTTTTTCCTAAATTTGTATGAGATCTCGGCCTTGCTTATCACCATGAGTAATTCTTTCATTTTTCAAAACAAGTGGACCCTATAATTGGTTGTGCAACATCAGTTGTTGTTCAACATTTTACGCTATTCAAACTCTTACAATGATGCTACAGAACCATCTCAAATATTTACTGGCGAAAATAGGAAATGAAATTCCTTCTTTCTCCGGCAATTCCGGCGAGCCTTGTTGTCGATATTGGCGCCTGGGCCAAATAACTTCCCCTGTACCTGACGCACAAACTGTTTTGAGTGTTTGGTATGGCAGATTGCTGCAGTACGGGCTGAGACTGTCGTTGAGCTCCGCCCCTTGGTGCTAGCAGTAATAAATCACAGCCCCCTGAAGCAGAGCGGCGTGGCGTCTCTAGTATATACTCTTGCCTCAGTTGACGTCACCAAGCGAACCGAACCGAACGAAACTGAACATAGCGGATCCAAAGTCAATGAGCCGAACAACAAAACACACAAGGCCACGCCGCCCGCCGCAGGAACGCATTTATTATTATAAGAGGGGGCTTTGAAATCGTTATCAGGAGAAGAGAGTAAAAAAGACTGTGTTCTATATTAATTTTTTATCATATTACGAAAGTATAAAGTTTGGTAGTGGTGTTTTCTAAACCGTCCCTAAGGAAGTAGAAGATTCATTTAATTCATGTCTTCCCTATTGATTCATAATTTTATTCCGAGAGCATTGTACAAGGAAGGAAGTCAGGAAGGAATAGGGTTGAAAGCAATTCCATTGGAATAGAGGGCTCGAGAATTCATCGTTATTTTATTCCATGGAAAGAGAGGAAGGAATTTTTAATGATCTTATTTAGAAGGCAATGACCTTTATTCCTTCATAATCCCTCGTCCATTACTACAAAAAGCCAGAAAGGGAGCATTATTTAATTGTATAAATAATAACAGGCCAAGATTGAGTCAATTAGTTGCCCTGGGAAGGATCTACCTACAGTGGGGTAGTGATGGGATAATCGAATACTTTTAATAATCGAATAACTCCATCCGCTCATTTAGATAATCGAATAAATAATCGAATAAAATAATCGAATCATTCAGTTGTATCGCATAGAATATTCGGATGCGTCATGAATCAATTTTTCGGTTTAAGTGCGTCGGATGGATAATCGATTGAAATAAGCGAATAGGTAAACTGTTATGCAAAATAAAAATATGCCTTTTTCCAAACGTATCTCCAAATGTTGAAAACAAATTAGTGAAATAACTGTCTCAATAACTTCACTTTTCATTCGATTATTTCGAAAGCGTTCACTATTCGATTGCCTCATTCATTCGAATGGAGTTTCGAGTGAATAATCGAAAAAATAATTGGATGGAAAAAATATTCACTATTCGATTGCCTCATTCATTCGAATGGAGTTTCGAGTGAATAATCGAAAAAATAATCGGTTTGAAAAAATATTCACTATTCGATTGCCTCATTCATTCGAATGGAGTTTCGAATCAAGACCCAGCGTTATTAGAGTTTGAAACAATAACTTCCAGTCAACCTTGTCGAATGCTTTCTGTAAATGAACGAAAGCTACATAAGTTGTCCTGTTAACTTCCAGTCTTCTCTCCAGGATTTGACGCAGAGCTAGAATTGCTTCTCTAGTACCCTTAGCTGCTCTGAAGCCATATTGGTCGTCATCTAAATTCTGCTCGATTTTTCTGCTGATATTAAATATTGTCAGTAGGATTTTAGAAGCATGGCTATTGTTCTGTAATCTGAACAGTTCTTAAAATGAAATAATAAAATAAGCGATTATTTTGTATTTGATTATCCCATCACTACAGTGAGGGAACTCGAGCAAGAAGGTCACTGTTGTGTTTCAACCCTGTGGGTGGGGAGGTAGAATGCATCCCTTGTCTTTCGTAAGATGCGACTAAAAGGTTTACCAGAGGGTCTCAATTTTGGAGCGTGGGTTGGTGACCACGGTTCATCTAGCTGAGTCGGGGATAACCTGTGTCAGGCTCCTTCCTTTCATCTTTCCTATTTGACCTCCCTTGATCAACTCTTGTTCTTTTCCGACTTCGATATAATTAGACTTGCGAGGCTTAGGGAGTCTACTTATGTTTACGCCTTTCATGGCCTTTCTCTTGCCAATACCTTCATTCTTCGAAATGTCGGACCTCCTGGAGTTTCCTTCCAATTAGTGTTAATAGAGGATGGTTGCACAGTTGTACTTCTTCTTAAAATAATAATTACCGAGCGAATTGGCCCTTGCGGTTAGCGTCGTGCAGCTGTGAGCTTACACTCGGGAGATAGTGTGTTCGAAACCCACGTTCGCCAGCACTGAAGATGGTTTTCCGTGGTTTCCCATTTTCACACCAGACTGTATCCTTAATTAAGCCCACCAACACTTCCTCCCCACTCCTAGCCCTTTCCTACCCAATCGTCGCCATGTAAAGACAAATGTAAAAAAATAAAATAATGAATTAATTCTTCTTGGTGGACTTAAGAAGATGGCTCCACATGCTGGACTGAAGAGAAGTATTCAAGACAGAAATACTTGCCACTTCTTCTAGAATAGATAAAAACATGGCAATACAGTACTGGTCAGGAATTTAAAACCACATTACATAATTACAATAAATATATTTGCTCAATTCTAAATAGCATAATTCCCATTCAGTCCGCCTCTGTGGTCTAGTGGTGGGTGTCATTAGCTGACGAAAATGAGGACTATTGGTATGGACAAAAAAATAAATGAATGCATAACTAAATTTCTCGAAAGCAGAACTCAAGAGAATTAGAGTAGGTGAAGTTTTATCTGATCCTGTACTGATTAAGACGGGGGTTCCGCAAGGCACTGTTGTTAGACCTGTGTATTTCCTTATATATATATAATATGAGTAAGGAAATGGAATCACAGATAAGGCTATTTGCGGATGACGTTATCTTGTATGGGGTAATACAAAAAAAAAAAGTTCTGAACCAAATTGTGAGATGGATAGCAGGCAATGGTATGATAGCTAAACGGGGTGAAAATCAGGATGATTTTTTTACAAGCTGCTTTACGTCGTACCGACACAGATAGGTCTTATGGTGACGATGGGACAGGAAAGAGCTAGGAGTGGGAAGGAAGCGGCCGTGTCCTTATTTAAGGTACAGCCCCACCATTTGCCTGGTGTGAAAATAGGAAACCACGCAAAGGTTGTAAGTTTCACAAAAAGAAGTCCTCTCAGTTTTAATTGCTGTGCCGACGGGGTGATAGTAGGGTACCTCATGGGGTACCTCATAGATACCTAGGTGTATGTAAAGAAAGATCTTCTTTGGGGTAATCACATAAACTGGATTGTAAATAAAGGGTGCAGATCTCTGCACATGGTTATGTGGGTATTTAGTGGTTGTAGTAAGGATGTAAAGGAGAGGGCATATAAGTCTCTGGTAAGAGCTTAGTTAGAGTATGGTTCTATAGTCTGTGGGACCCACACCGGGACTACCTAATACGAGAACTGGGAAAAATTCAAAAGAAAGCAGCACGGCCTGTTCTGCGTGATTCTGATAAACAGAGTAGCATTACGAAAATGTTGCAAACTTTGCGCTGGGAAGACTTGAAAGTGAGAAGACGAGCTGCTCGACTAAGTGGTATGTTCAGAGCTTTCAGTGGAGAGATGGCTTGGAATTATATTCGTAGACGAATAACTTCGAGCGGAGCTTTTTTTAAACATGGAAAGACCACATTATTAAGATAAACTTGGAATTCAAGACGATAAATTGGGGCAAATATTCATTTATAGGAACGATTAAGGGATTGGTATAATTTATCAAGGGTAAAGTTCAAAAAATTTCAACTTCTTTGAAAACGTTTAAGAAAAGGCTAGGTAAAGAACTGATAGGGAATCTGGCACCTGCTTGGTAGCCCTAAATGTAGATCATTGATTGATTGATTGATTGATTGATTGATTGATTGATTGATTGATTGATTGATTGATTGATTGATTGATTGATTGATTGATTGATTGATTGATTGATTGATTGATTGATTGATTGATTGAAGGCTTACAAGTTTTAAGGAAGAACTAAATATGACAGCGACTAAGATAAGGGAATAACCCCCGCTAGAACTTGGCGTATATCTCTTGGAAGTCTCTCAACTGTTGGTGTAACCAGATGTAAGGATAACTAAATGAAATGGAGAATTGTTCATCGGTTCGATCCTGGCTCAGTCCGGTTTGTATTTGAAAGTGCTCAAATACGTCAGCTTCGTGTCTGTAGATTTACTGGCACGTAAAAGAACTCATGCGAGACTAAATTCTGGCACCTCGGCGTCTCTGAAAACCTTAACAATGTAGGTAGTGGAACGTAAAGCAAATAGCATTATTATGAATCCTTCGTCCATAGAGAAACATTCTTTGTTAGTGCTGACACACTCAGAATCAGGAACATCTGTTAGACTGCCAACCACAATGGAGTCGTGTTCACAGGACTGTTGATCCATGGGTGGAGATCTGGGAGAATCGTGCTTGACCCGGACACGGAAATGAATGAAATAAATATATTGCATGGTCAGTTACTGCGCGCGTTTCAGTGGGCTAGGCAGAGTAAAATGCAGTGGGAACGGCTTGTTTAGTGCGGAAAACAACAGGAAACTACGTCGTTCTTCATTATCCTAGTATACTTATTTACTCACGCCTAGGTTGTGGCAGCCGACGGTTGAACTATTGAGAATACAACCAGCCTTCCCACAACCTTAAAACAATCCGAATTACTACAGTGTGTCCCGTTCCCAGTGGGGCCGGCAGTTGACATTAACGTGCACGCCCCGAACGCTGTATTCATAACCACATGCTGACTCACTGCATAGCCACGAGGCGGTCACTTACTCGAGTTTCAGTTTGTGTGTCGTGTGCTGTAACTGCAGAACGGATATTGGACCCCATATTTTTTAACGATACCTTAAATTCGGAGATATGCCGCAAAATTATTCTCGCACCATTTTGTCAGATGTTGACAGATAATAAGATATGGCTATTTCCAACAGAATTCTGACACAACTCACACTGTACATCATTCTTTGCAAGACATAGAGGCGGTTTTGATAATAGGATAGTATCGAAAGGGTTACGGCATCCCCCGCTCCCCATCCTACTGTGTGCGATTTTTATTTGTGGGGAACCCTAACATATAAATTTTATAGAAATAATCCTCACACCATAGATGAAGTTAAAAGCAGTATGACAACAGTAAATAAGACGATTACGCAACAAGAACTTACGCGTGTGAATAGCAGTTTCATTAGAAAATGCCAGCAATGTTTAAATGCTGAAGGACACCACTTTAAAACACCGCCTGTAAAAAAAAAAAGGTTAGTATTCATCATAAAGGCTTTTGGGTGCATGATAAGGCTGTTGGGTGCATAAGTAAGCAATACATATAATAATATCGGTAACAGAATTCGCGGTTGGTTATGAATACACCGCTCGAAACATGCATGCTGTCTCCCGACCCCGCTGGGAGTGGGACACACTGTTTGATTCTGGAAGCATGTGCCATTAGCGCTTAGTAATTCAGACATCTCTGTAACTAGCGATTATGCCGAGTTGAGTGGCTCAGACGGTTGAGGTGCTGGCCTTCTGACCCCTACTTGGCAGGTTCGATCCTGAATCAGTCCGGTGGTATTTGAAGGTGCTCAAATACCACAGCTTCGTGTCGGTAGATTCACTGGCACGTGAAAGGACTCCTACGGAACACAATTTCGGCATTCGGTGTCTCCGAAAACCGTAAAAGTAGTAAAGCCACTAACATAACGCCACTAAAGCCACTAAAGCCACTAACTAACGTAAAGCCACTAACATAAATACTAATTAGCGGTTAAACCACAATACATATAGTAAGAATTATATTTGCGTAATTCTAAATACAATAATACCTATTCAGTAAGCCTCTGTGGTGTAGTGGTTAGTGCGATTAGCTGCCACCCACGGAGGTACTGGTTCGATTGCCGGCTCTGCCACCACATTTGAAAAGTGGTACGAGGTCTGCAACGGAATCCACTCAGCCTCGGAAGATCAACTGAGTAGAGGGGATTCGATTATTTTACATTAAGAAGTGCTACACAGAAGTTAATAATCATTCTTCTCAATAATAAAACTCCAAAACTTTATTACATACACGATCACAGACTGATAAGCCTTTCAGCGTTCAGTCTGCAAGCCTTTGTGAGTTTACTGAACGCCGCCACAATCCTCCACTTGTAGCTAACTCTGTGGTCTATTTATTTATATACCTCTTATCTTTAAATAGTTACAAACCGAGTCTAACCATCGTCGTCTAGGTCTCCCTCTACTGCTCTTGCCCTTCATAAGGGACTCCATTATTCTCCTAGGTAAGCTATCTTCCATTCACCTCACATAACCCCACCACCGAAGCTGGCCCATGCACATAGCCTCAGCAGTCGAGTTCATTGCTACCTAAACCTTTATCTCATCCTAGTACCCTCCTGCCATTGTTCCTACCTGTTTGCACCAGCTATCATTGTTACTTTCATGTCTGTAACTTCTAACTTATGATTAAAATATCCTGAGTGTACCCAGCTTTCACTCCCGTAAAGCACAGTTGGTTTGAAAACAGACCGGTGCAGTGAGAGTTTCATCCGGGAGCTGACTTCCTTCTTACAGAATACTGTTGATCGTAACTACAAGCTCAGTGCATTAGTTTTGCTGCACCTTGATTCGATATTACCATCCTGCGCGAATACATATCTTAAATATTTAAAATGATCTACCTATTCCAACTTTGTATTCCCAGCCTGACATTCAATTCTCTTAGGTTTCTTACCTATTGGCCGCGGTAAGTGGCTCAGACGGTTGAGGCGCTGGTTTTCTGAGCCCAACTTGGCAGGTTCGATCCTGGCTCAGTCCAGTGATATTTGAAGGTGCTCAAATACGTCAGTCTCGTGTCGGTAGATTTACTGGCACATAAAAGAACTCCTGCGGGACTAAATTCCGACATCTCGGCGTCTCTGAAAACCGAAAAAGTGGTTAGTGGGACGTGAAGCCAATAACATTACCTTACTTACTGACATCACTTTAGTCCTGGAAAAGCTAATTTTGATATCATATTCATTGAAGCTATTTTGAAATTCCAACATATTCGACTGCAGATTTTCAGTAGAATCTGCCATTAAAACGAATTAATCGGCATAAACCAAGCTGCTTACTACATTCCACAAATTTATTATAAATTAAATACAATAATTTGGCAACAACAATCGTTGTGGGCAGAGCATTAATTAAAGATGTACAAAAGATAGAAAGTAAAATCTTAAAGAAACTTTTTGGTCCAGTCTGTACAGGTGAAATCTGGATGACAAAGAAATCTCATGACATAGGCCTACGAACATACAGAGGAGATCTCATACATATTTCGGGAAAAACGTTTGAATTTTTAAGGACATACTCTCAGAATGAGTTATCAGAGATTGACCAAAATAATTCTGGACCTTGCCCTATCAATAAAAATTAAAAAAAAAAAAACAGTTAGCTGCTCGAAGTTGAAAAAGGTCTTCAGGAAATAGGCAACACAGATGGCATTGCGTTAGACAGACCTAAGTTCAGAAAATTACCCGACAATCACCGTTTTGCAGACGATCCAAGCGCTACCATCAACAAAATATTGTCAGAAGATCGCAGAAACACAGCAAGAAGATGAAGAGATTTCGTGAGAAGAAGAAGTCTATGGCATCAGTTAAATCAGTTCAATCGAGCTCTTTATGTGGCCATAGCGAATAATAATAATAATAATAATAATAATAATAATAATAATAATAATAATAATAATAATAATAATAATAATTGTACCGGTTGGTACACCTCTACGCCACACTTTTGAATTTTCCGCCTTAAAGTACTCCCCTAGAACAGAAACTCTGAACTTTAAAAACTGAATTATCTCAACAGTTTCTCAGAAGATGTCACTGTGTTAATTTTGAACTGCTTTTGTTTAGGCCCTACTAATTATCAAGAAGTGTGGACATTCTCTCATAGATGTCTCTGCTGTAAAACTGGTATCATGCACCCTGGTGCGAAGTGAATGAACTTTCTTGAAGAAATCTTGTATTCAGAAGTTTTTGTCTTTACTAAATTTTGTTCTTTCATTTGTGGGTTGGCAATATAAATCTTTCTTTCCGCCAGTTTTGAAGTTAGCCAATCAATAATTTCTGTCATTAATTTTCAGCCAATCGTGTCTTTCTTCTCCAATTTTGATGTGTAAATTTTAGTCAGCCAATAAGCGCCTGTGGGTGTGTCTTAATTATTCATGAAAGGTCTCGAATCTTCCACGAGGGTTTAAAAACTGCTGATTTTCACGGCTCGTCGCCAATTCAACAACATCTAGCTTAGTGTATAGCAGGGGGCGGGTAGCGCCTCTTCCTTCGGGAAGCAGCTCTTCAACAAAGGTAATGGCCTTTTAACATCTTTATTTCTTGCTAGCTCAGCAGGTTAACCCTCGGGGAAGGTCCGAAACCTTTTCAATGTAACCTACCTGTCTAAAAATGTAACTCAGTGCCGGCTTATGTACAATTTTCTTATTACTTTAACTGTAAATCGGGGATAGAGAGTGCTTCACCCTCTCGAGCTCCCCTTCATTTTGATTTGAGGTGACTACGTTTTCATAACCGATTTCCCACTCTTAATGTATTAAATTTTTCTTATACGAGTCACCTCCCTAGTGTGGGAATAGCCCCTGTTTAATCGGCCTAGTGCCCCTTAGGTTTTATAAGGTTTCATGTAGGAGTGCAAGCAACGCCTCCATTCATCTTGGTATTTTGGGCCATTTAATTAATCTGTTCTTTTCCACTAAGGCCCAGTAGGTTGGGTACGAGATACCCCCGTTTGGTTTGATGTAAGCGGTGCCTTGATGGCAATTTAGTGTAATAGTCTGGTATTGCCTTTAATAGGCTTGAAAAATTGAGAGCGGCTCAGCTCTTTCTTGCGTTTGAAAAGTGCCTCTGGGAGGCTTGAGGGTAACAGGTGGGAGCAAGTGTTCCATATAATAAGGGGATTTCTGCCCTTTGGTAATATGTGGTTGTGAGCTGAGAGCTCAGGAATTGTAAAAGGCGGGGCTCGAAGCCCAGATCGTTAAAATATCGCTATATCTTGGATTACCTTGTCTTGTACCTGATTTGTTAACTTGTTGTTATTTGTTGTATGTTCAAATTCTATATCAAATCTGTTAAGTTTGGCTGTTTTGAAACTATATAACCTTTAATGAAATTTTAATTCATTTCTCGGTTTTGTAGTTAGACCGATTCCGGCCCGCACCTTCTTTCACCTCTGCTGTTCCACGGGTAACCCCGTAACAACAACAATAATAATAATAATAATAATAATAATAATAATAATTGTACCGGGAGGTACACCTCTACGCCGCGCGTTCAAAATGAGCGCCTAAAAGAACTCCTCTATCTACGAAAGGTGAAACCAATTATACAACAAGTTAGAACTTTACTCTGAAGATGTCACCACTCAAATCTGATATAATTTTGTTATTGTGAAGTTTCCTGTACTGTGTGAATTTCTACTTGTTTTGTTTGCCATTCATCAAGAAATTTGGACTTTCTTCAGCAGATGTCACTGCTAAAAACTATGATAATGAACGCTGGTGCGAAGTGAAAGAACTTTTGATTTAAAGAAGTTTTGTATTCATAAGTTGTTTTTTTTTACTGAATGATGTTCATTTATTTTTAGGTTGGCAATATTGATCTTTTCTTTCCGCCAGTTTTGAATCTAGCCAATTCCAAATTTCTGTAATTAATTTTCAATGTGTAACTTTTAAATCCACCAATAAATTGAAATGGTGTGGCTGGTTTATTCGTGAAAGGTCTCGAACCTTCCCTGAGGGTTTATAAACTGCGGATTTTCACGTCTCTTGGCCAATTGATCGTCATCTAACCTAGTGTGTGTGTTAAGCAGGAGGCGGGAGGCGCCTCTTTCATCAGGCAGCAGTTCTTCAGCAAGGTAATGGCCACATAACATCTTACTTTCTTGCTAGCTCCGCAGTTTATCCAGAGGGAAAGGTCCTACTCATTAACTATGTAACCTACTTTTCTATAAATGTAACTTTCTGCCGGCTAATGTAAAATCTTCATAAAATCTTTAACTGTAAATCGGGGATAGTGAGTGATATACCCTCTCGAGCTCCCCTTCATCTTGGTTTGAGGTGCCACATTTGTTTCTGCAATGTATTAAAGTTATCTCCATCCGCGCTACCTCAGTAGTTTGGGATTAGCCCCTGTTTCGTCGGCCAAGTGCCCTATAGGTCTTAAAATTTCTTGGAGCTCAATCTTTGACTCCAGTCATGTTGTACTCGGGCCATTTATTTAACCTGTTCTTTTTCACTAAGGCCCTGTAGGTTGGCTACTAGATACCTCTGTGTAATGACATTTCTAATTGTAAACAGTGCCTTCTACTGTAAGACCAGTGATTATGGTGTTTTCATGTTATGTTGCCTTGAGTAGGCTTGGAAAACTGAGAGCACTTTAGCTCTTTTTCAAGTGTATAAAAGTGCATCTGGAAGTCCTGATATTGTAATTGCTGGAGCAAGTGGTCCATGGATTAGGGGATTTCTGCCCTTCGAATAAATTTGTGCTCGTTTGTAAATTTGAGCTGGGAGCTCAAACATTGTAAAACTAGGGGCTTGAAGCCCAAGGGTGTTAAAGTTCTGAAATCTTGGGTTTTCTAAACCTTGTTTCCAAAGTTCTATTTTTTACCTGAAATGTCATTGTTATCTCACTAAGTGAGAATTTGTTAACTTGTTATTTTTCAAAAATAGTTTACGTTTTAAATTTACTTCTTGACATTGTAGTTAGACCCATTCACCCCGGAACCTTATTTCACCTCTGCGTTCCACGACAAAACCCCGGAACAATAATAATAATAATAATAATAATAATAATAATAATAATAATAATAATAATAATAATAATAATAATAATAGATACAGAAACACCTGAGAGAATGATATTTTGAACCTTTTAAAAAGAATTCTGTTCTTACAGTCAAAATAAATGAGCATCCGTATGTCGTCATTATTAGAATATTCTGCAATGTATGCAATCCACTGATATGCTGGATACCACGTGTTCGTCGTGACCTGCATGTTGCTGAATAGTAGCCTTTTATCTGCTGCCCTTTTCATTTCACATATTTCCCAGAAAGGTACAACAAATATCCTCGGCCGAATTTTGAAATACAGTTTTTTCTTTCAATGGACAGCTTTAAGATGGCTTTATCTTTGGCATTCTAACGCGTCTTTGAAGTTAGTCACATTTGATCAAGAAAGGCCTGGTAGAAAAATTGAAAATTAAAGAAAGAAAGAAAGAAAGAAAGAAAGAAAGAAAGAAAGAAAGAAAGAAAGAAAGAACGAAAAAAGATCATAATGAAAATTCTTGGCCCAACTAAAGACAAAGGTGAATATAGACGTCGGCGTAACCATGCGCTGTAATATATACTCATGTCCGGAAGATCTCTGATGTCATGCAGAGAAGGAGAATTGCATTTTATGAAACCAACTCGATTATCTAACCAGATCTTTTACCTATTTTAAAGATAAGAAGTCCCAACGAACTTGATTCAAGGAGGTGGAAAGGGACCCTTAGGGGATGGGGATCACTTATGAAGATAAACAAGAACGCAACCCACTCAGGAGGAAACTAAAGACCATCAGGGTTTTCAAGAAAGGCCGAAGTTGAAGACGGGAAAGACGTGACGAAGGAAAGAAAAGAGCGGCACTGGTAAGGAATGAAGGAGCACTGGACACGGGAAAGACAGCTGACATAATGCGGTCCTTAGTAGGACGATACAAAAAATTAAATAAACAAATAAAAAATGATGTGCCCCAGGTTCGATCCTGGTTCTGTCTGGTGGTATAAGACCCTAGTCGGTAGATTTATTGGAACTCCTGTGGGACTAAATTCCGGTACCTCGGCGTCCCCCATATTCCTAAAAGTAGACAGTGGGACTCAAAAGCAATAACATTATTATTATTATTATTATTATTATTATTATTATTATTATTATTATTATTATTATTATTATTATTATTGTGTGGTATGATCTGCTTAACATTCATTTCGAGAGTTTTATTTCGAGTTTTATTTTTTATTTGTGTAGTTACGAAATGGCGACAAATTCATTTGTGAATTTTTTAAAGAAAATTATAATTCCAACTCGTATCACTTTCCTCACTGCTGAGGTTCGTGATTCTCTCTCGAAATGCCATAAAAGGGTTTTTAGGAGGGTCCCGAAACGTTCTGGTAGGCCTATTACTGTCATAAGTCATTGGTATTCAAACACTCAATAAATGTCAACAGATTGCACGAGTATTCAATTTCGCAATCTTCAGCTACCACTTCTAACACATACTATCCTATGTGGATGTGTATGAAAGAAGAAAACAATTCGTTAGATATTTCGCCTTTCTAATTTCATGGGTGTTTTTATGTAGAAGGAAGACGCTGTAGCTTCTACGGATAACAGTTCGGACTAACAAATCCAGCTTGGATTAGCTCAGCATTCGGACAAGATTTGCTCTCTATAAAGTAGATCGCTTTGGCCGCATCGTCAGATGAAAAGGTTACTGCTTAGAAAAGGTTATCATTGTTACTGGGATGGTCGAAGGAATAAGACTATAAGTGTGTTGTTCCAATCTGATCGAATCCTCATCAGTGATGCTCTACAAAGACAGAAACAAACCGAGTATTAATCGTGTGGGAGGAAGGGGGCGGTTCCAAGGGATGGGGTAGATAACAACCCTCAACAGAGAGGAAAGTGACACGAGTAGATGGAACTAGAATTTTCTTCACAAATAAACTAATGAATTAACCATATTCTGAAACAACTCAATTTGTTCTTCAAAGATGCTAACATTAAAGAAAATAAAGCCGTATCGAAAGTTCATGATTGGTGCACCTTCATTGTCTTTGTGACGTTCCCACTTGGCCCACAGATGTATGACAAAATTATAACGTGGCGGGTCACTTTACTATTAAAATAAATAAATGATATGTCATTGTTTCTCCATAAACAGTATCCCAAGGGCGCCAGTCTTCAAGCTTATGGCTTGAAAACAAAAGTAGATATTTAATAATAATAATAATACGTAATGAGACTCAAAAAACTCCCAGGGGTGAGGTGAACGGAACACAAAACATTAAGTACACTAACTTGGAATTTAAGGATCATTAATAATCATTTCATAAAATACAAATTAAAACAGCTATTTATTAAGATGAAAAACGTGACGTAACGGCGTTTTATCGACATCTGAACTTACGGAAGCAAAAGAAAATTTGAATGAAATTAATTTTAAAAATGAACTGTTGCGCGAAGACTTGCAGTAACTTATGCCATAAGCTCACCATATGTAGACTCTGTTGTCTTGAAGCTGATGATGTGTGGATCTCGTACCGGCTGCCTTCTCTGTTGTTGGATTCCAGTCCTACTTCTACATTTCCTGTCTTTAACACTTCCTACTGTACTCCTTACATAAAATCGTAATGAGCCCTAATTTTAAATGCAAAACCACCATGGGTTTTGTTCATGGAGAGAATACACTTGTATTCTTCCGTATTACGGAACAGTAGCGTAGCTAAACTCATAATAAAAGCTCTCCTGCCCTATACTAGTCAGAACCGGTCTCCCGTTGACTACCTCTCGTCATTGAGATAACAAGTCCCAATGAGAGTAACTTTTGAGTAGAATATACTCAGATGCGAAGTGAACTAAGTTAAAATCTTCTCCGATGTGCAGACGTAGAATCGTAGTAAGAGTCTCTTCCAAGAGTGAGAATCAGAATGTCCAATAAGAATGTGAATCTCAAAGTGAATAAGAATGCTAATAAGAGTGCTAATGTCCGCTCCAGCTCTTGTCGGTGGTATATATCGGTTCAAAAGTCTCCTTCCATCAGCCATATCACATGGTCCAGTAAGATTCGAGGTCTGGTCCCTTCTCCGATGTATTGCTGTGAATCCATCACATTGCTTCATTACGTTCATTCACATAGGCTGAACTTTCCCGCTGAAATAAAGCGTCCCGAAGCGGAGTTTGAAAAGTGGGTGTTAATAATGTATCAACTGTCTCTTCATGAGGTAGATAGGGTAAGGTCTCTCGTAACCTAGATGACGTACTTTTCCTGGAATTGGGCTGAAATTAGCCTGCTGACTCTGGTCACCTCACAACGGCTATTGGAAAATTTACTGCAAGTTATAAATATGCATGATATTGAAATACTTTACCCAATAATTTGTTCGTTCAGAATACGTTATAGCCGCGATACAAAGAAATGAAATGATGATTGAAATGGATGATAAAAACCCTATATATATATGCATATTAATTTAAACATGACCTATCAGTGATTAAATATACACATCTTATCAATTAATTTCATAGTTCAATAATTAAAAACATGCAGTGATGTCCCAATCTTTAGATTAATTTCTTTTCTATTGTTTGTAATTTGTATCGTATTTCGTTTGCAAAGAATAATAGTAGGCCTATAGTAATATATTGTACCCTACAGGGCACATTAATACTGCAGGATGATACCTACCTGCTCTTCTGTTCTTGCATACGGGCACCAGCTCAGCTACAATCGGCAGAAAAGGGTCGATAATATTGGGTTCTTATGACGAGAGGATCATGGGGAACTCAATACTACATTAAACTACCAAATGAGGAACACTTTCGCTATGATCAGAATTTTGAGCATAAGTTTGTATTCATAACATAAGTTAATTACAAGGATTGCACCTGTAGTGCCAAAATACGTGCGCCGAAGGCTCACCTCTACAAATTAAAAGACAACAAGCAAATACAGTCTGGATGATGACGTTATGCTGAGATTTGTCGATCTGTGAACCAAAGAAAGAAAGCTGGATGTGTTCTTGGAAACTACATCCCTATGTCTGCGACATAAAATGATATAATGGTAGAATTAAGGATACCTGCAGAGATTACCGCTATGATGAAAATTTCCTCCCATACAGGGATATTTACATACACAAAAATTAGCAGCACAATAGGTAAATAAAAATAAACTAAGATAACCTACTCTAGCGCCCTCAACATTATATATGTACACGGATATGAACCCACGTCCACTAGGCAGAAACATGTGCCAACAGAGCAGTCATACCATTGGCATAGTGCCAAGATCACATTAGTAGACTACACAACCCTAATAATACGAATCAAACGAGAAAGGAATACAGGTGAAATGGATAAAACTAAATGACGCATAGCTTGGCAAAATACTCCCTGCCAAAGGAGAATGACCGCCCTCCAGAGCACTTTAAAAATGGCCGAGCTCACCCCAATACAGAGCAGGCGAACGTTGACCTGAAGTCAGGTCTGGAGCCCCCTTCCACACACAAGAAATACGTAAACAAGCTCCCGCTAGACGTCTTACCCTACATTCTTTCACAAAGGGACTTTCAAGCTTCTACACATACCATCCAATGGCATAAAATAAGTGAGGAAAACACATCTCACATCGCTCCTGACTTCAATTAACCACCCACTCGGGTCGCAGTCGAATCACATGAAGTGTTCTACAATTCAATCATATCAAACCATCACCGCCAATATGCGGCGTGACAACAGTAACCTCGGGAGTCAGAGGTTCAAATCCCACATTTGGCAGAGTAGCACAGAGTCGAATAGCGTCAAAACCTGCACCTCCGCTATAGTTTACGCCCATCTAACACACGTACGTAGAGCCCCTTAACTAAATAAATGTCAACAGCCTGCATACCTTACACAACGCAGGTATATCTGCCCTTCCCTTAGAATATAATGGGAATTATATATATTGCCAGATCCTATAAGTAACATGTATTTCACGATCGACCCCAAAGGAAAAATATCCGGTCTATAGTACGCAAACAAATATGTATCACAAGGCACACCACGTCTTGCCGCGATAACAAATATTACCTCATTGTCCGCTTTATACAAAGATACAAGAAAACACATCTAACTACTCTTACCCGTAGATATCAAACAATCTTAATATGCAGCCTGATGGGCCACCATCAAATCCTATATGAATATTTACATGTTTAATTCTACTATCTCTGCGTGATACCTTAACTCTACCATGCATCTAATAATTCATTGGTCCACTTATCTTAAATAATCTCCTCGTCTCTCCCTCCGGGTACGGCTAGCATGATTTAGCACATCATGATAGGTGTCTCATCCAGGTTCGATTCTTGTAGTCCATTCTTCATGCCCCGCTGGTCCATAGTGCCGCCTTCTTCTTGAGGGATGCCTCGTTCAAGGTGACGTCTTCGAAGCCACGTTCTGAAGTTCTAGCCTCTCACTCCCCTCAGAATATCTCGACTTCTTACTATAATGAGAGATTCACTTTACCCACTACACCACATTCTGGACATTTACTTATGTTGAGCTAGCACACAGCGCTAACACTTTGCAATGCACACTCCTCGTCCTCCCTTCATATATAGCTGCACACTCGCTAATTTGTGTACTGTACCACAAGCTATTTTCTGCTCTAGGACTTATCCACTCAGTTATTGTTTTACGCCCGCTTAATTTGGATTCAACATTCTATCAGAGAATAAATATAGACCTCCTCAGTCTATTGTCTACACTTCCTCGGCACCTCGGGAGCTTCGCCCCTACCGCTATTTAGTCGAGTCTGCAAGTACAGCTTTCTATGGTTACTGATAGCATTAAGCACACGCGATCTCATTGATATGTATCTGAATATCGCGCCACTTACAGATCCACACCTGTCTCCGTAAGTCTCCTATCCACTGGATCAAAGTTATCGCACTGTAACAATTAATCGCACTGTAATAATTACACACTGTCTTTGTTCTGAACAAAGGGTTTCTGGAGCAATCTAGGCAGACGCGCGACGCGTGCCGGCAGCAACATGATAGTCAACTGGATGATCTCCCCCCATATCACTCAGCTTTTATATGAGGCCGCACACCAAAGGACGCCTGGGGAAGTCCCGAGAAACAACTTGAGTCTGGAATGTGGCCACTACAGAGTTTCCCACGGTGGTTCTGCTTGGAACATATTTATTGATCTAATCCTATGTTAATAACCTTAGATGTATCTATCGTTTCGTAAAATTCTAGTAACCATTTCCATCTTTTTATTTTTTTGAAAAACCTTCAATTACGGGACTTACGGCTCAATTTCCATAATGTGGTGGGCCTGTCTGCTCCCGCTAAAATCTCTGTTAAGATGGCAGGTCTCTCCCTCCGACAAAATCCCATCTCTCCTTCTCTCTTCCTCACATATTCTTTCTTCGTCACACCTGACGCCGCCTTGCCTCGGGAAATCACCTTCTCGATTCCCGCGCTCTGTATAGCATCACGCCCTCACAAACTGCGCCCTACTGCAAAATTATTACTGCGTTAAATATCCATGCTTGCGGTCAGCTATAATGGTACATTTGCCTCCCTACACACCAAAGAAAAATATGAAAAAATTCTTATTTTTTTTGTATTTTTCTTTGCGTCTGATATTTAACGCTCGCGTGGCATTCTCTTTCATTCCGAGCCATCCGGCGGTTCTTCCGGAACTTGCTCCAGTAGTTCCTCACGTTCCTTCCTCACTCCATAGTAGGCATCCAACAAAGCCAAGAATTTTCTATGATTCCCCGAACATTCATTGCATTCCACAGCAGCCCTTCCTGTTATTGCGCTGCTCTGCGGTGAAACATTTTCTATCTTTCCTACATTTAGGGATACTTCATTCGGATCGTGGTCAAGGGTTTCATTTTCATCGTCGTGCGTCTCCGGTACTTCGTCTGCGCATACCACGTCTTCTTCTTCTTCTTCTTCATCATCTTCTACCACATCGTCCTCTTCTCCCTCCATCTCTTCATTCTCGATGCTGTCCTCGATTGGCATTTGTCCTCTGGGTACAATATATGGAACGTTATCGCTTATTCCTGGAGTTTTACCGGGTCGATTTTAGTTCTTTTATTTTTATTAACAAATACATCGCAAATGGGAAGTATCGTGGTGGCAATGGTCACTTACAGTAGTGTAATAACAAAGTAAAGTTAATATACTGTAATTACCCAACAAACAAACAAACAAACAAACAAACAAACAACAAGAGTACAACATTAATTCCAAGGAAAGAAAATATTACAATAAATACTACTAGTTTAACGTTCTAAATCCAGCATCATTATATACAAATTCACACACACAACTTAAGTATTTCCAGTGCTTAACACTACGGCTTACAATACTATAGGTTGAGCTTAACATTATGAGTGATAAAAATTGAAGTTAAACCATAATCACCTAACAACAACAACAACAACAACAACAACAACAACAAGAGTACAACAAGCGATTCCCTGGAAAGAGAACACCACAAGAAAAACTACTAGTTACACAATCTAAACCAAGCAGAAAATCACAAATGCAGTGTCCGTAATTTTCAGTTTTTATTTTTCACCTTACACTAGCACTAATGGTCTTGTTAAATGACTTGTTACCGGAAGGAAATCTATCAAAGACTTCTGCAGGTAATTTATTCTAACCGGGCGAGTTGGCCGTGCGCGTAGAGGCGCGCGGCTGTGAGCTTGCATCCGGGAGATCTTGGGTTCGAGCCCCACTGTCGGCAGCCCTGAAGATGGTTTTCCGTTGTTTCCCATTTTCACACCAGGCAAATGCTGGGGCTGTACCTTAATTAAGGCCACGGCCGATTCCTTCCAATTCCTAGGCCTTTCCCATCCCATCGTCGCCATAAGACCTATCTGTGTCGGTGCGACGTAAAGCAACTAGCAAAAAAAAAAAAATTCTAAATTCTTATTGTCCTGTTAACGAAGGAAAACTTGCCCACCTTCGTATGCTGGTTTCTGGCCCTAATTTTATACTTAAGATCATTTCTCGATAAGTATGAGGGAGGTTCCAACCTATTCTTAATACTATTCCAAACAGCCCTTCCAGTATAGCTCTTATAAAGGCCACACAGGCGAGCTCTTAGGTCTGAAGGCAGTTTATTGAACATCTTCAACTGAGCAATGAAATGGCTTGAAAACATCGACTTGGTTAGTTGACCTGGTATTATATTTGTGAACGGCACTTCTGAGCTTGATTTTGTCTGTTTCAGCATATACCTTAAGAAGTGCATTATAAGTAGACTGTATGCGTTCACAACAGTCATAATGGACGTTTTAATAAATATAGGCTTACAGTGGGCCATCACTGGAGATTTTGTTACAATACGTACTGCCCTTTTCTGGAGAAATAAAATTTCAGAAATCCGGCTGGAGTTTCCCCAAAGTAGAATTTCATATTGAAGAATATTTACTTGGAACTTCATCTGTGAAAAAACATACTAACTGTGGCTTTAAAAGGCATCTTCATCTCCGTGTGTCTAAAAATTTGCAAAATTATGATATCATAGGGACAATCTCTAATTCCAGAATTTAATTTCGTTTCTTATAGTCTATGGATTACATCTAATAGCATTTTGTTTCACAATTTTTAGTTTTTGTACGGGGTCTTAATTCCCATTAGGTGAGTTAGATTACAGAAGTTCATAAGTGTGTACTTGACGTTATTTTATCCTTTTATTGTACGCATTCAAAAACCTAGGGAAGAAATTGCAATAAAGGAAATATTGATATGGCTGTTAAAGGGTAGGAACACTTTAATGATTCTGTTGCAGTTAATATTTAGAATAAGTAGCCAGCCCGTTGTCTTTCCACTATTAAAACGGTTCTTCGAAACAGACATGTATTACAGTAGCATAACAAATTTCTATTTCAGTAAGATGGTCGAGTTACAGGCGTATTTTCGAATCTTTACATCAAAAAATTTTAACGGTTGTAGTCTCGAGAACCAACTCATGACAACACTTTATTGTTTCCAGATTACTGTGATGGTCGGATTACGTTCCAGAGTGCAGGAAGAAGGACAAAGCTTGTATTCCATAAAGCAAGGACACCCTTCTCCCTGACCAAGGAGAGACATGTCATAACACTTTAGCTGGCCACGGCCGAGGAGGGGAGTTGCTAGGCGACCGGCGCAGCCTTCTGACTTCACTACCGCTATAGCCGCGGCAGTTACTTGATAAAAGATGTTAACATATGGACAGCAGCGTAGCCCCAGGCATCCTCTTCCAGTTTATGTTCTAATATCGAACACTTTACAATGACAAAGTACTACATCGACTTGAATTAGATTCTGATTTAACATGAGAACCACAGCACGCTAACGTATTAGGATACATGAATAGTGGTTATAACTTGTTTCGTCCTTCAAACATCCGACTAACTCCGCCGGGTTTGAACCTACGTAATTTGGATCAGGAGGTCGATACTTTACCACCTAAACACGGAAGAAGGAGGACAGTAGGCTATATACCCTCCTTGACAAAAAAAAAAAAAAAAAAAAAAAAAAAAAAAAAAAAAAAAAAAAAAAAAGGTAAAAATGTCGAAGTCTCCATCCGCCAGCGCGATCGATAAGAAAGAGCACGTTATCATAGACACGTAATAATAATAATAATAGTAATAATAATAATAATAATAATAATAATAATAATAATAATAATAACTAACATCAAAGGCTAAGTTAGGAATGAACTCAGTGGATGAAGCTGTACGCACAAACCTGCTTCGGTGGTGGGGTGATGTGAGACGAATGGAGTAGAATAGGTTACCTAAGAGAATAATGGACTCTGTTATGGAGGGTAAGAGGAGTAGAGGAAGACCAAGACGATGATGGCTAGACTCAGTTTCTAACGATTTAAAGATAAGAGGTATAGAACTAAATGAGGCCACAGCACTAGTTGCAAATAGAGGATTGTGGCGACATTGTGTAAATTCACAGAGGCTTGCAGACTGAACGCTGAAAGGCATAACGGTCTATAATGATAATGTATACGTATGTATAACTAACATCAAGCTAGCACCAAGACAGCTAAAAGTAAATCAGGGGGCAATCAAATGGACAGATAAGCTTCAATATCTTGGTGAGTAGATAGAACCCAAGATCTCTGAAAAAGAAACTTTCGCTTCGCGCATGAATAAAATGGAAATCGCTTAGAACTGATCAAAGATGTTTACAAGAAAAGGTCCATAATATCTTTGAACGCAAAACTCAGATATTATTGCACTGTCATAATAATTGTAATAATAATTAAAGAGAGAAAGATCTTAAAGGAAAATTCTTGGTCCAATTAAAGACAAAGATGAAGATAGATGTCAGAATAACCAAGAGCTGTATACTTGTGTCCAGAAGATCCCTGATGTCATGAGGAGAAGGAGAATTGCATTTTATGTCCACTTGCTAAGAATGAAAGCAACACGATTATCGAACCATATCTTTACCTATTTTAAATTTAGGAAGACCCATCCAACTTGGTTCAAGGAGGTGGAAAGGGACCTACAGGAGATGGGAATCACTTACGAAGATATACAAGAACGCAACCCACTCAGGAGGGAAATCAAATACCACCAGGGTTTTCAAGAAAGGCCGAAGTTCAAGACGGGAATGATGTGGAAGGAGGAAAGGAAAGAGCAACACCGCCGAGGAATGAAGGAGCACTGGGGAAAGATCACAGGTCCTCAGTAGGCCGATACGAGCAATACAATTAATAAGCGGATCACATATGAAGACATTCAGGTAAGTGCTCCTCTGCAGAAGAAACTTCGAACATACCAACAATTCCAAGAAAAATCAAAGTTTGAAAACGGGCTAGAAGTGGATTGACGAAAGAAGGGAGGTTCACAGAAAGTGAATTAGAGAATACTGGGGAAGAATCGCAGCTCAGGAATGCAAACTGTTGAATTAACAATGTGCTGAAACGAAACAGAGGAATACAAAAATTGTGTTTAAAGAATACATGTCAACAAGTTTGAAATAGCATTCCGACTCACTCAAAACACACCTATAACAAAAAGTCTATCTCTCGAAATGCAAAAATTAGACATTATTTTTTTTTTTGCTAGGGGCTTTACGTCGCACCGACACAGATAGGTCTTATGGCGACGATGGGATAGGAAAGGCCTAGGAGTTGGAAGGAAGCGGCCGTGGCCTTAATTAAGGTACAGCCCCAGCATTTGCCTGGTGTGAAAATGGGAAACCACGGAAAACCATCTTCAGGGCTGCCGATAGTGGGATTCGAACCTACTATCTCCCGGATGCAAGCTCACAGCCGCGCGCCTCTACGCACACGGCCAACTCGCCCGGTATTAGACATTATCAAACTGTAGTTAGACCTGAAGCGTTATAGCCTATACAGCAGAATATACTGTATAACACTTTAAATGCGCAGCATGCTTGAAAACTGGCAATGAAGAAAAGGGGGATTATGCGAAAAATTGTTGGTACCACAGTAAAAGATGGTGTTTACAGACTTCGGAGCAAGTTAGAAATATACACCCACACCGAAAATATATCAAGCGTAATCCGGAAAAGAAGGATAGCATTTTACGCTCATCTCTTCAGATTGCCAGCTGGAAGAATCTGTAAACGTTTGTTATCCTATTTCAGAAGTCTCAAAATAATTCCTCCTTGGTTGGTGAAGATGGGTAAGGATCTTTTAAAGTATAGAATCATAGAAACAGACATTCAACTCCGAGCACCACTCAGACAGGTTCATCAAGAAGTCCCAACTCGTTCGAAGCGTGCCCATTCTGATGCATCGAAGAAAACACAATCTGAAAGGATGAAAACCTGGTGGGTCCGCAAGAAGACAAACAGTTGAGATCTCGCGGTCCTTAGTTGCCCTAACGATTAATAATAATAATAACTGTACCGGGCGGTACACCTCTACACCGTTTATTTAAAAGTTGCGCCAGTTGAAACTCCTCTTCTGGAGGAAGGTTGAACTTTATCTACTCTATTAATTCTCTACTTTCTCAGAAGATGTCACCACGTGGAAAATTTTGAGTTTTTGAACTGTGTCACTTTTGATGTGTTTTTGTTTCGCTTGAAGTAAGAAGTGTGAACTTTCTCTTCTAGAGGACACTACTGAAGATCTACAATAGTGCAACCTAGTGCGGAGTCAAAGAACTATTTTTTTGGAGAAAATTTAATTTCAAGAGTTTGTTTCTTGTTAAATTTCTTTCTGTTATTGTTTAAGTTGGCTGTATACCCCTCTTTTTCCCCTTGTTTTAGATTTATCCAATCCCGAATTTCTTTTAGTAATTTCTGACCAATCTGGTGTATCTTCCCCCAACTTGTATCTGTTGCGGGGTCCTATCCAATAAAAACATTGTGGGCGGGTGTTTTCATTCCCCTAACGCCTAGAAACTTCCGCGAGAGTATATAAACTGCTGATTTTAGGGTCTCCGGGCCACTTCTGTTCCATCTTTCAGTGTATTAAGTACATAGCAGGAGGCGGGAAGCGCCTCTTTCCTCGGCGGCGGTCAACAATAAGGTAATGGCCGATTAATAAATTCTTTCTTTTCTTGCTCAGCAGTTTAACTTTCGGGGCGGGTTCTAAGCGTTCAACCATGTAACCTTTTCCTAAAATGTAAAAACAACTGGTATCTATTCTATTTTAAAACGATATATCGGGATAGAGAGTGCTTAACCCTCTCGAGCTCCCACTCACATCGTCTTGAGGTGAACTTATTCTCTCAACCAATTCTTCCGTAATGTAATGTAAATTGCTATTAAGTCACCTCTGTAGTATGGGATTAGCCCTTGTAATAGCGGCCTAGTGCCAAAGTAGGTTTTAAAATCAAAGTGTATTAGGAGTGCAAGTTCGCCTCCTCTCAAATTGTTTTAGAGGTCATTCAATTAACCTGCTTTTCATTTAATAGACCTCAGTAGATTGGGTATTTTACCCCTGTGTTTATGTCCGTTGAGGACAACTTGAAGGTGGAGTTTGGTGTGGCCTAGGAGAGGCTTAAATTAAAGAGCGTGTGGCTCTTTTGGAAACGGAGTGTTGTATGCCTCGAGGAGGCTTTACTGTGTAATTTGGAGCAAGGGCTCCAGGGTTTGATTGGGGTCTTCTGCCCCTTTGTTAAAATTTGTATATCGGAAAGTTGGGCTAGTTGCTCAAAAATTGTGAACTCAGGGCTCGAAGCCCAAACTCTGTAATTCCTGTAATTGTACATTTCAAATTGTGTTTCGGCTACTAAGTACCTGTTCTTTGTTATTACTTAATATTGAAAAGGAAATATAACCTTGTTAACTTTTACATTAACTTTGATTCCGTAGTTTGAGACCCATTCACGCCCGCACCTTCTTACACCTCTACCTACCACCAAAACACGGTAACAAGTGGTAGCAGAGCGTGGTTGAATGGGTCTCAATTTAGCCCCTTTTGACGGCGAGACATTGTTTTGATCCGAACTCTAACCATTTTCTCAGTTGCTGGCATTTTTGAGTTTTCCAAAATTGTTCTGTCATCATGCCCGGCCCTCGCGATGTTCTCCTCCTTAACTATTTGCGCAAAGAGGAGTTGATATATGAGTTAACTATCAGAAACGTTCAATCTGGAGGCACGGTTGCAATAGACACTAATAAGCTTAGAGAGTCCCTTGATTTGCCCATTTCCATCCCCAATTTGGGAGAGAAAGAAATTGACGACTCTCTTTCCACGATCACGGAGAATATTACTGGGCTAGCTTCCGTAGTTAGTTTTTTTGATGAAAATGATCCGTCTCCTAATCAAATTAAGCGTGTGCAAGGCAGGCTATATCATTTTTCGAATAGGGTTAACGATCTGTTGTCTCTAAAACTGAATGATGTTCAGAGGAAGGAAGCTAGTACGCTCCTGGAAAATATTTCCGAATTATCTAATAAGGTCACTCAATTGTTAACTGGGGAAGTTCCTCCCAAATCTGATCAACCCACCATAGTGAATCCAGGTAGTGAGGAAGCGCCTCCCAAGGGAGAAGTTAATAGGATAACCGTTGCTGCTCAAACTATCCCTGCCCCATTGGACAACGAATCTGAACGTCGTGCATCATTGAGTAACATCCGTTCTGAATTGACTTCCTTGCCATTGAAACCTTTACCTACTATGTCACCCGGGTTTAGCAGCTTGCCTCATCCATTGGCAATGTTGCTAAGAGGTATCTCTAAGTTTTCGGTCAACACCACCAGTGAAGTTATTTCTTTCTTAAGGTTTTTAGTTGAATTTCAGGATCATGCCCTCGTATTTTCGCTTTCCCCTTGTCAAATTTTACAAATAATCTATCCTTATGCTATTGGTGTTCTCTCAGATAAAATAGTAAGAGCCATAGCTGAACAGTCATCTATCGAAGATTTCCATGCACATCTGCTTGCAAATTTTATTCCTGCCCGCGCGAGGTCATCTCTTATTCAGAAATACTATTATCGGGTACAGCGCTTGGATGAAAACCTGGCAGACTTCATCCAAGATATTAAGTTTTATACTAGGGTGTTTGCTCTTCACTTCCCTGAGGATCAAATTGTACAAGCTATTGTGGAAGGCATTTCACCATCTTATAGGTCATACTTGTGTTTTGCGGCGTGCCCGCAAACTTTCTCTGAACTTGAAGCGTTGGCTGTCTCAGCGGAAGGAGTTAGATACGCCGATTCTTTGCGTGTAGCAAAAGAACCCCCGCCTTCTTTTAGTAATACTCGGCCTCCACCTCGCCGATCAGTTACCCCTCGTAAATGTTATGCTTGCGGGTCGCCTGACCATCTGCGCAATAAGTGTCCTCTGATCAAGTCTAGTAGGGCAAATAATGGAGCTGGTTCATCACAAGGCTGTTTTAAGTGTGGGGCCTTCTCACATATCGCCAAAAATTGCCCAAACTCAAATAGCACCCCCTCCTGCTCAACTTCTGGTGCAAATTCCACCTATGCCAATAATAAAAAGTGACTAGTGGCTTCGGCTGAGTCGACTAATCCATCTTCCCGAGACTCAGCCCCTAGTAAACAGATTGTAAATGCAGAGAACGATCAGCCTTCAAGTTCATCTTTTGAATGCCCTAAAGAATGTCTTAGGATTGCGGCGGATACCCCCGCACCTGTTCCTTTTCTTAAGATTGAGGTAAATAACGAGCCTATAACAGCTCTCTTAGATTCAGGTAGTGTTTGTTCGATTATTGCGGCTGAATGGTATTCTAAATTGAAAACGGTTTGTAAACTTCCTGACTATGTCTCTTCTCCTGTTCAATACGTTTCGGCTAATTCATCTCCATTAGAAATTCTAGGTTCCTTACTGGTCAAAATTCGTGTTTTTAAGTTTACATGGAAAGTTAAATTGTTTGTGGCCAAGCAATTGTCTTGCCCCATTATATTGGGAGCTGACTTTATTTCCCACACTGGTCTTGTGCTCGATCTGCAGTCTAGGTCGTGCACATTCAAATTTGCTTCTAGTTGTAAAATCCCACTATTAAAGTGTAATTCTGTGTCATGTTCTTCTATGTCGCCTATCCAGGATGAGATGTTGTTAGACCTTAGACATCTACCTGAGAAGCAGGCTGATAGTATTCGCAAACTGTGTCAGTCGTTTCCCGAGGTGTTCTCTGATACTCTTGGTGTTACTGACCTTATTGAATACAAAATTGAGGTTACGGATTCGATTCCTGTCCGTTTTCCACCGTATAGGCTATCTCCACCTAAAATGAAGGCTCTGAAGGAAATCATCGATCAGATGTTGAAGGACGGTATTATTAGGCCCTCTAAGTCAGCGTATTCTTCGCCTTTTTTTTAGTACCGAAACCCCAAGGAGGTTTCAGGCCTGTCATTGATTACAGGGCTCTCAATCGGAAGGTGGTGTTACAATCTGTGCCCCTTCCCGACCTTCATTCTTGTTTTTCATGGTTTCGTAAGGCCAAGTTCTTCACCATCTTGGACTTAAATCAGGCCTATAATCAAATTCCCCTTGCCGAAGAGTCTAAACACCTTACAGCGTTTGCCACGGACTGGAATTTATACGAATACAACCGCGTGCCTTTCGGGCTCCCCACGGGGGCAGCTGTGCTCACTAGGCTACTAGATAGGGTCTTCTCCGACATCAAATTCGAGTACTTATATCACTACTTAGATGATGTCGTAGTATTTTCAGAGACTTTTGAAGAACACCTAGATCATCTGCGAGAAGTTCTCGATCGCCTTCGTAAGGCTGGGTTAACTGTTAAGTTGTCCAAGGTTGCCTTCGCTAAGCCCTCTATGTCTTTCCTAGGGCATATTGTGTCACCCGATGGTGTAGCAGTTGATCATTCTAGAACACAGGCCATCCGTGATTTTAAACCTCCCAAGGACATTAAAGGTATCGCCAGGTTCATTGGTATGGTGAATTTCTTCAGAAAGTTCATTCCTAACTTTGCTAATAGAGCGGCGCCCTTAAACCTTCTTCGTAGGAAAGGCATCAAATTCGAGTGGGGACCTTCTCAACAAGCCGCTTTTGAAGACCTTAAATTAGCTCTTTGTAATGCCCCTGTACTTGCTATGCCTGATTTCTCGAAGAAATTCATCGTCCAAACCGACGCGTCGTCGTCAGCAGTAGCTGCAGTCCTTCTTCAAGAGACTGAACTAGGGAGGCGACCCATCGCCTATGCGTCTAGGACATTGTCGGCTCAAGAAGCCAAGTATTCCATCTATGAGCTCGAAGGTTTGGCAGTCTTATTTGCCTTAGAAAAGTTCCGTCTCTATCTGGAACACGTTAAATTCGACCTGGAGACAGATAATCAAGCCTTAAGCTGGGTCTTAGGTAGGCCGCGTCGTACTGGTCGTATAGCCCGCTGGGCTATTCGTATTTCCGCCTTCCAGTTTGATGTTAGACATATCAGAGGTACCGAAAATGTTGTTGCTGATGGACTCAGCCGTATGTTTCATAACGACGTAGAGACCCACGAACCGGTCGACAGTTCATCACCTTCCGAGTCCATACTATCTGGTGTTAATGCCATCTTAACAGATGCTCCCATGCTTTTTAGGGATATTGAGAAATACCAACGTGAAGATCCGACGCTGGCTCCGATAATGGAAACCCTTTCTTCTGGGGAACATGCTGTCCCTTATGTTCTGAGGAATGGTGTTCTATGTTGCCCTTCGAGGCATGATAAGTTGATGAAAGTTGTTGTTCCAGCGGTTCTTGTACCTATGATCTTCAAATACTATCATGAGACCCCATTGGGGGGGCATCTTGGAATCTTTAAAACTCGTGAAAAGATTCGTGAAATGTTCATATGGAAAGGTATGGACGGTGAAATTCGGGAACTTGTAAAAGCTTGTAAATCTTGTTTGATCAGTAAACCCACCATGTCCACTAAAGTAGGCCTTTTGTCTTCTCATCAAGCGTCGCGCCCCATGGAACGCCTGTATATTGATTATGTGGGACCCTTCCCCCAGTCAAAGGGTAATGCCAACAAGTTCATCTTTGTGTGTGTAGATGGTTTTACAAGATTTTCCTGGTTATTTCCGACTAAGCTGGCTACCGCTCAGTCAACTATTACTTGCCTAAATTCTATTTTTGCTTCTTTTGGTCCGTGCCAATACATTGTATCTGATAATGCTAAGGCTTTTACATCTAATTTATTTCGTAAATTCTGTTTTGACTTGTCCATCTCTCATGTAACTACTTCCGCTTATTACCCTCAACCATCTCTGGCTGAACGGGTTAACCGTAATCTCAGGTCCGCACTTATTGCCTATCATCATGAAGATCATTCTAGGTGGGACACGTCCCTGCATTGGTTAGCTTTTGCTTTGAATTCGGCGGTTCATGAATCACACAAATTTACTCCAGCTTCTTTGATGTTTAAGTTCGTTCCCAACACGCCGCTCTCTAACCTCTGGTCTCTGAATGACATTCTGCCCGAGACAATAGATCCGGACAACATTAAAGATCTTTGGAAGAAGGCTAAAGCTAATCTTAAAGTATCTCATGAAAAGGTTAGGGAAAGGTATGATCGTGGACGGAGACCCACCACTTTGAAGGTAGGTGACCAGGTTATGGTCAAAAATTTTGTTCCCGCGGGCAAGCTTGCCCCCAGATTTCATGGGCCTTGTATCATTCTCGATTTTCTTACGCCGGTTACCTTATTGCTAAGTAATCCAGCCACCGAGAGGATATTTAGAGTTCACCTGTCCCAGGTGAAACCGGTGTAATTTCTGTGTTAACTTGCTTCATATTATTCTGAAAGGATATGAAGGTTATATTTTTTTTTGAGTTTCACTTTTAAGGCATTCTGCCCCTTCTATAATATTTTGGTTTTAGATGTAAGCCTTTTGTAAAACCCACCCCGACCGGGCGAGTTGGCCGTGTGCGTAGAGGCGCGCGGCTGTGAGCTTGCATCCGGGAGATAGTAGGTTCGAATCCCACTATCGGCAGCCCTGAAGATGGTTTTCCGTGGTTTCCCATTTTCACACCAGGCAAATGCTGGGGCTGTACCTTAATTAAGGCCACGGCCGCTTCCTTCCAACTCCTAGGCCTTTCCTATCCCATCGTCGCCGTAAGACCTATCTGTGTCGGTGCGACGTAAAGCCCCTATCAAAAAAAAAAAAAAAAAAAAAAAAAAAAAAAAAAAAAAAAAAAAAACCACCCCGATCCGTTAAACTGCCATCCTGTTCTTGCCACGGCCATTACCACGCTCCCATCTCCTGCTCCACCTTACACTGTGGCTTCATAATAGTAAATGCCATGGATATCTACACGCCGCTGGCCCCTCAACCTCTCCACAAGCCTGTACCCTCAAAGAAGATGATAGTCCAACACAATTCTGCCGCCTAGCTTTAATGTTTCAGCGCCCCCGCAGCCGCGCAGCGCCGTGCAGCGACTGGGGAGGGGGATGGGCCCCCTCCTCTCCAGCGAGGACGACATGTGCACGGCGAGCCGGAGCTCTCCTCCCGGCCAAGGCTGACGTGCGGCGCACGACCTGCTACTTGCCCGCAGCCTGTATATGTTCACCGCGGGCGCGGCGTGCTTCAACACCTCTGCTCCCCTCATAGTGCGGGCGAGCGGTATCTCAGGGTACTTGAGGGGTCCGAGCGGCCTCCTTTTGGACGCAAGCTGCAACGGCCGGTCCGGCCATCCAACTTCATCAACATCAACTACATGGACAGTTATTATAAAAGATAACTACATTTGGGAATTCAACAGCAATATTTGGTGGACCGTGCAAAAAATTTTTCTTCACTTCTAAGTATTAAAAGTTTATCTTCAGAAATTCAAATTCTACAAACTTAAAGACTTTCATTCACCTGCAACAACAACATTTTGAAACTGAATTAAGAAATGTTGTAAATGCTTCTGCTATCTATCTTCGTATCAACATCATTACTTGGACTTTGTTTCAAACTGATTTCATGTGTCACCCCTGGAGGAACTTTTGGGGGGGGAGGTCTGTACCGGGCGGTACACCTCTACACCGTTTATTTAAAAGTTGCGCCAGTTGAAACTCCTCTTCTGGAGGAAGGTTGAACTTTATCTACTCTATTAATTCTCTACTTTCTCAGAAGATGTCACCACGTGGAAAATTTTGAGTTTTTGAACTGTGTCACTTTTGATGTGTTTTTGTTTCGCTTGAAGTAAGAAGTGTGAACTTTCTCTTCTAGAGGACACTACTGAAGATCTACAATAGTGCAACCTAGTGCGGAGTCAAAGAACTATTTTTTTGGAGAAAATTTAATTTCAAGAGTTTGTTTCTTGTTAAATTTCTTTCTGTTATTGTTTAAGTTGGCTGTATACCCCTCTTTTTCCCCTTGTTTTAGATTTATCCAATCCCGAATTTCTTTTAGTAATTTCTGACCAATCTGGTGTATCTTCCCCCAACTTGTATCTGTTGCGGGGTCCTATCCAATAAAAACATTGTGGGCGGGTGTTTTCATTCCCCTAACGCCTAGAAACTTCCGCGAGAGTATATAAACTGCTGATTTTAGGGTCTCCGGGCCACTTCTGTTCCATCTTTCAGTGTATTAAGTACATAGCAGGAGGCGGGAAGCGCCTCTTTCCTCGGCGGCGGTCAACAATAAGGTAATGGCCGATTAATAAATTCTTTCTTTTCTTGCTCAGCAGTTTAACTTTCGGGGCGGGTTCTAAGCGTTCAACCATGTAACCTTTTCCTAAAATGTAAAAACAACTGGTATCTATTCTATTTTAAAACGATATATCGGGATAGAGAGTGCTTAACCCTCTCGAGCTCCCACTCACATCGTCTTGAGGTGAACTTATTCTCTCAACCAATTCTTCCGTAATGTAATGTAAATTGCTATTAAGTCACCTCTGTAGTATGGGATTAGCCCTTGTAATAGCGGCCTAGTGCCAAAGTAGGTTTTAAAATCAAAGTGTATTAGGAGTGCAAGTTCGCCTCCTCTCAAATTGTTTTAGAGGTCATTCAATTAACCTGCTTTTCATTTAATAGACCTCAGTAGATTGGGTATTTTACCCCTGTGTTTATGTCCGTTGAGGACAACTTGAAGGTGGAGTTTGGTGTGGCCTAGGAGAGGCTTAAATTAAAGAGCGTGTGGCTCTTTTGGAAACGGAGTGTTGTATGCCTCGAGGAGGCTTTACTGTGTAATTTGGAGCAAGGGCTCCAGGGTTTGATTGGGGTCTTCTGCCCCTTTGTTAAAATTTGTATATCGGAAAGTTGGGCTAGTTGCTCAAAAATTGTGAACTCAGGGCTCGAAGCCCAAACTCTGTAATTCCTGTAATTGTACATTTCAAATTGTGTTTCGGCTACTAAGTACCTGTTCTTTGTTATTACTTAATATTGAAAAGGAAATATAACCTTGTTAACTTTTACATTAACTTTGATTCCGTAGTTTGAGACCCATTCACGCCCGCACCTTCTTACACCTCTACCTACCACCAAAACACGGTAACAATAACAATAATAATAATAATAATAGTAATAATAATAAAAATAAAAACCAAACCCCATGGCACTACAGCCCTTGAAGGGCCTTGGCCTACCAAGCGACCGATGCTCAGCCTGAAGGCCTGCAGATTACAAAGTGTCGTGTGGTCAGCACGACGAATCCTCTCAGCCGTTATTCTTGGCTTTCTAGACCGGAGCCACTATCTCACCGTCAGATAGCTCCTCAATTCTAATCACGTAGACTGAGTGGACCTCGAACCAGCCCTCAGGTCAAGGTAAGAAACCTGACCTGACCGAGAATCGAACCCGGAGCCTCCGGGGTAAGAGGCAAGCACTCTACCCGTACACAACGGGGCCGGGTAATAACTGTTTAATAGTAAAAATATTAATAAAGATATCTACAATAAAAGATCAGTGTCCCGCAAAATGCTTTGCATTTGAATACGAAGGGTCTGGTTAAACTGTTAGAAGCTAAAAAGGTCCGCCTCTGTAGTGTAGTAGTTAGTGTGATTATCTGCCAGCCCTGGAGGCCCGGGATCGATTACGGGCTCTGCCACGAAATTTGAAAAGTGGTACGAGGGCTGGAACGGGATCCCCTCAGCCTCGGGAGGTCAACTGAGTAGAATCGGGTTCGATTCCCACCTCAGCCATCCTGGAAGTGGTTTTCCGTGGTTTCCCACTTCTCCTCCAGGCAAATGCCGGGATGGTACCTAATTCAAGGCCAGGGCCGCTTCCTTCCCTCTTCCTTGCCTATCCCTTCCAATCTTCCCGTCCCCACGCAAGGCCCCTGTTCAGCATAGCAGGTGAGTAGCCTGGGCGAGGTACTGGCCATCCTCCCCAGTTGTATCCCCGGCCCAGAGTCTGAAGCTCCAGGACACTGCCCTTGAGGCGGTAGAGGTGGGATCTATCGCCGAGTCCGAGGGAAAAGCCGACCCTGGAGGATAACCACGTTAAGAAGAAGAAAAAGAAGCTAAAAAGGTAAAATACTGAAAAATATCATAGGACCAATCAAACAAAATTGTGAGTACAGGTTACGTCATAACAACGCAGTATATATGCTTATGGAAAGGATAACGGACACCATTCGGGAAAGGAATATTCATTTATATGGCCACATAACTCGTATGAGCTCGCAGAGAAAGACGAAGCGGATCTTTTCCTACTTTGTAAACAAGAAAACAAGAAACCCTGTTTCACTGAGGTTGAATAAAGATCTTCAAGAAACAGGGATCACACATGAAGACATCTAGGAACGTGCTCCTCTCCAGAAGATCCTTCGAGCATCCCAGCGATTCAAGAAAAGACAAAGCTGGAACCAGGCAAAAAATGGACTGATAAAAAAAGTGAGGCCCACAAAAAGCGAATGCGGGAATACTGTTGAAAAATTAACGCTCAAGGATGCAAACGGTTGAATTAACGTAGTACACAGCATGCTGAAACGAAGATGGAAGATACAAAGTCTTGTCTAAAGCAATGTTTAATCCTTTAGAATAACAAATTGACTGTCAATTTGTAGAATATCAAGCGGGGTTTAGAGAAGGGAGGAAATGTGCAGAACAAATTCTAAATCTTAAATTAATCATCAGAAACCACCGCCTTAAAAATCGAAGTCCGTAGTACCTTCGCAGACTTCAAGAAAACATATGACTCTACTGACAGAGATAGGCCTACACTCTTCAATGTGCTGGAAGAATTTGGTACAGATAAAAAAAGAACCTTACCAATAATGAAGCAGACATTAGTAAACACAAAATCCACAATAAGGCTTCTTGGGGAAATCTTACAACCTTTTGAAATCAAAACTGGAATTATACATTAGGCCTACTTTTGAACCGTGTTGATGAGAAAGTGACCATAGAATGAAGAAATCAAAATCCAAGCAAAATATATTCAAGAAATCAGAATTGAATACAAAACTCTGACATTAAATGGAACTCTTTAGCCTTTGCGGGTGATTTAGCTATTCTGTCACCGGGCGACTTGGACTTGGGCGCGCAGTTCTGAACTTGCACCCAGGAGATAGTGGGTTCAAGCCCCACTGTTGGCACCCCTGATGGGTTACCGTGGTTTCTCATTTTCACATCAGGAAAATACTGGGACTGTACCTTAATTAAGGCCACGGTTGATTCCCCCCACTCCTAGACTGCTCCTATCCCATCGTCGCCATAAGACCTATCTGTGTCGGTACGACGTAAATCAAATTGAATTTTTTAATGTTGAAAACATACCTGAGCAGACAAAGTAGGGCCCCCATTATCGAAAAACGTAAAAAATAAGCCATTTCCTCAATTGTGCCGAAAGTTAAAGGGTTAAAGGGCCCGGAAATGTTTCGAATTTTGAGTCTTGGTTAGCTCTATCAAACTAAAACAGCAAATTTCGAAAATCACTTCCGACCTGTTAATGTTAAATGAAGCTCAACTGGACAGCGTTCCAGTTTTCAAATACTTGGGTAGCGTTATATCAAATGGCAACCTAGCAAAACATGAGGTGAACAATCGAATCAATAAGGCAACACATTTTTACCACCAGGTAAGACACCTGCTGTGGGATGAGCATATACCCATGAAAACAAAAATGACATTGTACAAGTCCTATTATACACCAATTCTTACATACAGTCTCGAAACCACAACACTGACCAATAGAGATAATTCCAAACTTCAGGCAGCTGAAATGAAATTCCTACGCACTGTCTGTCTGTTAGGTCATCAGCCCAGAGGCTGGTTGGATCCTCAAATAGCACCACCAAAGGTCATGCGGTTATAAGGAAAACCCAAAAAACCAATGGCAACACAAAAATGAGGCGTACTAGGCAAGATGAGGAGTGAGGTAGTTTGCCATTGCTTTCCTCACTGGGTCAGAAAGTACTATTGCAGCACGACTGACCCTATGAGCAGCACCTTTCATAACACTCAGATGCACTAGTCGTGCTCCGAATGTCATTACTCAGCACCACCCATACCCCAGCAGCTTCCATATTGTCACAGCCATGGATGTTGACTGGGACTTCGGTGGAATCTACACTTTATTCTGGCCTGTGCCAAGAGCTGGATGCAAAAGTCTACGCACTATGATCGAAGAAAACCAGGAAAGACAAGATTAGGAATGAGAAAATTAGAGAAGAAGTAGGAATAGATGAGTCTCTCCTCAATAAGATTCAGATATCAAGACTGAAGTGGTTTGGTCACATGAAGAGGATGCCAGTAAATAGAACTGCAAGGAAGGAATTTGACAGAAAAGTAGAAAGAAGACGACCCGTGGGAAGGGCACGAAGGAAATTGATAGATTTAGTTAAGAACGATGTACTGCTGAGAGGTCATGGTTGGGACAAGTTGGTGGAGGAAGAATGGTACAAGGTACATCGTAAATATACCACACCCGGGAAAATGGAGATGGTTTAGGATGATGATGACGATGATAATGATGACTTCCGACCTAAATGCAGTTCCGGAAAAACAGCCTAAAATCGCTTGGTTTTTACTCGTTTTCCTTTTTTAAAATGAAAATCCTAGCTAAATTAACTTATTTACATAGGCCCTAATCCTTTCTGTAATGTGTTCCTTGAGTCAATACACTCAGGCGTTTTTCTGATTTTTTTTTTTTTTAAATGTTCACTCCGAATGTAGTTATAAGGGCTTAAGTGACACTTTGCATTGACTCAAATTAGCGCTCGTAGTGGTGCTTAAGTGAAACAATGCGTAGACTCACATTATCACCCGTAGTAGCATAAGAAAGCAAACTGCTAATCTAATCGACCGGATAACGATGATTAAGAAAAGGATTGTAATTTTTAGGAATAAATAAAGAATATATTCTCAGACTTTATTATATTTTATTTACCTAAAATTCTTTGCTCATATGCCAAGGACGTTTCCAACTTTGACTTGCTTGCCTGAAGGGCTAGAACTGTGGACTTTAAAAAAAAATCAATATCACCACCATCATCACTACCACCTCCCAAGAGGCACGGTGCAAATCTTTCAAGATGACATCCATGGGCGATCGTGTCGTCTATGAGGATATGGGTTATAACTAGGATGAATTATAATGTTGAAGACGGGACGCATATTCAGATCCCGGCTGGGAATCGAACACGGAACCCCTTGATTCAAAGGCCAGCATGCTAATCATTCAGTCATGGAGTCGGTCAAGGGGTGAGTAATGTTTGCTTTATTCCATTGCTATGATGTTCTCTACGCGTGATGTTTACAAAACGGAAAGTGGAAGTCGTAAAGAGGTTATACACACTCGTGAGGTAAGTATTTACTGCTACAGTTTGCGGGATGGAATCTCGGTGAAAGGTGTTTGAAGACGAGAGGACGGTTGAGAAGCCAGGCCGTGCTGTCATGGCTCCCTCTAAGGCTCTGAACTTGATGAATTAATGTTTACGGTCTGGCGTCTTAGAGTTCGATCCTGGTTCGTGCGGGCCCGCCTCCAGCAAGTGTGAAGTGGCGCCTGCGTGCAGCGTCGTCTCGTGGCCCCGCCTCCTTGCGACACTCGGAACGAGGGCGTCAAGAGAAGGTGGGGGAGGAGATGACTGGAGACATGCCACAGCTCTAAATCCTGATTACAGGAGGTCAGACGTCCAACACTAATGAAATGAGCTGACAACGAAGACGCCAAGTCCGATTACTTATCACCGGACATTGAGGTCAGCCTCACTCTGCTTCCGGGCGTCGTAAAAGTAGCCTACGACCAGCTGGATGTAGCTGTCAACTTGAATGCGGGAGATGGTGAGTTCGAAGCCCACTGCTGGCAGCCCTGAAGATTGATTTCCATGGTTTCCCATTTTGACACCAGGCTGTACCTTAATTAAGGCCATGGAGCTTCCTCTCCACTCCCAGCCCTTTCCTATCACATCGTCGCCGTAAGACTTATCTGTGTCTACCGGTAAAGCAAATTGTTAAAATATATATATATTTTTAAAGAGGTCACTGCCTTCGGTTCAGAGGGTCCTGGGTTCCATTTTCGGACGGGTTGGAAATTATACCCACGTCTGATAGGTACGGGGACTGAGTGTCTGTATTTGTCTCAATATAACTTCCCTTCATACCGAGCGAGTTGGCCGTGCGGTTAGGGGCGCGCGGCTGTGAGTTGGCATCTGGGAGATAGTGGGTTCGAATCCCACTGTCGGCAGCCCTGAAGATGGTTTTACGTTGTTTCCCATTTTCACACCAGGAAAATGCTGGGGCTGTACCTTAATTATTTTTTTTTTTGCTAGGGGCTTTACGTCGCACCGACACAGATAGGTCTTATGGCAACGATGGGATAGGAAAGGCCTAGGAGTTGGAAGGAAGCGGCCTTGCCCTTCATTGAGGTACAGCCCCAGCATTTGCCTGGTGTGAAAATGGGAAACCACGGAAAACCATCTTCAGGGCTGCCGATAGTGGGATTCGAACCTACTATCTCCCGAATGCAAGCTCACAGCCGCGCGCCTCTACGCGCACGGCCAACTCGCCCGGTGTACCTTAATTAAGGCCACGGCTGCTTCTTTCCACCTCGTAGGCCTTTCCTATCCCATCGTCATCATAAGACCTATCTGTGTCGGTGCGACTTAAAACCACTAGCAAAAAAAAAAAAAAAAAAAAAAAAAAAAAACCTTCCCTTCATTTGGCTGTCAGTCATTTCGGCACATTAGGAACCATCCGAACACACTTTCAAATTTTTATGGTCACACACCTTGCAACACTGAATTAGGAAATATAGTTTGTTCTTACATAAGCTCGGTTTCCGATATTTGCAAGGAACTGGGTACGTGTTAGAGCTACATTAGTGCACCGCTGTAAGGTGGTGGTGCTGTTTACTTTTTTAAAGGTGAAGAACAACTGGATAACCATCCTCTGAAAATGAAAGTCTACAGCCTGTTTCCAGTCATTCGACCATGTCAGGAATGGATTGAATGAAGCCCCCATTTAGCGGCGAGGATAGGAATTGTGCCGGCTGCCGAAGCCTGGAGCACTCCTCTGAGGCAATGATTAATGACTGACAGATGAAATGGAATGGTATTGGAGAGTGTTGCTGTAATGAAAGATGGCAAGTAAAACTGGAATACTGAGACAAAAACATGTCCCACCACAGTTTTGTCCAGCACAATTCTTACAGGGAGTGATCAGAATTTGAAGCACAGAACACAGCAGTGGTAGGCCGGCGCGGTGCCGCCTGAGATACGCAACCATCCTCTAATTAGAAGGAAAAGTAGAAGGGGTGGACACTTCGAAAAATGAAGGTATCGAAAGGAGAAAACGAAGGGGATGAAGATGGAAGACTCTCTAGGTTTCAGAAATCTAATATCGTCCGTGTTGGAAAAGAACAAAGAGTTGACCACGGGAGGTCGGATAGGAAAGATGAAAGTGAGGAGCCTGACACAGGTGATGCAGACTCAGGTACGGAAATCGTGTTGACTATCTCAAGCTCCAAACCTACTTTTCTTTTGCCAACTCATCGACGGTTTTCGGCGGAAGGATGAGAAAGTGCTATGAGTGGGAAGGAAGCGGTCTTGGTCTTAATTAAGGTACAGCCTAGCGTGAAAATTGAAAACCACAGAAAACCATCTTAACGGATTCGAACCCACTATATCCCAAATGCAAACTCTTAGCTGCCCGACACAAATCGCACAGCCAATTGCTAGGTGCAGTGTTGCCAAATTCTGCCAGATCACTTCTAAAATCCCTCTAAATGAGACAATGTTTGTCCAACCCTTGTTCCGTTTCCCTACGGGCTCGGGTATAAGGTGAGATGAATCTGTCGTGGCGGGTTTTTATGACCGGATGCCCTTCCTGACGTCAACCTCATCAGAGGAGTTAATGAGATGAAATGAATGACGTGATATATGATAGTAGGGAGAGGGTGAAACCCGGTGCCGGCACATAGCCTACTCCTGTCGAATAGCACCAAGGGGTCTGCTCAAGGCTTAACGTCTCCATCCGACGGACTAATCACCATCAAGAGCGTCATAAGCCCTCACTCCATGTGAGCACTGCGGAGAGTTTTGGAATTTAATCCAGGCTTTTGGCACACAGTCTAGCGATTAGAATTGTATACCACCACCTGGCAGCCACCATTTTGATGGTGAAAATTTTTTCGACCAACGGGATTCGAACCGGCTAACCTCGGTGTCACACCGTTTTAGACTTCAGCGCCTTAACGATCATGGCCACCAGGCGGGCAACTCTAAATGGGACAATAACCTACAAATAATAATAATAATAATAATAATAATAATAATAATAATAATAATAATAATAATAATAATAATAATAATAATAATAATAATAGCATGCCGTGAGCCCCCGTGGCTCGGGTGGCAGCGCGCTTTCTCCAGGTACTGCAGTTTTTCCTGTCATCTTTCATTCCAGCAACACTCTCTAGTATCATTTCATTAAATATTCATTAATCATTAAACCCAGAGGAGTGCCACAGGCTTCGGCAGCCGGCACAATTCCCATCCTCGCCGCTAGATGGGGGCTTCATTCATTCCATTCCTGACCCGGTCGAATGACTGGGAACAGGCTGTGAATTTTCATTTCAATAGCACTGCCATTATTCACAAAAAGGATAAATCACTGGATAGAATTATTCACACATCACAGATATTGCCATATTTTGTTAACACACCACGCAAACAGCCTTACAACTGCATGAACTGCACAGTCACAGAAAAGTGCATCGAGTTACGCTATCAGACTGCTACATTCACATACTGCGGGGATTTCCCTCCTACATGACGTTGACAACGAATGATGTTTACTCTACAAGCGGAGCAATGATCTAAGTGCGAGACCCGAAGTGCGTGATTCTCCTTAACATCTACGAAAAAGAACATATGCTCCTTCGGTTACCGAGGAGAAGGTAGGACACGGAGAGAAGGCGAGATAGGCAACGTACGTCGCCAATGTTTTGAAGTATCGGTACATTGTAATTCTTATTATTTTTAAAAAAATCAGTAGTTTTTATATAAATACACCTCTCCGCTGGTAGTCAATAAAACAAATGTAAAGTATACGGCGACTGCTGCTGCGTTCAGAAAAGAAACGAGAAGAGAAAATCATGACATTGCATGATTATTTGCAGTGCTTGAGACAGGCAGGTTGGCCAACAGCAGAAAGAAACTCAAAATAAAACCAACACACTAGCCGAACCAAGCATGCTCTTGCAATGAAATAAATAAATAAATAAATAAATAAATAAATAAATAAATAAATAAATAAATAAATAAATAAATAAATAAATATGTCCCCCCATAGCCCCCCAAAATTCCTCAAATATAATTTACCACCTAACCTTCGCCCTGGCTCTTCTATCCCACCCCTACTTTTCCTCTGTGACGATTAAATTCCCCTCAATTTAGAGGTAAAACCCCTAAGTTGGCAACACTGCCTAGGTGCTTGCGTCACAGATTGGCTTACGAAATGAAACTAAGCTCATGGCTGTTTGAGAGTACAGTGTGCTGAAATGACCTCTAGTGCTTCATTAATACACAACATACCACACTCCTAACCACCAGAGAAACATGTATTAGCGAAATGCAGTCCTCCGTGTAGGGTTGGCCGTAAAAACTCAGGAAAATTATATTCATTTTGTGCAATAAAGATGGTAAAGTGGCACACTGAATCCTAGAATTATGGATTCAACACCTACTAAAAGACACTAATAAAACAAGAAAAATCACAGAAAAATGGAAAGGAAATATCGATCTCTTTCTTTTAAAACCTCGTATGTCCAAATGTTCTTCCTACCCATCATATTCCATCATATTCCTTAGGACTGGTCACGCCTCCCGATATATTTATACGCAGTCTATCAGAATAATTTTCCCTGTGTTCATTTTCCTATGCCAATGTCTAAAGGAAAATGGACCTTACCTTACCGTATGGTATGGCGAATTTACCCACTGCTACAGCATAATGCACGTTGGCGCTATACGGCCATGTTTTTCTTCGTGATTTGCGAGATTTACGTATTGCCAGTGCCGTATTGTAAAAATCACTACTGTTACATTTGCGTGCATAAGTAAAAAATATATCGTTTTTCATTGGGATTATAAATCTGTTTGGAAGACCTTTTGCCAGGTAAGTAGAACTGTGGGATGTTCGAATAATAAATTTAATAACGTAGCTGGTATTAAATTACGAACTCTGCATTTTAATGTTGTCCGCCTCTGTGGTGTAGTGGTTAGCGTGATTAGCTGCCACCCCCGGAGGCCCGGGTTCGATTCCCGGCTCTGCCACGACATTTGAAAAGTGGTATGAGGGCTGGAACGGGGTCCATTCAGCCTCGGGAGGTCAAATGAGTAGAGGTGGGTTCGATTCCCACCTCAGCCATCCTGGAATTGATTTTCCGTGGTTTCCCACTTCTCCTCCAGGCGAATGCCGGGATGGTACCTAACATAAGGCCACGGCCGCTTCCTTCCCTCTTCCTTGCCTATCCCTTCCAAGTTCAGCATAGCAGGTGAGGCCGCCTGGACGAGGTACTGGTCATTCTCCCCTGTTGTATCCCCGACCAAGAGTCTGAAGCTCCAGGACACTGCGCTTGAGGCGGTGGAGGTGGGATCCCTCGCTGTGTCCGAGGAAAAAAGCCGACCCTGGAGGGTAAAGAGATGGTGATGATGATGATGGTGATGCATTTTAATAATGCGGTCTTATTTTGTCCAATTCGTATATATAGAATTCAATTAGGATGGAGCCTATATGAAGCAAGAAAAGTCTACCCTTGAAAAGAAACAGAACAAGTTCAGTTGAAATGGAAGGATATTTCATTGTCAGTCAAACTTAACCTAACCTTGCCCTGTCATGTCTTTGGAACAGTCTGCAGAATTAGCCTTTGATGTGTACATACAGTATGAAGCGAAATTCGCGCACTCGAGCGTCACAGCGCGACTCCTCACATGCCAGCAATAAAAAAATGTCTCTCACAAACGTTCGTCCTGCGAGTATATCCGAGAGAAAAAGGACGTTGAAGAGTGGCAATCTGGCAACACTGTAACCACATGTAGGGTAACTAGCTCTGTCAGCAGAAATTAGTCGTGCTGTACAGTTGGTGCAGTGGATTGGGTTTTGAGTTAGCAAGCAGGAGGACGAAGGGTCGATCCTGGTTTGAGGCGTATGTTGTTTTATTTCGTAAATGCAGTCCAGGTGGTATGGTATCTGGCATCATAATCGTCAACAGCGATTACAGCGGGTCCTGCAGAAACCATTTGCACTTACATACTACGATCCTAGAAATGCACGAACAGTCGTTTTCATTGGTCAGCTATGAAAGACGCCCTTTCCACGCCGTGGGCGTGAATTTATTCACACCACTTCATCTACTAGGTGCGTTACAACGTGTTCAGCGTTACTAAATTTTGTAAATGTAGGTTACATGTGACCGCCTCTGTGGTGTAGTGGTTAGTGTGATTAGCTGCCACCCCCGGAGGCCCGGGTTCGATTCCCGGCTCTGCCACGAAATTTGAAAAGTGGTACGAGGGCTGGAACGGGGTAAACTCAGCCTCGGGAGGTCAACTGAGTAGAGGTGGGTTCGATTCCCACCTCAGCCATCCTGGAAGTGGTTTTCCGTGGTTTCCCACTTCTCCTCCAGGTAAATGCCGGGATGGTACCTAACTTAAGGCCACGGCCGCTTCCTTCACTCTTCCTTGTCTATCCCTTCCTATCTTCCCATTCCCCACCAAGGCCCCTGTTCAGTATAGCAGGTGAGGCCGCCTGGGCGAGGTACTGATCATTCTCCCCAGTTGTATCCCCCGATCCGATGTCTGAAGCTCCAGGACACTGCCCTTGAGGCGGTAGAGGTGGGATCCCTCGCTAAGTCCGAGGGAAAAACCAACCCTGGACAATAAACAGATTAAGAAGAAGAAGAAGGTTACATGTGACCTAAAAAACGGTGTCTTACTGTATTAAAGTATGTAATGTCCGATGGAAATTAACATCTAAAAAGTGGGCCTCAATCCAGGATCGAACCCTCGACACCCTGCAAGCTAACCCAAAACTCTATCCACTGTACCAACTGTACAGTACAGCTAATCTGTGCTGACAGAGGTAGTTGCCCTACATGTGGTTACAGTGTTTCCAGATTGCCACTTTCCAACGTTCTTTTTCTGCCGGATATATTCGCAGGAGGAACTTTTGTCAGAGACATTTTTTTATTACTGGCATGTGAGGAGTCGCACTGCGACGCTCGAGTGCGTGAATTTCGCTTCACCCTATATATATAATATTACAGCGTCGTTTCACTTCAGTCCAGCAAGTAATAGCAGATTTCAAGAAGAGAGCTAAATGATTTCATCATCATCATCATCATCATCATCATCATCTGTTTACCCTCCTCGCTAATTCCGAGGGATCTCACCTCTACCGCCTCAAGGGCAGTGTCCTGGAGCTTCAGACTCTTGGTCGGGATACAACTGGGGAGTATGACCAACCAGTACCTCGCCCAGGCGGCCTCACCTGCTATGCTGAACAGGGGCATTGTGGAGGGATGGGAAGATTGGAAGGGATAGGCAAGGAAGAGGGAAGGAAGCAGCCGTGGCCTTATGTTAGGTACCATCCCGGCATTCGCCTGGAGGAGAAGTGGGAAACCACGGAAAACCACTTCCAGGATGGCTGAGATGGGAATGCCACCTCTACTCAGTTGACCTCCCGAGGTTGAGTGGACCCCGTTCCAGCCCTCGTACCACTTTTCAAATTTCGTGGCAGAGCCGGGAATCGAACCCGTGCCTCCGGGGGTGGCAGCTAATCACGCTAACCACTACACCACAGAGGCGGACGCTGAATGATTTACACCAGGCAAACACCGAAGAATATGGTTATAGCAATGCGTATATCAAAATAAAGGCAGAAATATATAACATTAAATGAAGTTCCGATGTGCGTTTTACTATCACGGTAGATTGTGTGAATCATTTCACATGAGGGTAGAGCCCGTAGGTCCTACAAATAATAGCCTTTCTCCACTACACTTTAATTGCATTGTAGAAAAAGTTATTGGGGAATGGAGGTTGAGAACGACTGAAAATGGAATGAAGAATGGGGTAAAGATAGGTTGTGGAAAAAATGCGATAATGTTGGACTGCCTTGCCTTCGCAGACGACGTCGTTCTTATTACAGACAACCGTCAAACAGCCAAGAAACAAGTTGAAGAACTACAAAATGTTGCAAAATCTCTTTCGAAAAAACAGCATTCATGGATTCTATAAAAAAAAAAAGGTGACAGGGACAGACTTGTTACACTGTATGGGGATATCCAGCGTGTGCAAAAATTTAAATACCTGGGAGAAATACTGATCCCCAATGGAGATGAAAAGGAGGGATTAAAGGAGAGGGTGAGAAGGATGGAGTTGGCATTCAGACTATGTCATGACACCTATAAGTCCAAGTCCCTCTCAATTCAGGCCGTTAAAACATCACTGCACAGTGGTTAGAACAGAGTGCCTTTATGGAGCAGAAACCTTGACGAGGATGGCTGACTCACTCCTTGAAAAAAGAGAAAGAAGGTTCTTACGAAAATTCTTAGGCCCAAGAAAGTCGACGAGTGACCGAAACACATTTCGGTTAAGATCGAATTTGAAGCTCTACAAGACTGTAGAAAGAATCACGACTGTGATGAAGAAAAGGATACTGACGTTTTATAAGCATATCAAGAGAGATTGGCCAACAGGATACTTCTTCCTCAGGAAAAGTGGAAAAAGCAACCGGGATGGCTTATACAGGTGCACAATGACTTGGCAGAAATAGGTATCAAGGAGGAGGATATAAAAGAAAGGACACCATTTAGGAAGAAGGTTGCGGGAATGAGGGATGCGTCTGAAGAGCAACGTGCGAAACCCCAGAACATCTCGGTGGAAGAGCGAGCAAGAAGAAGTCAAGGACTCAAGAATCTTTGGCCAGAGTTTAAAGAGAAGGGTATCAGTCTGCGTGACAGAAGGAAGATTGTGTAAACGTGGCCCACAGGTGGCCCTATCGATAAATATATATATTAAATGAAGTGAGGGTGAGAGAGAGTATTTATTTTCTTAATTCGTCATTGAGCTTGAAAACCGACTTAATTATGAATATCTTGATTTCTTATTTACTTGGGTAAGGAACCTCCATTGTAGTGGTTAACGTGATTAGCTGCCACCCCCGGAGGTCCGGGTTCGATTCCCGGCTCTGCCACGATATTTGAAAAGTGGTACGAGGGCTGGAACGGGGTCCACTCAGCCTCGGGAGGTCAACTGAGTAGAGGTGGGTTCGATTCCCTCCTCAGCCATCCTGGAAGTGGTTTTCCGTGGTTCCCCACTTCTCCTCCTGGCAAATGCCGGGATGGTACCTAACTTAAGGCCACGGCCGCTTCCTTCCCTCTTCCTTGCCTATCCCATCCAATCTTCCCATCCCTGCACAAGGTCCCTGTTCAGCATAGCAGGTGAGGCCACCTGGGCGAGGTACTGGTCATTCTCCCCAGTTGTAACCCCCGACCCAAAGTCTGAAGCTCCAGGACAGTGCCCTTGAGGCGGTAGAGGCGGGATCCCTCGCTGAGTCCGAGGGAAAAACCGAACCTGGAGGGTAAACAGAAGAAGAAGAAGAAGAAGGAACCTCCATTATAGAAACATATATTGAAGTTAGTTTGTTGATGGTTAACTCTTGTTATTTCACTATGTTACTAGTCAAGTTGGAAACTGATGAGGCATTAAAAGAAAGGAGATTAGGGCGGTGATATTTGCGTTTTAGTGCATAGCCTTACGAAATTTTAATTTTGTGTGGCTATTTCTAGCCAAGTGCAGCCTTTGTAAGGGCCGACCCTCCGATGAGGGTGGGCGGCATCTGCCATGCGTAGGTAACTGCGTGTGATTGTGCTGTTATGTGTGGTCTGTGAGTTGCAGAGATGTTGGAGATGACACAAACACTAAGCCTCCGGGCCATTGGAATTAACCAATGAAGGTTAAAATCCCCGACCCGGCCGGGAATCGAACCCGGGAAACTCTGAACCGAACGCCAGTCCGCTGACCATTCAGCCAAAGAATCGGTCACAGCCTTACGTGACAAGTACTATAAAAGGTGGACAACCAAAGAATCTGTATTCGCCTTCTCGTCTTGCAAGCCCAAAAACATATACATGGTTTTATGTTTTCCATGTGGCGGAGAGATTTATTTATTTATTTATTTATTTATTTATTTATTTATTCTTCTTCTTCTTAATCTGTTTACCCTCCAGGGTCGGTTTTTCCCTCGGACTCAGCGAGGGATCCCGCCTCTACCGCCTCCAGGGCAGTGTCCTGGAGTTTCAGACTTTGGGTCGGGGGATACAACTGGGGAGAATGACCAGTACCTCGCCCAGGCGGCCTTACCTGCTATACTGAACAGGGGCCTTGTGGAGGGATGGGAAGATTGGATGGGACAGGCAAGGAAGAGGGAAGGAAGCGGCCGTGGCCTTAAGTTAGGTACCATCCCGGCATTTGCCTGGAGGAGAAGTGGGAAACCACGGAAAACCACTTCCAGGATGGCTGAGGTGGGAATCGAACCCACCTCTACTCAGTTGACCTCCCGAGGCTGAGTGGACCCCGTTCCAGCCCTCGTACCACTTTTCAAATTTCGTGGCAGAGCCGGGAATCGAACCCGGACCTCCGGGGATGGCAGCTAATCACGCTAACCACTACACCACAGAGGCGGACTATTTATTTATTTATTTATTTATTTATTTATTTATTTATTTATTTATTTATTTGGGAAACCAAAACAGCGAGAAGCCGAATTACAGAGTTCCATAATGAAAAGAAATTACAATGGAGTTGCACCTAGCAACATAAAAAATTAAGTGGAAGAACAATGAAAAAAAAGCATCTAATGATAAAAATAGAGGAAAACTTAAAAACTAAGAAAATAAGTAAATAACTAACTAAATAAATAACAAAATGTCTTTTATTGTTTAAAAAATTGTTTTGGCTTGTCTGATATACTAGATCGAGAATTAGGAGCGCCGCAGTTGTATAAAGACAGTCTTGATATAGAGAAGCAAATTCCCCCGAGTCCTGGCCATTGCTATGGACGGAGCGATCCGGCCAAGGAAAACAAGGAGCTTGCAAAGGACTGTGAACTAGTTATCCCTCCGGCCCTCTGACCATTTATCGAATCAGCCGGGTCCAAAGCCGACCGCCTTGATTAGCATGGCCTCCTGAACTAGTGCGCAATGCAATAAGCTCTCTGTTACAGCAGGCCATGGTAATCGCATCATCCAGTTTACCAGTTCAACATTGCCTTGCAGTAGAGAGAACAAGAAATATGTTAGGTCAGGGATCATTTAGGTTTTTCATCAGTAAATACTCCGCTCTTAGTTTGACTCGATAACGTATTGCCTTGTTTTTGTAATCCCTGGCGCGAACGGAAGATTTATTCACCTTTAAAAAAGTGGTTTCGGGTTTATTTCCCGACAAAGACAACTCTTAAATGAACACACCGCATTATTTTTCGCTATTACGAGTAAATACTCCGCTCTTAGTTTGACTCGAAAACGTATTACCTTGTTTTAATGATGAAATGGCGCAGTATGGCTTTTAGTGCCGGGAGTGTCCGAGGACAAATTCAGCTCGCCAGATGATGCAGGTTTTTTTTCTATTTGCTTTACGTCGCACCGAAACAGATAGGTCTTATATCGACGATGGGATAGGAAAGGCCTAGGCGTTGGAAGGAAGGGGCCGTGTCCTTAATTAAGGTACAGCCCCAGCATTTGCCTGATGTGAAAATGGAAAAGCACGGAAAACCATCTTCAGGGCTGCCGACAGTGGGATTCGAACCCACTATCTCCCGGATGCAAGCTCACAGCCGCATGCCTCTGACCGCTCGGCCAACTCGCCCAGTGCAGGTTTTTAAATGTGACTCCCATAGGCGACGTGCGCGTCATGATTAGGATGAAATGACGATGAAGACGACACATACACCCAGCTCCGTGCCAGCGAAATCAACCAATTAAGATTAAAATTCTCGACCCTGCCGGGAATCGAACCCGGGAGCCCTGTGACCAAAGGCCAGCACGCTAACCATCCAGCCATGGAGCCGGACGTTTTAATGATGAAAACATTTCTTAGCAGACAAAGTACGCGGTCGCCAAACTATGAAAACGTAAAATTAAGTAATTTCCTCAATTGTCCGAAAGTTGAAAGGCCGCAAAGATGTCAAATTGTGATTCTTGGATACCCGGTCTTGAAAGCCAAGAATAACGACCGAGAGGATTCGTCGTGCTGACCACACGACACCTCGTAATCTGCAGGCCTTTGGGCTGAGCAGTGGTCGCGTAGTAGGCCAAGGGCCTTCAAGGGCTGTAGTGCCATGGGGTTTGGTTTGGATTCTTGGATAGCTCTATTAAACTAAAAAAAAAAAAGAATTTCAAAAATCACTTCTGGCCTAAATGCACTTTCGGAAAAACAGCCTAAAATCGCTTGTTACTTCACTCGTTTCTTTTTTATTCAAATCCCAGCCAAATTAACTTTTTACGTAATACTTTCTGTAATGTGTTCCTTGGTTCAATACCCTCAGGCGTATTTTGAATTTTCGAAAAATTTCCACACCGAATGTGCTTAAGTGAAACAATGCATTGACTGACATTAGCGCTCGTAGTGGTGCTTAAGTGAAACAATGCATTGACTCACATTAGCGCTCTAGTGGTAGAATAAGGAAAACTGCTAATGTAATCGACCGAATAACGATGATTAAGGAAAGGATTGCAATTTTTAGAAATAAATAAAGCATATATCCTCATATTTTATTATATTTTCATCATCATTATCTAAAGGCTTTGGCTTGTAGCTGCAACCAGTGATTTCTTCTCTCTGCGAACCTTTTCATCTTTCCATAACCTTGGCATCCCATCATCTCAACTACCTTTTCAATGATCTTCTTCCGTGGTTTCCCTCTGCCTTTCTTTCCCTCCACCTTGCCTTCGAACAAGTTCTTTATGAAGTCATTATGCCGGAGAATGTGACCAAAAACTGACGCTTTTCTCCTTTTCATCGTTGTTATTAAATGTCTATGGGTGTTTTTTTCTCTAAGTACTGCTTCATTAGTTTTCTTCTCAATCCAGCTAGTTCTTGTCATCTTCCTCCATAGCCACAGTTCCACTGCCTCTAGTCGTTTCACGTCCTCCTTCAAGAGAGTCCATCCTTCACAGCACACTCCAAATGAATGTTTTGTTGAACAATTTCTTTTGTTCAGTATCTAAGGATTTATTAATTAAGAACTGCTTCTTCTCCTCAAATGCTTTCTTACACAGGGAAATTCTTCTTTTTATTTCCACAGTGCATCTGTTGTCATCGGTAATAACTGATCCTAAGTAGCAGAACTTGTGAACCTGTTTTATTAAAATATTTCCAATTCTGAGATGTGCCTCTGGCTTCATTTTAGATTTGCTTACAACCATAACATTAGTTTTACTTACATTAATGTTAAGTTGGAAATCTTTTAAGATGGATGTTAATTTGTTGAGCATGATCTGCACGTTTTTCTCATTGTCAGCCAGAAGTGCAATATCGTCGCCAAATCTAATACAGTGTACAGTTGTTCCATTTATTTTAATGCCAGGTGTCTTTGATTTAAACATTTTCATGGCCTCTTCTATGTACAAATTAAATATAAATGGCGATAAGGAACACCCCTGTGTTATTTATTTACATAAAATTCGTACCTGATATCCCTAGGATGTTTTCAACATTGAGTTGCTTGCCTGAAGGGCATGTTTGTAATTACTATTTTCATTCTTTCTTATTTTTTCATTTCTAAAGTCTTCTTAGATATTTATTTGGCAGCTAATGACTGCTGTGTTTACGTAATCGAGCTCATAATCATGAAGGAGAATGAAATGGAAATAGCTAAAAACACGTGAGATTCTGCCGCACACTGAATACGACATTCAATGTGCGTGACCACAATTACATCAAAGTCAATGGCCTCTCAAACATAATACACCCGTGTGAGTGCCTTGGTTTACTCAAAAGAGCTCGAAAAATTCGCATGCATGTCACTTTTGTAAAGAAGAGCCATATGGAATAACAAAAAGAACATGTATTTATTTTTTATATCATAAGACGAATTATTATCGCATTCAAGATACAATTTTTCTGTTCAATAACCGAGTCCAGATGGCTTTGGTCCCACCAAGGCCTCCTGCTATTATTATATAAGGCGGTGCGTGCTTCACGCCAGCTCAGCGGTCAACGGACATGACGTTAAAACATTGACTGGCTTATTAAGGGACGCAGCCATGGTCTGCATAAGAGATGGGAGAGTCCCGCAGTTCTCAATAGAAGTATGACATTAATTACAGCCTCACTGTTCACTGCGCTGTATCGGTAACCTAATGATACTGCACGGAGTTGAAGTGTCACGTGACCAACTGTAAGAAGTAGTTATTAGCGAGTGAGGAAAAATCATGAGAGACATGTTATACCACGGAGAAGCGGAAGGATTGTCGTTCTGGCATGCCATATAATCACGAGCTCGAAACTGAACAGCGGAAAGAGTTCATGGCCGAAAATATAATAATTTCGATTTGCTTCACGAAAAGTGTCGTCACTGTTTCATTTATATAAAATGTAAATTCTATTAAACGCATTTATTGGAATGTCAACCTAGTCAATACGTGTCAAAAATAGTTAAAATATCAATACATGTTTCAACCCGTTATTAGGTCATCTTCAGCTTTTTCATTAAAACAGTAATATAGTTAAACACTTGTTAAAAAACATGACCACTCCATCTTACTTAGTGCTAGGTTAAGTATAGTACAAGTCTTTACCTTCCACTACTCCATGAGAACATAGACCTGACCACTCTATCTGACTTAGTGCTAGGTTAAGTATAGTACAAGTCTTTACCTTCCACTACTCCATGAGAACATAGAGATGACCACTCTATCTCACTTAGTGCTAGATTAAGTACAGTACAAGTCTTTACCTTCCACTACTCCATGAGGACATAGACCTGACCACTCTATCTCACTTAGTGCTAGGTTAAGTATAGTACAAGTCTTTACCTTCCACTACTCCATGAGAACATAGACCTGACCACTCTATCTCACTTAGTGCTACGTTAAGTGCAGTACAAGTCTTTATCTTCCACTACTCCATGAGGACATAGACCTGACCACTCTATCTCACTTAGTGCTACGTTAAGTGCAGTACAAGTCTTTATCTTCAACTACTCCATGAGGACGTAGAGATGACCACTCTATCTCACTTAGTGTTAGGTTAAGTGCAGTGCAAGTCTTTATCTTCCACTACTCCATGAGGACATAGAGATGACCACTCTATCTCACTTAGTGCTAGATTAAGTACAGTACAAGTCTTTACCTTCCACTACTCCATGAGAACATAGACCTGACCACTCTATCTCACTTAGTGCAGGGTTAAGTACAGTACAAGTCTTTACCTTCCACTACTCCATGAGAACATAGACCTGACCACTCTATCTCACTTAGTGCCAGGTTAAGTACAGTACAAGTCTTTACCTTCTACTACTCCATGAGGACATAGAGATGACCACTCTATCTCACTTAGTGCTAGGTTAAGTATAGTACAAGTCTTTACCTTCCACTACTCCATGAGAACATAGACCTGACCACTCTATCTCACTTAGTGCAGGGTTAAGTACACTACAAGTCTTTACCTTCCACTACTACATGAGAACATAGACCTGACCACTCTATCTCACTTAGTGCTAGATTAAGTACAGTACAAGTCTTTACCTTTCACTACTACATGAGAACATAGACCTGACCACTCTATCTCACTTAGTGCAGGGTTAAGTACAGTACAAGCATTTACCTTCCACTACTACATGAGAACATAGACCTGACCACTCTATCTCACTTAGTGCCAGGTTAAGTACAGTACAAGTCTTTACCTTCCACTACTCCATGAGGACATAAAGCTGACCACTCTATCTCACTTAGTGCTAGGTTAAGTACAGTACAAGTCTTTATCTTCCACTACTCCATGAGGACATAAAGCTGACCACTCTATCTCACTTAGTGCTAGGTTAAGTACAGTACAAGTCTTTATCTTCCACTACTCCATGAGGACATAGAGCTGACCACTCTATCTCACTTAGTGTTAGGTTAAGTACGGTACAAGTCTTTATCTTCCACTACTCCATGAGGACATAGAGGTGACCACTCTATCTCACTTAGTGCTAGCTTAAGTACGGTACAAGTCTTCCACTACTCCATGAGGACGTAGAGCTGACCACTCTATCTCAGTGCTAGCTTAAGTACGGTACAAGTCTTTATCTTCCACTACTCCATGAGAACATAGACCTGACCACTCTATGTCACTTAGTGCTACGTTAAGTACGGTACAAATCTTTATCTTCCACTAAAGTAAACTCGTGTCCTCATCCAGAGGGGTTGCAGCTCTTTTCAGGCACACCCCCATTGGAGGTGAGCTGCATGTACCATTTCAACCACATACCAGCCCTCCCGCCATTCTTAAATTTCTGGCAGTACCGGGAATCGAGCCCAGGCCCCCGAGGACGGCCGCTAATAACACTAACCGTTACGCTACGGAAGCTTTATCTTCCACTACTCCATGAGGACATAGCGCTGACCACTCTATCTCACTTAGTGCCAGGTTAAGTAGTACAATTCTTTGCTTTCCACTACTCCATGAGAACATAGACCTGACCACTCTGTCTCACTTATTACTAGGTTAAGTACAGTACAATTCTTTGCTTTCCACTACTCCAAGAGGACATAGAGCCGACCACTCTATCTCACTTATTACTAGGTTAAGTACAGTACAGTTCTTTGCTTTCCACTACTTCATGCGGACAATGAGTTGACCATTCTATCTAATGTTAGCTTAAGTACCGTGGAAATATTTATCTTCAGGCCTTCTAGGGACAACAGTGGTCTGTTCGAAGCTGGAGTTGTTTGAATATCTCATGATAACTTTTAACTCGTAGGTGTAATTTCGCTTAGGTATTGTATGAAATTAATACAGTTACAACCATGGTACCTTTATGACGATGTAAACTGAGATAACAGTTCTCATTTGAGGCAGAATGCGAGGTGTGGCGCTTTCAGAATATATCCCTGGCCGTTTGATAATGATCTATTTCCCATTCCTGGAAATGATATGCAGCTAGATTATTCCATATTTCTGCTAATAGAAACCCAGCTAATTCAGCACTCAGTCCCGAAAGACATTGAGGTTGAGTAAATAATGGGAAGGGGGGGAATTGCCAAGAGGCCTGTACGGTCCGCACCTGGCCTCACGTGAGCCGATGGCGTGCCCATGGCCTTCTCCATTAGCCAGATTGGCGTGCTGTTGCTCTACCCCAGAAGGCCTTGCGGTCGCTATATTGTCCAGGAGCACTTCCTTGGTAAGCCAGAAAGTAATCCTATTTCGCCCTCAAATGTTCGCTACATTAGCTCTTTATCCCCCTAGTAACAGATGTATTATCTAAGTGGCTTAGGGAATTAATATACAATATCTGATTCTCAGCGGGCCTTGGAAGATTGTAAAGTGCATCACTGCATTAGAATAAAGGACTGCTAGACCTGTTGAAGACAGGGGGCTTAGTTCAGCTCACAAGTGAACGCTTATGTTTGAAGACAGGGGGCTTAGTTCAGCTCACAAGTGAACGCTTATGTTCGGACTTGAGGCATAACGAGAGTATTCTAACATAGATATATTCTTGGGCTTTAATGAGCGTCATCAGTTTAGCGTAGACAGAAATCCGGCACCATGGTATTCAGGCAACCAGCACTCGTCATCTTCTTCCTCACGTCCTTACCGTGTACCAGAACTCTGCCTTCTCTACACAGTAGGTACAAGAGTTGCCGTGTTTTAAAGAAGTTTCCACTGTCTTTGACTGGCGTTTCGTCTAGGTCACGGCAAAGCTCCTTACACACGGTAAAGTCACCAAAGGAAGCGGATTATTAATGTTGAAAATATTTTAGAAAAGTACGAAAAACGTAATAATAAACAATTTCTTCAATTGTGCCCAAAGTTGAAGGCATAAAGGGCCCGCAAAGTTTTCAGATTGTGATTCTTGGATAGCTCTTTCAAACATGAAACACCACCTTCGAAAATCACTTCCGGCCTAAATTCAGTTTCAGAAAAGCAGCCTAGAATCGCTTCTCCTTACTCGTTTTCGTTTTGTATCAAATCCTAGCCAAATTAACGTATATACATAATTCTTACTTTAATGTTATCCTTGGTTCAATACCCTCAGGAGCTTTTCGATTTTTTTAAAAAAAAAACACACTGAATATAGTTATAAGGGCTTAAGTGAAACTCTGTATTGACTCAAATTAGCGCCCGTGGTGGTAGAAGAAAAGGCAAACTGCTAATCTAACGGACCAGATAATGACGATTAAAAATGTATTGTAATTTTTAGGAATAAATAAAGAATATATTCTCATGCTTTATCATATTTTATTTACCTAAACTTCGTAGCTCATATCTCTAGGATGTTTTCAACATTGAGTTGCTTGCCTGAAGGAGTTTTTTTCATTATACGTATCTTGCGAGTATTTATGGCCATAAAATTATGCGCTAAATCAGCGATCACTTTGTTGGACGTAGATCTTGATAGTTGATATTGTGTGCTGGATCAGCTGCCATATTGTTGGAAATGAAATGGAAATGGCGTAAGGCTTTTAGTGCCGGGATGTGTCCGAGGACTTCGGCTCGCCAGGTGCAGGTCTTTTGATTTGACGTCCGTAGGTGACCTACACGTCGTATATGAGAATGAAATGGTGATGAAGACGACACCTACACCCATTCCCCGTGCCAGGGGAATTAACCAATTATGATCAAAATTCCGTACCCTGGCGGGAATCGAACCCGGGACCCCTGTGTAAACATTACCCGAATTTTTCGTCTAAGTCCAAACACAAATCCATAAGTCTATGCTTTTGCCTGTAAGGGAAGGGAAAAGTACGTTTTTCGAGAACTGCAATATGATTCCCTCTTTTGAGAATGTATTTCAAAAAAACTAGTTACTGTGTATATAAACGTAAGGTAAGGGTAAGGGTGTATTCTGCCCGAAGGAAGGTTCGAACCTCCACAGAGGTGTGCCTGAGCCGGAGTTTACGTACAGTACGGTGGCCAGGTCTTTTCCGCTCCTCCGTTCCCTTACACCCCCCTCCCACCCCCACCAACAGCGCCTGGTAACCCATCCACATCTTGACCACGCACAATGTTGCTTAACTTCGGAGATTTCACGGGATCCAGTGTTTCAACACGTATACGGCCGTTGGCTGGTATACAAAGAGCATTAAGAAATATAAATAGGGACAAGAAAGAAGATTATAGTTTACGTTTCTGGATTACGTGTTGGCTGTTAAATTCGGAGTTTATTACCAGTTTCCTTTTTAGGTTTCTGCGTAATTTTGTTCTTACTTACCAATCTTCAATAGGCTTTACGATTTTTATGATGTTTTCTTTGAACTTTATTTCTTATAGGTCTCCCTATAATTCTTCTTCGAATTATGTTCGTTCATTGTCTATCTCTACATGTGTAAAATAAGAGTTTTTTTCTGTATAATGCTCAGAATTTAAAGAAGTTTGGTATTTCTGTATCGGTCGTGTCCACAGTAACAAGAAAATGCACTTTTTTATTTTCCGTCAACTGCGTATGTATGTACGCGCATCACGAGAAAATGGCTGAAGAGAATTTAATGAAAATCGGTATGTAAGTCAGACAATGAGGCACTAAAATCTAGGCTGTAAATAATTTTATTCACGCTGGATAAAATGGCTGTTTATGGATAGGTGCCTAAAATTTAATTCTTAAATACCTATTTTGTTGACCCTATCGAAAAGTACTACATAACAAATGTTATAGAGAAGGCAGTTTAAGATCATTTATGTCTTATACATTTTTACCGTACCAAGGATGACATTATAATTTCTCCCTTAACCAGCAGGGATAAATCAGGAAGCAAAAAAAAGAACTGGTAAACTCCAAAGACCTGGAAGAGGTAAAAAAATCTATATAAAAATTGCAAATTTCGACTGTATGACACAGTCATCAAATCAGACGTACGTTATACATCCGAAACCCTGAGAACCGGCGGTTGGTCATAAGTAAAAAACATCGAATAAGAAGAGAGGAAAAATCTCAGAAAAATCTTAGGACGAAAATACGACAATGGAATTTGGATGAAAAAGAAATCACAGAAAATTTACCAAATCACACGAAAAACTCACAGATACAATTAGAAAAAGGCGATCAAAATTCTACAGACACGTACAGAGAATATATAACAACAGGCTGACAAAGTAACTTCTAGCGCTCTCCCTGAAAAATCGTAATAATTGTGGAAATAAACGAAGACCTATAAGAAATTGCTATTACCGAAGAAAGAAAGAAAGAAAGAAAGAAAGAAAGAAAGAAAGAAAGAAAAAATTCAGAAGCTTGGTAAGCAAATATAAATGTGCAAAGAAACTTGAAAGGAATATACAAGATGGCCAAAAGAACGCAGGAAGGTACACAGTGGAGGAATGAAAAGATACTTTGAAGAAAAGAAGGAATATTGTACTAACATAAGTTCAAATGCGCTCCTTAAATGGGCATATTGAATTAATAATAATAATAATAATAATAATAATAATAATAATAATAATAATAATAATAATAATAATAATAATAATAATAATAATAACCGAGCAAGTGGCTGTTTAGTTTTGGTCACGTACGCATCAGCTTGTAGTCGAGAGATGGTGGGTTCGAACCTCACTGTCAGAAGCCCTGAAGATGGTTTTCCGTGGTTTCCCATTTTCACGACAGGACTGTACTTAAGGCCACGGTGGCTTCCTTCCCACTAATAGCTCCTTCCTATCGCATGGTCACCATAAGATTTATCTGTGTCAGTGCGACGTAAAGCAATTTGTAATAATATTTGTTTTTGTTTCCGAATTTGGCCAACTATGGACTGCGTAGGACTTAAGGCTTCTTGGCCTTTATTCTCTTCTCTTCACAAATTTCATTCTTTCGTTTCTCATCCTTCTCTCCTCCTCGGAAATTATCCATTTGGGCCTCAATTTTAGTGGTTTCTCTTCAAATGAGTTTAGACTGTCGACTCTTCTTCTGAACTCTCTTCTATTGCGAATCATCTACAGTGCAATTTCAAATTTGTCCGCATCCTTCTTGACCACTTGGAGGTGAACTTGGTCAGCCGTTTGTTATCCGTTCTTACCAAGTGTCCGTAATCTTTTCAGTGTACTCGTAGAGCTTCTCATTTCTCCTTTTCTTGCAAGTCCCATCAGTAGTCTTCTGCAGTCCCAGAATCTTTCTCAGAATCTTCCTTTCCTTCTTTTCGAGTTCTTGCAGCTCACCATATTTCTTTCATTCTTAATCTGTTTACCTTCTAGGGTTGGTTTTTCCTTCGGACTCAGCGTGAGACATTGAGTCGGGGGATACAACTGGGGAGGATAACCAGTACCTCGCCCAGGCGGCCTCTCCTGCTATGCTGAACAGGGGCCTTGCGGGGGATTGGAAGATTGGAAGGGATAGACAAGGAAGAGAGAAGGAAGTGGCCGTGGCCTTAAGTTAGGTACCATCCCGGCATTTGCCTGGAGGAGAATTGGAAAACCACGGAAAACCACTTCCAGGATGGCTGACGTCGGAATCGAACCCACTTCTACTCAGTTGACCTCCCGAGGATGAGTGGACCCTGTTCCAACCCTCGTACCACTTTTCAAATTTCGTGGCAGAGCCGAGAATCGAACCCGAGCCTCCGGGGTGGCAGCTAATCACACTAACCATTACACCACAAAGGCGGACTAGCTCCCCTTATTTAATTATTTAAAATAAGGCACTCTGAAGCGAACAATCCTCTCGGGTTTATCACTGAGTTACAAAGTCGGATTTTGGCCTTCTAGGATAATGCTCGTTTGTTATACCTATTCTGTGTTAGACTGTAGGCCAGATCTAATTTTCTGACTCTTGTTTTCCTCTTTATCCAGCCCACTGAGTTGGATCCATTCACCCAGGTATTGGAACTTGTCTGTCATTTTAATCTCGCCATGTTTTGCCTACAAATACCTCTCACATTGGAGCTTATACTCCATATATTCATTATTTTCATAAGAGACATAACAATAATAATAATAATAATAATAATAATAATAATAATAATAATAATAATAATAATAATAATAATAATAATAATAATCATCATCATCATAATCTGTTTACCCTCCAGGTTCGGTTTTTCCCTCGGACTTTGCGAGGGATCCCACCTCTACCGCCTCAAGGGCAGTGTCCTGGAGCTTCAGACTCTTGGTCGGGGGATACAACTGGGGAGTATGACCAGTACCTCGCCCAGGCGGCCTCACCTGCTATGCTGAACAGGGGCCTTGGGGAGGGATGGGAAGATTGGATGGGATAGGCAAGGAAGAGGGAAGGAAGCGGCCGTGGCCTTAAGTTAGGTACCAACCCGGCATTCGCCTGGAGAAGAAGTGGGAAACCACGGAAAACCACTTCCAGGATGGCTGAGGTGGGAATCGAACCTACCTCTACTCAGTTGACCTCCCGAGGCTGAGTGGACCCCGTTCCAGCCCTCGTACCACTTTTCAAATTTTGTGGCAGAGCCGGGAATCGAACCCGGACCTCCGGGGGTGGCAGCTAATCACGCTAACCACTACACCACAGAGGCGGCAATAATAATAATAATAATAATAATAATAATAATAATAATAAATTTGTTTGTGACATCAGTCCATACACTTGTTTGATGCAGCTATCTATGCCACCCTATCCTCTGTTAAACATTTCATTTCTACGGAATTGCTGCATTCTTCATCTGCTCTAATCTGCTTGTTAAATTCATACCTTGGTCTACTCCTACTGTTCTTACCGCCTACAGTTCCCTCAATAATCAACTGCAGAAGTCCAGGGTGTCTTAAGATATGTCCTGTCAGTATATCTCTTCTTCTCGTCAAATTTAGCCAAATCGATCTCCTCTCACCAATTCGATTCAGCATCTCGTGATTCGATCTATCCATCTCACCTTCAGAGTTCAAAAGCGTCTATTCTATTTCTTTTGAGCTAGTTATCGTTGATGTTTCACTTCCATACAATTGCACACTTCAGACAAAAGCCTTCAAAAGCATCTTTCTAATCACTATATCAGTGTTCGAGGTGAGCAAACTTCTTTTCTTAAGAAACACCATTTTTGCTTGTGCTAATTAATTATTTTATTACCCAACTAACAATATTTATCTACTTCCTTTAAGATTTCATTTCCTAATCTAATATTTCCTGCATCACCTCACTTCGTTCGACTGTACTCCCATTACTTTTGTTTTGGACTTACTTTTTGTATTTTCATCTTGTATCCTTACCCAAGACTCTGTCCATATCTTTAAGCAATTTCTCCAGATAAAATAACAATAATTTTTAAAAAGCTAAGTCATCTCCGTACAGGCCATGATGGCCCTTGGAGGGGGTGGAAGGTAAAGGCTTCCACTATCCGTAACCTCGGAACTTGATGGGGTAGAGTGGTTAGCTCTACACGGTACTCATTTTTGGTGTAGGCTGAGTGAACCCCAGGGCCATGTGCACCTCCGGAAGTGGAAATCTCGTTTCTTAAATTTTACGACTTCCTGACGGCGATTCGAACCCACGTCCTTTCAACCGAACCGAGCACGCCTTTACTGCTTCGGCCAGGCAGCCCCTATAAAATAACAATATCATCAGTAAATCTCAGTGTTTCCATTTCCTCTCCTTGGATTTTGATTGCCTTCAGTAATTCCCTGTTTTATATAAACGTTATAAAGAAGGGGGGGCAAACTGCAACCTTGACACAGTCCTTTCTGGATTGTTGCTTATTTTTCAAAGCCCTCGTAATAATAATTATTAATATTATTAATTTTATTTCAATTTTAATTTTAATTTCCGTTTCGGCTGTCTATGGACTACGTTTGACAATCTTTGCAGTATTCTCAGCCAGTATCTCTCCCAGCATCTTTTCATTCTTTCTCCAACTTCCTTCTTCTGCACTTCTGTATAGGACCTCCCTTTCCTCACTGGCGTTTTCCCAGTCTCCTGGTAAGCACGGGATGTTTTACGAGTTTTCTAAATTCATTTCTGTCCATGATGTAATCTTCCAGAACCCCCATCTTAGTCACGTCCAACCTCACTTCTCGAAAGCATTTCAGCTCTGTCTTCCTTTTCCTTAAGAATTCAAGGATTCTCTTCATCAGTCTGTTACTGTCCATCCTCATCAAGTGTCCATAGAACTGTAATCTTCTTTTTCTCATCAGTTCAACCACTCCTTAAGTTCTTTGATACAAATATTTGTTCTACTTGAGTCTCCTGTCCCCATTTTTTGCAATTGGGCCCAGAGTTTTTCTTATTATTCCTTTCTCTTTCCGGGATATCTTCAAATCCATTTTTTCCAATAATGTCCAAAGTTTCCGTTGCATACAAGCACCCAGGTTTAACAACGGTGTCAAGATTCCTCAATTTAATAAATATTATTATTTATTTACATTGTTTACGCACACATTGGAGCACCAGAATCAAACCATATACAACAAAGTCTTCAACGAATAAGACCAGCTTTTAACACTTGACAACTTTTTCCTTTCCAAGAACTTTTTCATTCTGGATGATCTTGCGACCAGTTCTTTTGCAGATCTTTTTACGGATAGTCTTGTGTACTTGTTATATAGAATCCGTTTCTCTTCTCTATTTTCAATTTGATCTTTAGTAATTTTCAATTCATCTAAATCCATTTGTATTTCTTTATGCCATGTTTTGTTTTATTTTAATATTCTAAAAGAAATCAAAAATTTGTTTCAGGAGTCTAATATTCGGTGCAATCCTTCGTTTTCGCATCGTCTCAATGGTAGATTCAATTTCCTTGTAAATTACTGAATTTGGCAAAAGTCTCCACTGGCCATCAACCTGTTTCTTTTTTTTTTGTTTGTTTGTTTGTTAATAATTGTCCTAAGAATTCTTCTATCAACTTTCTGCAGTTTGTCTGTTGTTGATTGGGTATTTAGTTTAAATAATGTTTCTATTGCATATGTTCCTTCTGCCTTAACGACGGACTAGTAATATAGAAATTGAGCATTAATCTAAAGAGGCTGTTTCTTGTAACTCGGCCAGGGAATTTGTTGCGCTCGTATCAATTTTTGAGTTCTACACTCTATGGCTGTTTCTTCATTAGCATTCCAAGTTATAATGTCACCAAGAGAATTAAATTTGTCTACAACATTTATTTTCTGAGTATTATTTAACATAATATGTGAAATGTCAACTTGAAAAGATGGCATCGTTTTTGTTTCCTTCAAAGAAATTTCCAATCCAAACTTCGCTGCTAATCGTTCCAATTCCTCTACTTGAAATTTAGCTTCTTCAGTACCATTTGGCGAGACAATTTAGTCGAATATTTCTTCCAGTCTTAATAGTCGGTGTACATGTCTTATTCCATTCACGCATAATTTTTTTTCCAGCACATAATTTAAAAGCAACGGGGATAATCCATCTGTCGGTTGAAGATCAGTATGAATTTCAACTGGTTCAGAGATTTCATTTCTGAACCTAACTCTAGATTTTGTATTTCTTAGAGCGACCGCAATAAGGTTAACAAGTTTCCGATGTAAACCAAATTCAGTAACGGTATGCAATAGTGATTCAGGAGTGACACTATCATAAGCTTTTTGAAAATCAACAAAAGTGATCACGAAATTTTTACTCCTAATCCATTGATGTTTTATAATCCATTTGAGCCTGAAAATAATAATAATAATAATAATAATAATAATAATAATAATAATAATAATAATAATAATAATAATAACGACAAACTACGACGACAATGAGGGAAGGAAGACAAACTTGTATGGACACATTAAAAGGATGAATCAATAATAATAATAATAATAATAATAATAATAATAATAATAATAATAATAATAAAAGTGTCTATCTAAAAATCTTCAAATGACACTACACTCCAGTGGTGAAACTGGAATGCCTATATACAAGTGAATCCCTTGTACTAAACTATAGATTAGATAAACTTGAGGTACTAGAAAAGAGAATCACGAGAAAAATTTTAGGCTCTGTGAAAACAACAGAAGTATGGAAATTAAGATCTAATGATGAAATATACAGGAACATAGAAAACATAACAGAAACCATAAGAAAGAGGAGATTGCAATTTTTTGGACATATTTACAGAATGGATGATTCCAGATTAACAAAAAAGTAATTTAAATTACATTTGGGACAAAAGGACAACAACTAGCTGGATTCAAGTAAAGAAAGATTTAGAAAGAAATAATATAATAGGAGAAGAAATTATGAACAGAAATATTTTTTAGAAAGAGGATAGTAAGTATGAAAGGATTACAAGGAAGATTGAACAAGGAACCTGGTGCGAAGTGATCCGAGGACAGAAAGAAACAGCATAATGAAAGGATGAAAGAATATTGGAAGGAATGGAAGAGAAAACAACAAAGTAATGAGAACTGAATTGAAATTGCCACGTGGTCCTTAGCAGGCCTCATCGGAATTAATAATAATAATAATAATAATAATAATAATAATAATAATAATAATAATAATAATAATAATAATAATAATAATGGCTTTACGTACCACTAACTAATGTTACTGCTTTCAGAGACGCCCATGTGGCTCAATTTAGACCCACATAGGTTCTTTTATGTGAAAGTAAATCTACCGACACGAGGCTGTCGTATTTGAGCACCTTCCAATACCACACGACTGAGCGAGGATCGAGCCTGCCAAGTTAGGTTCGGAAGGCCAGTGCCTTAGCCGTCTGAGCCACTCAGCCAGGCAGAATGAATCAAGAGAGGTTGGCCAACATAATTCTCCTTCTACAAGAAAAATGGAAACTGTGTTGCTTTCACAGGTGCAGGAAGACCTAGCAGAAGTGGGTACCAAGCAGGAATAGATACAGGACAGAACAACATTTAGGAAAGAAACTGCGGGAATGAGGGATGTACCCGAAAAGACACTGAACATCTGGGTGGAAGGAAGACTTAAGGATCTTTGGCGAGACTGCAAAGTGAAGGGCATTAGTCTGCGTGACACAAGGGTAGGGTGATTATGTAAACGTGGATCACAAATGACCTTATCGATGAATGAATGAATAATAATATAATTAGATTTATGTCCCAATAAATACTCTTTACTGTTTTCAGAGACGCCGAGGTGCTGGGTTTTCGCCCTGCAGGAGTTCTTTTACGAGCCGATAAATTTACCCACACAAGGCTGACGTATTTAAGCTCCTTCATATACAATTGGACTGAGCAGTGATCGAGAGTGCGTTTCTAGACACTCATCGTTTGAAAGAAAAGATTGAGAGAGATTGAAGGATTTGGTCATTCTGAATTTCTCAGAAGTTTCCAATCACTGGCGGTCTTTTGGTGTAGGGGTCCAAATTACTTAATCCAGCACTTCACAATTCCGTGACGTAAACAGTTAGAGCCGTGGGATGCTCTAAGTGGACATCGCATGCTGCCTGCTGCCACAGGACCCACTGTCTTATTGATTTCCCTCGAGTCTCTGGGTACACTCTGCTTCAACCACACTGGATACCTCAAGAAGATGTACACTTCCTGAGACAAAAACTGCGTGTGAGAATGAGCTGTTAAACTTTGTCCTGTGGTAATATTCTTCAGTACTGAAACATTTCTTGTCTTAAGCACCCAATACGCAAAAGAATATGTGTAGTGGGCGAGGCGAGCACGGTTTTCCCGGCTAATGTGTATTTTATACTATGCAGGCTATGATAAAATAAGCAAAAAATAAATATGTAAACGGATATGATGAACATTTGAACTTCACTAAGGCACTGTACTCGAAATGAACTTTCTATTTATTGGGCGGTGTTCATTAAATAGAGTGTTCGAACTCCACTGCCGTCAGTAATAAAGATGGTTTTCCGCGGTTTCCTATTTTCACACCAGGCTTCCTTCCCACTCCTAGCCATTTCCTATTACATCGTCGCCATTAAGATTGTGCCGGTCCGATTTAAAAGGAAATTTCAGAGATAAAAGAAAAAGAAAAGAAAGTAAATATAGTATATATCGCAGAAATGTGTAGTACACAACGAAAATTCCCAACCTGACACCAGTGGGGTTTGGAACTCAACCATCGGATGATAATGTGGCGTAGGTGAGATTTGTTCTGTTGACCACGATCTAAGGTACACGTCTAGCATAACTGCCATCATAACTGTAAGGTTCCCGCAAGTCACCTGCTATGGGCTACATCAATAAATGATTTCCACGGCCCCATTGTTATTGTGGTTGTGTGTTCGAAATTTAGTCGTGTCCAGTTGACCATATTGTGTTCTAAGGTCACTATCTCTTCGATATGTAGGTCTACTACATGAAGTGAATGCGACCTAATTCATTGGAAGTTTTATTTTGAAAAAAATAACCTGATCTCTTTGCGAAAAACAAATGGTTATAAATATGTCTCCAGTCATGGCCATCCATCAACGGCTGATAATTTCAGATGACCACCAGCCATAAGACATAGCCTGCACGGTTGCTAGGTAACACTGTCTGACCATCCATCCATACCTTTCATCTCAGTCTCCACGGTTGCTAGGTAACACTGTCTGGCCCCCATCCATACCTTACATCACAGCCTGCACGGTTGCTAGGTAACACTGTCTGTACATCCATCCATACCTTACATCATAGTCTGCACGGTTGCTAGGTAACAGTGACTGACCATCTATCCATACCTTACATCACAGTCTGCACGTTTGCTAGGTAACATTATCTGAACATCCATCCATACCTTACATCACAGTCTGCACGGTTGCTAGGTAACACTGTCTGTACATCCATCCATACCTTACATCACAGTCTGCACGGTTGCTAGGTAACACTGTCTGTACATCCATCCATACCTTACATCACAGTCTGCACGTTTGCTAGGTAACATTATCTGAACATCCATCCATACCCTACATCACAGTCTGCACGGTTGCTAGGTAACACTGTCTGTACATCCATCCATACCTTACATCACAGTCTGCACGGTTGCTAGGTAACACTGTCTGTACATCCATCCATACCTTTCATCGCAGTCCGCACGGTTGCTATGGTTACACTAACGTCACACATTTTGTCCCGTTACGTTACTCAAATTTTTGGATGAAACCCAGCCATAGGACATATTTACCAGGTTTATGCATAAGTAGTTTCCGGTTTCACTAAGAGATGGCGCCAGCCAACAGTACGCAGCGTATGAATTTGACACACACGTCAGTTTGTTCCTCTGACATCAACCTACCAACACACACAAGTAGAGTCCGCCAAACACTAGCGTCTGTGTTGTAGGCCTATCGTTCTGTGATCATATTGACGTTTGTACCTGGGAAAGAATGTCTGCGGCACGCATTGCTTTCCTTATTTAATCAAAAGAAAAAGGCTGTGGCAAGTCATCGTTTAATGGTAGTAAAAGTATGGTGAACACGCTTCATCGATTAGAACGTGTGAGACAATTTAAACATGGTGATTTCAATGTGAAAGACAGTGCACGCACTGGTAGCGGTGTTGTGCATTATGAACTCTTGAATCCCGGCGAAACCGTTAATGCACAACGCTATCGCCAACGAGTGATTATTTTAAATCACGGATTCATCAAAAGACGACCGGAATGGGCCAGAAGACATGGCAAGGTGATTTTGTTAGATGACAATGCGCCGTCTCACACAGCAAAACCAGTGAAAGACACTTTGAAATCGCTTGGATGGGACACCCTTCCGCACCCGCCGTACTGCCCCGACCTGGCGCCATCTGACTATCACCTCTTCTCATCAATGGGGCACGGGCTCGCACAGCAGCACTTCAGCAATTTCGAGGAAGTTGGAGAATTGCTCGACCAACAGTTTGCCGCAAAAGACAAGCAGTTTTTCTGGCGTGGTATTCTTAAAATACCCGAAAAATGGGCAAGTGTGTAGATGCCGATGGCCAATATTTTGAATAAACAACAAATGAATTTCCCTTCAAAATTACGCTCTTTCTTTACCACAAAAGCCGCCAAAAACTTATACATACACCTGGTATGTCAAAACTGCTTTTTACCCAGGCAAACGTAAGGACATACATTTTTATATCTCCATACTCAACCAGTTTAATCTAATGTAGTCACGTCTTAATACTACTACTACTACTACTACTACTACTACTACTAATAATAATAATAATAATAATAATAATAATAATAATAATAATAATAATAATAATAATAAAAGGACATCATCGGTGGTCTCAAGAACAGCAAGGCTTCAGGTGAAGACGGCATAGTTGCCGAGATGTGGAAACATGCAGATGACCAGTCTTTGCAGAGCATCCAGCAAATCATAAAGGACATATGGACAACAGAATCCCTACCTGAAGGATGGACGTCTACCGTGATTCATCCCCTCCACAAGAAGGGAAGTAAGACAGACCTCAACAATTATTGAGGTATTTCCTTGTTACAAATTATCTACAAGATCCTCTCTGTAGCCCTGCTCAATAGAGTCACCACACAGCTAGACTCACAGTTAGGAGAATACCAAGCTGGTTTCTGTAAGACTAGATCTGAAGACAGTTCTCAATTACAAAAGCCGAGGTGGACATCCCTGGGTGGTGGCCCTAGTAGATTTTCAGAAAGCTTATGACTCTGTGGACAGAGACACCCTTTTCTCCATACTATGGGTACTTGGTCTGGATGGGAAGACCCTACGATTGGTTCAAGCCACTCTGCGGAACACGATGTCCAAGGTCAGGTTCAAAGGTGAACTATCCGAAAGCTTTCCAATCAGAACAGGAGTTAGACAGGGTGATGGTCTCTCCTGCATTCTCTTCAACTGTGTCCTGGAAAAGATCATTAGGGAATGGAGAACGATGCTACCACCGGGAGCTGGACTAAAGCTTGGGTACAAGAGAGACAACCTCATTGTCCCGTGCCTACCTAGCCTTTGCCGATGACCTCATTCTACTGGCAAACAATATAGAGGAAGCTACCTACAAGTTACAGAGTCTTTATAGTGTAGCAGTTAAGACTGGTCTGAATATCAGCATCCGGAAGACTGAATTTATGACCAATATCAAGGAGGCCCCTTCTACAATTCCCCTCACAAACGCTACCATACGAAAAGTACCTGCAGTTAACTACTTGGGAGAATGGATCTCTGCGAATCATAGCGAGAACCTAGCCATAGATGCCAGATGTACCAAGTTTGAAAGGGCTTGTCACTCGTGTCGTAGTATCTATTCATCTAAGTGCCTCTCCAAGAACCTCAAACTCAGACACTACAACTCGGTCGTCAAACCATCTGTTCTGTATGCTTCCGAGTGCCTTGTAATGGCTAGGAAGGGCCCACTCAGCAAGCTGGCGTTAAAAGAGAGGAAGATCCTGAGGAGGATATTAGGACCAATCAGAGAGGAAGGAGGCACTTAAAGAATCCGCCATAATGATGAACTGTATGAACACCAGGAGGACATCGTCACGTCTATAAGGAAAAGGCGCCTGACCTTTTATGGACACTTGGCTAGTCTGGATTCCAAAAGACTCACCACCAGGATATTCACAGTGACAGGAAGAGGCAAGGCTTCTAAGAACAAATGGATCACATCAGTTAAGTCGGATATGGAACAACTAGATATCCCACTGGGACAAACTCATGACCGACTACTGTTCCGTCGAGCCATCCGACAGAGAATTTTCCCAACGTCCCTTACAAGTAAAAAGACTACAGGAACTAAGTGGACAGAGTAGAGAAAGCTGGCTCATAGTCAGCAAATGAAGGAGTATTGGAAGAAGAAGAACGCAACAACTTTATCGAAGAGTAGATACGAGCCCCGTGGTCCTCAGTAGGCCCAAACGACAAAGAAGAAGAATAACAATAGTTTTACATGATGAAGAAGAAGAAGAAGAAGAAGAAGAACACACTGTACCGAACAGTTACTTTTCGCTCTCGTCGTTGACAACCGGGTAGATAGTATCTGGGTTTTTTTTCAAAACTCGAGAGGAAATTGCCACTGAAAATGTTAAATCTTCCATACTTCTCTCCGTAGATCATTGCCCATGAAGTTCAGTTAAGAGCGATGCTTCTATGTAGTGGCTGTTTTCCTTGTATGGGTGTCTCGCTTTGTGATTAATGTTGCAACCACTTTTAGGAATTGATTTTTTCCAGTCACTCACTCACTCAATCACTCAATCAATCAATCAATCAATCAATCAATCAATCAATCAATAGAAACAGAGAGAGGACGGATAGAAAAGGGTCATGAGTTCAAGTGGTGAGACCATACAGGAGAATGGACTAGATAAAGCTGCGGAGGAAGATCGGATTTCAAAAATGGAGAGAGCATACGGCTTGACAAAAACATCTACAATAAGAAGTGCTTATATCCTGGAATTCCAAATTAAAACATAACAACACCGTGGTCAAAACAGAATGCCTGTCCATGAACTACAATCTGGAGAAGCTAGAGGTCCTGGAAAGAAGAACCCTCATAAAAATGAAATGAAAAAAATGAAAAACTGAAAGCGGAGGGAGACTTCGGAGCAACAGAGAAGTTTACCAGAAGGTGGAAAGAATCTCAGAGACCATGAAGAAAAGGAGGCTGGCGTTTCTCGGACATCTGTACGGAATGAACGCAAACAGACTTACCAACCAGATATTTGATTACTTCTGGGGGAAAAAGACCACTATAGCATGGATCAAGGAAACGGAGAAGCATATGGAAAGGTGAAATATCGCGGAAGTCCATCTGTTAGAAAGAAATAAGTTTAGGAAAACAGTGAAGAATTTGGAAGAGGTTCAACCCGCAGGAAGAACAACGAAAGCAGGCCAGCGAACGCGTGAAGGAGTATTGGACAAAAACTCCACACGAAGAGACAGCGGGATACTTAGTGGTCAGTACGCTTGTAAAAAAATTAAATAAAAATATTTTGATTTGCATTTAGGACTGGCACCCAGGTGGCAGATTCCCCATCTATTGTTTATCTGTTATTTCCTCAAATGAATTAAAAAAGTAAATTTGTCCAGTCTGGTGTATAAACTAAATATCAGATCAAGGGCGCCCATACTCGGGGGCAAAGGGGTGACGAGCCCCACCCTAGCTCTCAGAGAAAGGAAAAAATCTAATATAGTGAGGTGTTTTTCTTTCAAGAAAAAGATTTAAAATTTGGTATTACGTAGAAGTGGTAGAGAATACCGTGGGTGGTATTCTACCGTGGAATGCAAGTCGCCATTCATCTTCCAAAATATTAAAAATACTACATACCCCCAGGTCTAGCCCCCCGCACCCCCCTAAAAGTTATCCTATGGGCGCCCTTGTATCAGATTAATATTCGAAAAGTGCAGACTGATAAACGATTCACATATTAAATAACAAAATTTAAGAAACAGGTGATTGAGAAACGGATAGTTCATGCAATTTTATGATGAATCTCTAATATATCTCCTCCAGTCTTATAATTTCTCTGAACAGTATGTTGCACAAAGTTTGAAGAAAAGCATACATTTTCAGTTAACCGAGGGGATTGATATGAAAGACCTCTATAAAGTGTTTTGAATTTTTTGAAAACATCCTGGAAAGTGATGGATCACAAAAGTATAGTGAAGTTCAACTGTGTACTAGACAAAGTAATACGCGAATGGCGCAGGACATTGGAAATCCAGCGGGAAACAACCTTGTGATCAATTGCCTTGCTTTCGCAGATGATCTTGCGATATTGAAGGTGACATAGAAACGGCCACCACACAGATAAACACAGTTAAAGAGAAAGGACTGCAGGTCTCCTTCGAAAAGAAGAGATTCATAACTAGTGAAAGGATATTAAGGCACAGCTATTTTCATACAGATAAGTCAATATATGTGTGTGGGAACATGAAACAAAGCGAAATAAACACAATTTATTGCACCTTTTGCACCTTTTGCACATTTTGCACCTTTTGCACCTTTTGCACCTTTTGCTCATTTTGCACCTTTTGCACCTTTTGCACATTTGCACCGTTTGCACATTTTGCACCTTTTGCACCTTTTGCACCTTTTTATGTCACTATATTTTTATTACAAGTCGTCCATTTCATGACCGTATCGATGAGTAAAATCAAGAAGTTAATATAAAGAACCACCTAATCGATACTTTATTTTTTGCCTCAGGCAAAATTGAATATATATTCGCACTTACAGAACACGTTTCGACCACTTAGTGGTCATCTTCAGCTGTATAAAGAAAAAACTAAGATGAAAAACATTAGGAAAATAAGCACAAGTGATACTCTAGGTTATAATGAAAAAAATTGCTGTGTTCACTGTTAGGTAAAAGTTCTTTGGACAGCGCAGAATAAACATCTTTTCCAAATAAGAACGAGAGGCAAGATGTCCTGATCAGGTGACCGCCATTTTATAACAAAGGAGTCACCAAAGAACGGTTTTCCAGGAGTGTACGGATAGATACAACATCTGGAATGAAGAGAGGAGAAGACCAGCAAGTGAAAGTTTGAAGGAGAGATGGAGGAAGAATAAAGCTAACATAGTTGTTTAACGTGGTTCCTAGATGACCAGTACCGAATTAAGACGTGCATTAACTTAATGAACGTGTATTTAGCTTCCTGGTTCAAAAGCGCTTCTAGAGCGTATATTCTCCTTGATGGTAAACAAATGGACTGATGTCCAAGAGTGAATTTACGATACAATAAATATGAAAATCTCATGTCACGAATTTCATGCCATGATAAAATGTGATCCTAACGTTTCAAAGGCAGAAAATTCAAATAGCAAATGCCCCTAGAAGAAATAAGGTAGCGTAATGCTATTCTCAAATAAGAAGTGACAATTAGTTCCATAAAACATCCCGCATTTTCAGTTGACATCTCCCTTATTTCGTATGTAGAAAGATGGCATTCATGCTTACACCACTAACTTAGCCGTATTACTCTATAAGGAAAGCAACTGACTTTGTAAACGTTAGAAGTGGTGAAATGATTTAGGAGGCTGTGAACATGTTTGTAATTGCTGTGACAATATATAAAGGAAGTGACTTTTGTTGACAACGTATGTATTACAGACTGTAGGATGATTTAGAGGGCTGTGAACACGTTTGTGAGCGTTGTAACAATGCAAACCGCTATTTTTGTAGATGTCATATAAATACATTACAAGTGGTAAGATGATTCAGAAGGCTGTGAACAAGTTTTTGAATGTTGTGACAATACGTAAACGAAACTGACATTTGTAGATATATATGAATTACAAGTGGTAAGATGATTTAGAAGGCTGTGAACAAGTTCACGAATGTTGTGACAATACGTAAACGAAACTGACATTTTTAGATATATATGAATTACAAGTGGTAAGATGATTTAGAAGGCTGTGAACAAGTTCATGAATGTTGTGACAACGAAAATCCACAGCCAGTTTTACAATCATTTGACTAGGACAGGAATGGAATGAATGAAGCCCCATCTAGCGGTGAGGATAGAAATTGTACCGGTTGTCGATGTCTGTAGCACTCCTCTGGGACAATGATTAATGACTGACAGATGAATTGAAATGGTATTTGAGAGTGTTATTGGAATGAAAAATGACCGGGAAACACGGAGTGCCCGGAGGAAAACATATGCCGCCTCCACTTTCTCAAAAACAAATCTTACATGGAGTGACCGGGATTTAAACTACGGAACCAAGCTGTGAAAAGCCGGTGCGCTGCCGTTTGAGCCAAGGAGGTCCTAATGTTGTGAAAATATATAAAGGGAATTGACGTTTGTAGATATATTTTTACAAGTGGTAAGATGATTCAGAAGGCTGTGAATAACTGTGCAAGTGCTGTGACAATACATAAAAGAAACTGAGCTTTGTTGACGCCGCATGTATTTCAAGTGGTAAGATGATTTAGAAGGCTGTGAACTTTTGTGTGAGTACTGTGACAATACACAAAGGAAATTGACTTCTGTAGTTACCACAAGTATTACAAGCGGTAAGATGATTTAGAAGGCTGTGAACAATTGTGTGAGTACTGTGACAATACACAAAGGAAATTGACTTCCGTAGTTACCATAAGTATTACAAGCGGTAAGGTGATTTAGAAGGCTGTGGACAAGTGTATACGTATTGTGACAATACGTACAGTGGTATAGTCTCCGAACTCCGGATGGTCTCTACACACGAACGTAGGCGGATATTATCTGAGGAGAATTCGGAAGAAACGCTGCGTCAAGGAGGCAGATCTCGCCCGCGGACAGGAGACGACTGGAGAGAAATTGCAATTCCTAGCGCGCGACCTACACAGTACAGCCAGTGGCACATAAAACTAGGACCTGGGCTGTAATTTTGTCATTGGTCTGCACGTGATGACTTCAAAAGATATTCAAATGTGTTGAAAAGATATTGTTTACGTGTCCCAGAAAATAAAATACCCTGTTTAATTATTTTGTCACTTCTCCTCGAGAAAGCTTTTGATCGGATCTTTTCACTTCTTCAAGTGTCGACTCCTCTCAGAAGGTTGGTAATCATCACAAAAAAATCCGTTCCTTAGGCTTAGTAGCGCTGAACAGTTCACTGCAATTGATGATGTCATCCGTTCAGTCGTATCCGAATATCGGCTATTCTATTGAGTTAGCGCTCTCCAAATTGTCCTGTTTCACACTGCCTCCTTTAGTTGTTCCAGGATGAGGGTTGTGTCTGTTTTAATGGTGTCTAACCAACGAATCCTCTGGTGACCTGGTCTTCTGGTACCGCTGATCATTCCTAGCATGATTGCTTTCTCCAATGCATCTGATCGCTTAACGTGGCCAAAGTATGCTAGTCTCAGCTTCATAATCTTACCAACCAATGACATACGGGGCTTGATTCGCTCTAAAACTGCCTTATTTGTGATTTTTTCAGTCCATGGTATTCGTTAGATTCTTCGCCAACACCAGAGCTCAAAAGCGTCGACCTTCCATTTGTCTTCCTGTTTCAGCGTCCAGCTCTCACATCCATACGTGCACAGTGGGAATACAATCGCATTGACTAATCTTTACTTGGTAGCCAAACTGATATCTCTGCTCTTCCAGATCGGGGACAAGGTCATCATAGCAATACGTCCAAGCGAAATCCGCCTTTTGATATCAGGACTGCAATTTCCACTTTGACTGATTTTGGATCCTAAGAAGATGACATCCCCCACACTCTCTATCTCTTCCCCATTTAGCTTCAGACAAACTGTACCATACTCATCCGTAGTCATAATTTTGATCTTTTTAATACTGAGATAGAGGCACATTTTTTCACTTTCATCATTGATGCGGGATATTACATTTACAATTGCAATTACAATTAAACAAAGTTTTAAGGTTGTCCGACCAGGAAGTTCGTCTTCTAACGCGGCTTTCTTTTCTATCCATCTTCCTTTTGAACGAATACTTGCAGAAGACGATATAGCTCTCCTCTCATTATATGGCGTACGTAGTTTAACGTTGTTAACTCTCTCTTTACATTTACCAGTTCTATGCATTACCTCAAATTTCGTGAGTCTGTACACCCAACATGATCCTATATGATCTTAAATGGATGTCCTTAGGTGGACCATTCAAGGTATAAAAGGGTGCCCGTCAAGGCTGTGTTATGAGATCTACTTTTATTTAACATTTATGGAGAATAAATTATAAGGAAAGGAACGGGAAACTGGCATGGAGGTACCAAAATATTGGGAAACTAATTTGCAGTCTGAAGTATGCTGCTAACAAGACATGAATTGCTTCCTTATAAGTAGAAATGCTCATCCTCTTCACAGAGTTGGAAAGGTAAGCGGTGAAATAGGCTTCCAAAGAAAAGACCAAATTATTGATCATCTACAGGCCAAACTGGATCGAAACATGTCAGCCACTGGTAGGTAATGTACAAACTTGTTTGTCTGTGCTTACTTATTGCAAGCATTTTCCTGATTGATAGCCAGAAGATCACAAGGATAGTCTGACTGCCTGATCGCTATTGCTCGTTTAGCACCACTCGGGGGTCACGTGTAGGGCAATTTAAATTTTCACCTGCGAACGTGCGCAATGTTCACTAATATTGTTCAGACTAGCAAGCTACCTAGTTTGTTTAAATTGACGAAGATCGTTGACATATTGAAGCCTGGGAAACCCAGTGACAGACCAGACAGCTATAGACCTATCTCACAATTGAGTGTATGCTACAAGTTGATTGAGAGACTATTCCTGAACAGAATCGCCTCAGAAGTGCTTGAGCTAATTCCCATAGAACAAGCAGGATTCAGACCGCAACGGAGTTGCACGGACCAAGTACTTTCATTAATCACCTACACTGAGGCAGGGTCCCAGAATAGCGAAAAAAAAACCATCTGTGGCATTCATAGACCTTAAGGCAGCTTATGGCACTGTTTGGAGAGAGGGTGTTATTTACAAACTACTTCAAGTTATACATTGGCTCGTCTTGTAAGCAACATGTTGAATGATACAATTTTCCAGTCATCATTGGCGGTGAAATCAGCAAGCCAACTAAATTAAACAATGCACTTCCTCAAGGATCAGAGCTTGCCCCACTCTTATTCAGCCTGTATATAACAGATTTACCCTCTACAAAATCCAGGAAATTTGGGTACACCGATGTTTGGGCAATTGCTGCTAGAGATCCATGTTTTGAGAGAACAGAAGGGACGCTGACAAATGATCTCTCTATTCTGGGAGAGTACTTCCGAAAATGGAGACTTCAACCAAGTACAACTAAGACCGAAGTAGCTTGTCTATGCCCGAACAATAAAATGGCAACAAGGGAACTAGCAGTTTCTTTTAATAACACCCTCCTTCGCCATAATAGACATCCCAAATATTTGGCTGTAACACTGGACAGAACACTGTCATTCAAAGAACATAAACGAACGACTGCTGCCAAAATGAAGACAAAAAAACAACATCCTGCGGGAATTACGCGGTACCACTTGGGGTGCCAGTGCAACTATTCTCCGTCGCTCAGCTTTAGGTTTAGTTTATTCTGTCACTGAGTATTGTGCTCCAGTGTGGATAAACAGTCTTCATGTAAGTTTAATAGATGCACAACTGAAGAACACCATGCACATGGTTACAGGAACAATTATGTCAACTCCCACACAATGGCTTCCTATTCTCAGGCACATCCCTCCACGTCATTTGCGGAATATCGGAAGGTCGTAACCAACAAACAACTACCTGTTCATAGCGATGTTACCGATATACATCTGAAACGATTACGTTCAAGTCATCCACCTACCTGCACAGCGGAGAACCTTGTAGCTAACAAATTCAGTCTGGCTGAGAGATGGTCTTATGATTGGAAATGGTTTTCCCCTTCAGAGAGTTCAGAAATTCCCTGCATAACTGAGAAGGTGCCAAGGTTCATTCAACCTAGAAATATCTGGTCGAAATTAAATAGAATTCGGACCAATCGTTGTGTAACAGGGGACCTACTGTACAAGTGGGAGAAAAGACCTTCACCATGTTGCGAGTGTGGCGTTGTAAGACAGACTGTTAGGCACTTAGTTCAAGAATGCCCACAAACACCTTACAGTAGTGAATTAAGGGACTTCTTTCTAGGGACACCACAGACACTTCAATCCATTTGTTATCTTGATGTGGAATTATAAATAATTGTCATGTATGCCATACGAAAAATAAATATTGCAAGCAACAGGGGTTGCACTGCCTAAATCCAAAGAAGAGTAGCTGTTGCCGAAACTGCATTGGTGGAGCTTACAACAAAGTGTATGGGCCATGATATTACCACCATCATCAAATGCCCGTAGTCAACACACTGTTGTTCCTATATGCATCTGAATGTTGGACGCTGAAAAGAGATAGAACTTATCCTTTTGATGTTCACTAATTCAAAGAAGGGTTGGAGTAGAACTATACAAGGAGTATACACTAGCAAATTCTTGGGTCAGAAATCATATCGGCCTGTCTAGTAACGAGTGGCGAAATGCGATATAAATGACGAAGACCGTTTTTCAGAGCACTCTGTACCTCGCAGATCCCTGGACAACAATCTCCGTGGACGCTGCAGCGTAGAGAAAGAAACCCTTGCTAATGTCCTACGATCGTGCAAACACGGAGAGCTTCTGAGAAACACTCGACACCATCAGATTAGATTCTTCATAGGCAAAGAACTGAGGAAGAAGGATTTTAATGTCCACGAAGTTCACGGATTGACCACGAAAGGCACTTCTCACCGTATCGATATGATAGCCTTGTGAGAACACTGCCCTAAAGGCATTATCATAGACCCAACCCTACTGTTCGAACTCCATAAAGGCCAACCAGAAAAAGTAAACGCAGAGAAAAAAAATAGATTTACGAACCTACAATCACCTATTGGAAATTCAGATGCCATCTGAAAGAGATTGAAGTAATAGAGCTAATGTCGGAGAACGGGCCACCAAATCTCATCACTTTGCTAACACATGGAATGGTTTCCAGCTACCCCTTGAGGACATTCACGAAATAGTTACAACAGTTCTAATACATGAGGTTGGTTTTTGTTTTTTGAATAATAAACCTGTATATATAATGTCTTCAAAATATTCTGTTGGAAGTGGATGCTGAGAATTACATGGACTACCAAGAGAACCAATCATTCGATAGACATGATACTGTATAGGCTTTTGAGCTTATGCCGTGTCAAGAAAATAAGGTGGAATTCTTTACGTTTCACAGAGAGCTGCGCTCTGCGTCATCGGAATAAAACCTCTACTGTCCACGAGAAAGGCTTCTTAAACAATGACTCTTTAAATTTAGACGTTATAACAGGAGTGGAAATGGTACGTTCATTCACCACCAGATGGCTCCCCATCATTCGATCATTCGATACTTGATGCGCCTGAATTCCATAGTGAAGCAACGGATTGTGAGATATTTTGGGCACACTATTTGGAAGAACTGATTTGAAGAAAGTTATCCTGCAAAGAATATTTGAAGGCTCGGGAGACCGTGAAAAACTTCCAACAAAGTCATCATCATCATAAGGTGTTCTGCCAATTTGCTGGTTCTTGGTACCAGAGCTGTCACCACCTCGGGATGAGGACACGAGTTTATTTTTCCCCCTCTTAAGTAGATTTTCCGAAAAAACGCGTTTCTTTATTTTTAAAGGAGATTCCAAATATCAATTTTCATAACTGCAACATCATCATTTCTTGAGATATAAGTATCCTCATAAAAGGTACTCAGCCACTTTTTCTACACCCCCCACCCACTGAAGAGGATTTTCTGAAAATAAAAAATACGTGTTCCTTTATTTTTAAAGGAGATTCCAAATACCAATTTTCACGTCTTTAAAACTGTTAAGTTTTTGAGATATAGATGTACTCATTCTAAAAATTCATCCCCTTTCACCCCCTTTTCGACAGAATATCAAAAAATCCTCCCTCAGTGAGCCCCTACATTGTAATATAAATGTATCCACAAGATATCCTTTCTTTATGTCCAGTAGTTTTTGATGGACGATGATGAATCTGTCAGTCAGGACATGTTATTTTACATAATTATGTAGATGACCATTAGGAATTTCTGTTGTTTTAACATGGATATGCATACCTTTTGGGCTGCAATTAGCTTCATCATATATTCTCGACACCATTGTAACCATGGCAACCACTGTTCGTGTACGTATACTAGGTCAGTAGCGACATCTATACGTTGCTATAAGAACGTAAGATATTAGTTACTCGTTCTGTCGTCTTCAAAGCCCAAACATTTATCCATGATTATCCATGACTAAATGCTTTTCCGTATAGAGGATAAATATTACCACTGCTTTCATTGGCTCTGTTACCACTTTACCTATTTCCAGAGGTACGCTTTGAGTTGTAGGTGAGACAAGCCTTTCATCAGAATTGGATTCCTTATGCATCGGACAGAGATTCAGTCTGCATTGATAAGAACCGAGTGCTTTGAAAAAGAAGCAGCAATTCAGAAAGGAGTGAGGCAAGGCCACAGTTTGTCCTCCCTCCTCCTTTTCAATGCTTATATACAACAGGCAGGAAAGGAAATCAATGAGGAATTTGCAAAGGGAATCACAATCCAAGGAGAAGAAATCAAAACCCTCAGATTTGCTGATGATATTGTTATTTTATCTGAGTCTGCAGAGGATTTAGAGAAATTGCTGAATGGTATGAACAGAGTCTTGGGGAAGGAATATAGGATGAAAATAAATAAGACAAATCTAAAGTAATGGAGTGTTGTCGAACAAAATCAAGTGATGTAGAAAACATTGGATTAGAAAATGAAGTCTTAAAGGAAGTAGATGAATATTGTCATTTGGACAATAAAATAACTAATGATGGCAGAAGTAAGGAGGACATAAAATGCAGACTAGCACAAGCAAATAAGACCTTTCTTAAGAAAAGAAATTTCCTCACTTCGAATTTCTGTTTTTACAAGTTGCCTTATTTCACACTGACACAGATAGGTCTTTTAGCAACGATGGGACAGGAAAGAGCTAAGAGTGGGAAGGAAGTGGCCGTAGCCTGAATAGGGTACTGCCCCGGCATTTGCATGGTGTGAAAATGAGAAAACACGGACAACCATCTTCAGGGCTGCCAACAGTGGGGTTCAAGCACACTATTTCTCGAATATTGGATATTGGCCGTACTTAAACGACTGCAGCTATCGAGCACGGTACTTCGAACATCGATATAGGAATCAAGATGTTTTTGAAGACTTTCGTCTGGAGCGTGGCATTGTATGGAAGTGAAACATGGACGATAACTAGCTCAGAAAGAAAGAGAATAGAAGCTTTTGAAATGTGGTGTTGCGGAAGAATGCTGAAGGTGTGACGGATAGATCGAATGACGAATGAAGAGATACTGAATCGAACTGGTTAGATGAGATCGATTTGGCTAAACTTGACGACATGAAGAGAGAGAATGATAGCACACAGCTTAAGAATGGTGGGGTTAGACCTAGGTGTGAATATGACGAGCAGATTAGAGTAGATGCAGTTACGTAGAAATTAAAAAGTTTGCTCAGGATAGGGTGGCATGTAAGACTGCATCAGACCAGTATATGGACTGATGACTCAAACAACAATATAATTGCATTTCAAATTTGTATGCAAGTGGACATTTATCTCCGTGGCTCCTAGCCTTCATTTACTTTTTATGGCCTCGATGTGATGAGAAATACATACAAGAAAACGCCCTCCATCGGCAGAAAATTCAGTCCCTAATCGCTGCGATTGAGAGAGTTGTGGGGAAGCTACTTTCGGATCAGGGTGTGTGCAGGCGGTACGACTCATTATGAGATTGACTCCTCCGATAGGTGAGCTCAGACTGAAAGGAATTTGCCGGGAATTTACATAGGAAGAGAGACAGAGAGATTTGTTCGACAGCAAACGCCCCAACAAGCGCCATGCCTGCTCCTTTCGCTGCGATATCCCGGTTTCTTTTTTCTTCTCCTTTTGCTGGTGTGCCGCCCGTTTCAGACAGAGCTACTTCTCGTTAACACGGCCTTATCTCGTCCACTCATCGCGGTCCTTCTACTTCTGACAAGAGTCCAAGCGCACGATCCTGCGCCGCTGTTATCGCGAATATGACAAGTGACTAGGGGACAGTGTGGAGCCTTGGTCAACGTTGAAGATGGCGTGCAGCTTAGAGCGTCGTAAACCGTGATATCTAACTAGTTATAGAGGGCCGTGGAGCACTGCATACAACAAGTCTTAGAGGACCGTGGAGCGCTACATATAACTAGTTCTAGAGGGCCGTGGAGCTCGACATATAACTATTGCTAGAGGGTCGTAGAGTGTTACATCTAACTAGTTCTAGACGGCCGTGGAGCGCTACATATCACAAGTCTTAGAGGACTGTGGAGCGCTACATATAACTAGTGCTAGAGGGGCGTAGAGCGCTACATATAACTAGTGTTAGAGGGGCGTAGAGCGCTACATATAACTATTGCTAGAGGGTCGTAGAGTGCTACATGTAACTAGTTCTAGACGGCCGTGGAGCGCTACATATCACAAGTCCTAGAAGGCAGTGGAGCGCTACATATCACAAGTCCTAGAAGGCCGTGGAGCGCTACATATAACTACTTCTAGAGGGCCATGGAACTCGACATATAACTAGTGCTAGAGGGGCGTAGAGCGCTACATATAACTATTGCTAGAGGGTCGTAGAGTGCTACATCTAACTAGTTCTAGAAGGCCATGGAGCGCTACATATAACTATTGCTAGAGGGTCGTAGAGTGCTACATATAACTAGTTCTAGAGGGCCATGGGGCTCGACATATAACTAGTGCTAGAGGGGCGTAGAGCGCTACATATAACTATTGCTAGAGGGGCGTAGAGCGCTACATATAACTAGTTCTAGAGGGCCGTGGAGCGCTACATATAACTAGTGCTAGACGGCCGTGGAGCGCTACATATCACAAGTCCTAGAAGGCAGTGGAGCGCTACATATCACAAGTCCTAGAAGGCCGTGGAGTGCTACATATAACTACTTCTAGAGGGCCATGGAACTCGACATATAACTAGTGCTAGAGGGGCGTAGAGCGCTACATATAACTATTGCTAGAGGGTCGTAGAGTGCTACATCTAACTAGTTCTAGAAGGCCATGGAGCGCTACATATAACTGTTGCTAGAGGGTCGTAGAGTGCTACATATAACTAGTTCTAGAGGGCCATGGGGCTCGACATATAACTAGTGCTAGAGGGGCGTAGAGCGCTACATATAACTATTGCTAGAGGGGCGTAGAGCGCTACATATAACTAGTTCTAGAGGGCCGTGGAGCGCTACATATAACTAGTGCTAGAGGGGCGTAGAGCGCTACATATAACTATTGCTAGAGGGGCGTAGAGCGCTACATATAACTAGTTCTAGAGGGCCGTGGAGCGCTACATATAACTAGTGCTAGAGGGGCGTAGAGCGCTACATATAACTAGTGTTAGAGGGGCGTAGAGCGCTACATATAACTATTGCTAGAGGGTCGTAGAGTGCTACATCTAACTAGTTCTAGACGGCCGTGGAGCGCTACATATCACAAGTCCTAGAAGGCAGTGGAGCGCTACATATCACAAGTCCTAGAAGGCCGTGGAGCGCTACATATAACTACTTCTAGAGGGCCATGGAACTCGACATATAACTAGTGCTAGAGGGGCGTAGAGCGCTACATATAACTATTGCTAGAGGGTCGTAGAGTGCTACATCTAACTAGTTCTAGAAGGCCATGGAGCGCTACATATAACTATTGCTAGAGGGTCGTAGAGTGCTACATATAACTAGTTCTAGAGGGCCAAGGGGCTCGACATATAACTAGTGCTAGAGGGGCGTAGAGCGCTACATATAACTATTGCTAGAGGGGCGTAGAGCGCTACATATAACTATTGCTAGAGGGGCGTAGAGCGCTACATATAACTAGTTCTAGAGGGCCGTGGAGCGCTACATATAACTAGTGCTAGAGGGGCGCAGAGCGCTACATATAACTATTGCTAGAGGGGCGTAGAGCGCTACATATAACTAGTTCTAGAGGGCCGTGGAGCGCTACATATAACTAGTGCTAGAGGGGCGTAGAGCGCTACATATAACTAGTTCTAGATGGCCGTGGAACGCTACATATAACTATTGATAGAAGGCCGTGGAGCTCGACATATAACGAGTGGTAGAGAGCCGTGGAGTGCCACATATAACAAGTCCTAGAGGGCCGTGGAGTGCTACATATAACTAGTTCTAGAGGGCCGTGGAGCTCGACATATAACTAGTGATAGAGGGCCGTGGAGCGCTACATATCACAAGTCCTAGAAGGCCGTGGAGCACTACATATAACTAGTTCTAGAGGGCCGTGGAGCTCGACATATAACTAATGATAGAGGGCCGTGGAGTGCCACATATAACAAGTCCTAGAGGGCCGTGGAGTGCTACATGTAACTAGTGATAGAGGGCCGTGGAGCGCTACATATAACTAGTTCTTGACGGCCGTAGAGCGCTACATATAACTAGTTCTAGAGGGCAGTGAAGCGCTACATATAACTAGTTCTAGACGGCCGTGGAGTGCTGCATATAACTAGTTCTAGAGGGTCGTGGAGTGCTATATATAACTAGTTCTAGACGGCCAAGGAGTGCTACATATAACTGGTTCTAGAGGGTCGTGGAGTACTATATATAACTAGTTCCAGACGGCAGTGGAGCGCTACATATACCTAGTGCTAGAGGGCCGTAGAGCGCTACATGTAACTATTTGTATGGCGCCCTGGAGAAATTGCTGAATAGTACGGGCAGAGTCTGAGGGAAGGAGTACAAGATGCAAATATATAAGGTCAAAACAAAAGTTATGGAGCGCAGTGGAACGAAGTGAGGTGATACAGGAAATATTAAATTAGGAAATGAAGTCTTAAATGAACTAGCTGTATATTTTTACTTGGGTAGTAAAATAACTCATGAGGCAGGAGTAAGGAAGTCATAAAATGCAAACTAGCACAACCATGGGAGGCTTTTAAGAAATTTGCTCAATTCCATCATTGATATAGAAATTGGAAAGATGATTTTGAAGACATTCTTCTGGAGCGTGTCATTGTATGGAAGTGGAACATGGACGATAACCAGCTCAGAAAGAAAATGAATGGATGTATCGAAATGTGTAACAGAAAAACGCTAAAGGTGGGATGGATAGATCGAATTACGAATGAAGCAATACTGAGACGAATTGGTAAGAGAAGATCGATTTGGCAAAATTTGACCAGAAGATTTTTTTTTTTTTTTTTTGCTATTTGTTTTACGTCGCGCCGACACAGATAGGTCTTATGGCGACGATGGGATAGGAAAGGCCTAGGAGTTGGAAGGAAGCGGCCGTGGCCTTAATTAAGGTACAGCCCCAGCATTTGCCTGGTGTGAAAATGGGAAACCACGGAAAACCATTTTCAGGGCTGCCGATAGTGGGATTCGAACCTACTATCTCCCGGATGCAAGCTCACAGCCGCGCGCCTCTACACGCACGGCCAACTCGCCCGGTTTAACCAGAAGAAAAGATAGAATCATAGGACACATCTTAAGACACTCAGGACTTGTTCAGGGAAGTGTCGGCGGTAAGAACGGCAGGTGTAGACCAAGTTATGAATATGACAAGCAGATTAGAGCAGATGTAGGATGCAGCAGTTACGTGGAAATGAAAAAAAGTTAGCACAGGATAGGGTGGCATGGAGAGCTTCATCAAACCAGTCTATGGAATGATGACCCAAACAAAAACAACACAGGAATTTTTAAACACCAGAGTCCTGAAAATGCATATTTTACATAAAACTGCTTGACATTAGCCAAGAAACTTTATGAACAAACCTCTTCTTAGAGGAAGTGTGTAGGATAATGATGTTTCCTTTGTAACCATTTGATGAGCATATTACTGTCAAATTCACGCGCAACGCATAATGCGTTGTCATAAATGTTTGCCTACAACTCGGATAGCGATGTGTTGTTGTGTGTTTGAGTCATCAGTCCATAGACTGGTTTGATGCAGCCCTCCATGTCACCCTATCATGTGCTAACTTTTTCATTTCTACGTAACTATTGCATCCTATATCTGCTATAATATGCTTGTCATATTCATACCTTGGTCTACCCCTACCGTTCTTACCACCTACACTTCCTTCAAAAACCAACTGAACAAGTCCTGGGTGTCTTAAAATGTGTCCTATCATTCTATCTCTTCTTGTCGTCAAATTTAGCCAAATAGATCTCCTCTCTCCAATTCGATTCAGTATCTCTTCATTCGTGATTCGATCTATCCATCTCACCTTCAGCATTCTTCTGTAACACCACATTTCAAGAGCTTCTATTCTCATTCTTTCTGAGCTAGCTATCGTCCATGTTTCACTTCCATACAATGCCACGCTCCACACGAAAGTCTTCAAAAACATCTTTCTAATTCCGATATCAATGATTGAAGTGAGCAAATTTCTTTTCTTAAGGATGCTCTTCCTGGCTTGTGCTAGTCTGCATTTTATGTCCTCCTTACTTCTGCCATCGTTAGTTATTTAATAACAATGTTATTTGCTTTACGTCCCACTAACTACTTTTACGGTCTTCGGAGACGCCGAGGTGCCGGGATTTAGTCCCGCAGGAGTTCTTTTACGTGCCAGTAAATCTACCGACACGGGGCTGTCGTATTTGAGCACCTTCAAATACCACCGGACTGAGCCAGGATCGAACCTGCCAAGTTGGGGTTAGAAGGCCAGCGCCTTAACCGTCTGAGCCACTCAGCCCGGCCGTTAGTTATTTTACTACCCAAGTAACAATATTCATCTACTTCCTTTAAGACTTCATTTCCCAATCTAATATTTCCTACATCACCTGCCTTCGTTCGACTGCACTCCATTACTTTTGTTTTGGACTTATTTATTTTCATCTTGTACTCCTTACAAATAGCGATTCCGACCATAAAACGCATTACCGGCATTCTCGATAGCACACAATGATGAAGAAGAGGAATAATTACGACATTAGCAACGGTTCACTAATGCGCTACCACGACCAAAATCGAACCAAGGAACCTTGGGGTAATGAAGGAAATACTCTAAATGTAATCTTTGCTCTGAATTGTTTTAACAGGTTTTTTTCTTCAAAATATCGAGGATAGCAATACAAAATCGATGACATTTAGTAGAATAAAAATCTCTCCCCCTTGTTTTAAACACGCTTGCCCCCTCCCACTGGAGTCCACTTTCCCAGCCGAGAGCTTTCTCCCACTTGTCTTGTCTCCTGCCGTCGTCTTCGCTCGAAATTGTTATCTGATTGAGACGGGACGAATACAAAAAGGAAGCTCACAGAACTCTGTTTCTTTTTTGTTCTCTCCTTCTGTTTTGTGTGTAGAACAAAATGTAACATCGATAGTCATGTTCTGAGTATCTTCCGCCTCTAAAAAGAAGAGAAGACAGATTTCCTTCAGTGATTCCACAATCAACTTTTTGACCTACAACTCTCAGTGTATAAGTACCAATCCTCCCCCCCCCCCCTCCCCTCACCAGGGACAAAACGTATTAATGTATTAATTTCGTTTGATCGTCGCTCGCCACAATTAGATGATCGTCGCCATACCACTGTAAAGATGTCCGCTTCTACTTGTTGCGAAATAATAATAATAATAATAATAATAATAATAATAATAATAATCGAGATGTATCCAGAACAAAATTCACCTTACTTGCCTAGCATTTGCTGATGACATTGCTATTCTATACATCAACAGACAGGAAGCAATCCATTCTCTAGAAACACTCCATGAAATAGCAGCCATAACAGGACTCCAAATTTCTTATGAAAACGCAAAATGAATGTAAGAGACTAGATCAGGTTTAAAAAAATCAACCATTAATCACCAAATATGGAAACATAAGTACCTAAGTGAAATTATTGAGCCAACAGGGTTAAATCAGCAAGCTAACAAAGAAAGAATTGAAAAACTTCAAAGAGCAAACAAAATTACTTGGAACAGATACAATGAAAGAACTATATAAAAAAGCAGAATTACCTAGCTTGATAGCTGCAGTCGCATAAGTGCGGCCAGTATCCAGTATTCGAGAGATAGTAGGTTCGAACCCCACTGACGGCAGCCCTGAAAATGGTTTTTCGTGGTTTCCCATTTGCACATCAGGCAAATGCTGGGGCTGTACCTTAATTAAGGCCACGGCGGCTTGCTTCCCACTCCTAGCCCTTGCCTGTCCCATCGTCGCCATAAGACCTACCTGTGTCGGTGCGACGTGAAGCAACTAGCAAAAAAAGAAAAAAACAGAATTACGACATTATAACACAGTGGTTTAAACAGAAGCACTTTATGCATCTTAAAAAACGGAACATTATGAAAAACTAGAGATAGGAAGTTCATATTCACAGGACTTGTTCATTAGTATGTTCTGCAGAAGCGATTAGCATTTCAGTCACCCAGGTTCAACATTTGTCCTGTTGCTTAGTAAGCACTGGGTCCTCCACGGGCACTGATAACTTGTTGCATGCATGATGGCATCGTCACGTATAAGGCGCGAATGGCGTTTTGGGGTATAGCCATCCATGCTGCATTCACCTGGTTCAACAGTTCATCTTTGGTGGTTGGGACTGGGTCACAGCCCCGCACCCGTCGTTTCACCATATCCCACACATTTTCGATTGGCGACAAGTCCGGTGATCGCGCGGGCCAGGGCATCAGTCTGACATCCTGTGACAACAAGAAGGCACATGTTTGTGCAGCAACACGTGATCACGCATTGTCCAGCTGGAAAATGGCGTCTGGGGTGTCGTGCAGAAAGGGGAATGTCTACGTATCGCAGGATGTCATTCACGTAAGTCAAGCTGGTCACAGTCAAATCACCAACTGTGATTTGTGGTTGTATCCAATAGCAACCCACACCATAAGGTCTTGAGTTGGCGCTGTATGTCTTGTGCGAATGCAGTCAATGTGATGTCTCTCCCCCTGTCTGCAGCGAACCAAAATACGACCATCATTTTCAAACAAACAGAGCCTGGATTCGTCCGAAAACACTATCTGCTGCCACACTTGTTCCAAGAGACGTCGTTCCATACACCATTGCATTCTAGCATGTTTATGCATATTAGTCAAAGATAGGCGGAGAAGTGGACGACGCCCCGGTAAACCAGACCGTTATAAACGGCGACGGACTGTCACTACTGATAGTGTACGATGTGTTACACTGATCCACTGTTCCGCCACAGCCAAGGAGGACGCAGATCTGTCCTGAAATATCATTCGGATGAGGTGTCAATCTTCTCGTAGGGTGGGCTGGGTGGTGCGACCAAACCCATCTCGTTCTACGGCCTTCTGTGAACCATTCTGTACACACCCGTTACCCTGCCGACACACTTTGTCCCACACGAGCAGCAATTTCCCGGATGGATGCATCACGTTCTCTCATGCCAATAATGCGCCATGTTACAAACTCACTCATTTGTCGTTACGGTTCCCGCATACGTCAGCGAGGCATCCTGCACGTCTGCTCAAGTCATACTGATCAATTACCTTCGGTTTATAGCGACAACGAGAACCGCAGGGACATTTTACCAGTCGTTGGTGGTACGCCGATATATTGATGATGACCTTGAACCTAAGGGTCCTGTGAATATGAACTTCCTACCTCTAGTCTTTCAAGGTGTTCTGGTTTGAATGAACATCTTGAATAAAGATGATTGAAAAACAAGAAAGAAAATTCCTCAGGAAAATCTTAAGAACAAAGTGCGAAAATGGAATTTGGATGAAAAAGAAATCACATGAAGTCTATCAATAAGCCTCCGTGGCTCAGGAGGCAGCGCGCCGGCCTCTCTCTCCTGGGTACCGCGGTTAAAAGCCCGGTCACTCCATGTGAGATTTGTACTGGACAAAGCGGAGGCAGGACAGGTTTTTCTCCCGGTACTCCATTTTTCCCTGTCATCTTTCATTCCAGCAACACTCTCCAATATCATTTCATTTCATTAATCATTCATTAATCATTGCCCCAGAGGAATGCGACAGGCTTCGACAGCCGGCACATTTCCTATCCTCGCCGCTAGATGGGGGCTGCATTCATTCCATTCCTGACCCGGTCGAGTGACTGGAAACAGGCTGCGGATTTTCATGAAGTCTATCAAGTTACAGAAAAAATTACAGATACAATCAGAAGACGATGATTACCATTTTATGGTCACTTATACAGAATGAATAATAACAGGCTCACAAAGATAATTTTAAACTTAGCCTTATCAATGGAATCATAATAATTACTTAAAAGAAATCAGTGAAGACCTAAATGAAATTGGGATTAATGAAGAAACCATGCAAGATAGGCCAACGGCCTTAGCCGTGTTGAAACATCGGATCCCGTGAGATCTCCGAAGTTAAGCAACATTGGGCGTGGTCAGGAGTTGGATGGCTTGCCACGCGCTGTTGGTGGGGGGTAAGGGAATGGAGGAGCGGAAAGGAACTGGCCACCCTACCGCACGTAAACTCCGGCTGAGGAGCACCTCTGCGGAGGTTCGGACCTGCCTTCGGTCAGAATAACCCTTACCTTATTCAAGATAGAATAAAATTCATAATTTTAATTCAAAAAAAAAACAAATTTTCTGAAAAGCCCACCCGACTAAATACGGGATGGACAGAACAACGTAAAAAAGGAACACAGCGAGAGGATGAAGAGATATTGGGAAGAGAAGAAGAAAACCAAAAAAGTGCTAAAAGGTTCATACCCGATCCTGAGTTGGGCATAACGAATCAAGAAGATTCCGTAGCGGCTGAACGTCTGAAAATGTTGCCAAAATAGAAGAACTCGTTTATGACAGACCAGAATATGTACCCGTTGTTCGCATGTGAATTGGTAATGGGTTACACGATTCCTTCGTGAATTTATGCGAAGTTACATGCCTGTGTTCAAACGTTTAATACGATATACTGATATTTTTCTACGAAAGCACGGGGCAGTAAAGTGAAGTACAATAAAGCTGGCCGCCTCTGTGGTGTAGTGGTTAGCGTGATTAGCTGCCACCCCCGGAGGTTCGGGTTCGATTCCCGGCTCTGCCACGAAATTTGAAAAGTGGTACGAGGGCTGGAACGGGGTCCACTCAGCCTCGGGAGGTCAACTGAGTAGAGGTGGGTTCGATTCCCACCTCAGCCATCCTCGAAGTGGTTTTCCGTGGTTTCCCACTTCACCTCCAGGCGAATGCCGGGATGGTACGTAACTTAAGGCCACGGCCGCTTCCTTTCCTCATCCTTGCTTATCCCTTCCAATCTTCCCATCCCCCTACTAGGTCCCTGTTCACCATAGCAGGTGAGGCCGCCTGGGCGAGGTACTGGTCATACTCTCCAGTTGTATCCCCCGACCAAGAGTCTGAAGCTCCAGGACACTGCCCTTGAGGCGGTAGAGGTGGGATCTCTCGCTGAGTCCGAGGGAAAAAACCGAACCTGGAGGGTAAACAGATGATGATGATGATGACAATAAAGCTGAAGAAAATGAGGACGATCTCAGAGTTTGTTGAACGGTACAGTTCCTAGTCCGAAGTTGAGCTAAATTCTCCCTATTTTTCTGTTACATGTTGTTTTTATTTGACACTATGGCTGAAGACTCATGAAACTCATCGTTCAAGAAAACATCTCTTATTACCTGTACTGACCGCCTCTGCGGTGTAGTGGTTAGCACGATTATCTGCCACACCCGGAGGCCCGGGTTCAATTCCCGGCTCTGCCACGAAATTTGAAAAGTGGTACGAGGGCTATAGCGGGGTCCACTTGGCTTCGGGAGATCAACTGAGTAGAGGAAGGTTCAATTCTTTCCTCAGCCATCCTCGGAGTGGTTTTCCGTGATTTCTCACTTCTCATCCAGGCAAATGCCGCTTCTTTTCTCTTCCTTGCCTATCCCTTCCAAACTTCCCATCTCCGCACAAGGCCCCTGTTCAGCATAGCAGCTGAGGCCGCCTTGGTGAGATACTGGTCCTCCTCCCCAGTTGTATACCCCGACCCAAAGTCTCACGCTCCACGACACTGCCCTTGAGGCGGGAGAGGTGCAATACCTCCCGGATTCCGAGGGAAAACCAATCCTGGAGGGTAAACGGATTAAGAAAGGAAGATTAGCCTATCTGTGCTATCGAAGAGAATAAAATAGCTCTTTAGTTCTTCCCGTTCACCCACCGTGATTGACTTCGCATGTAAAAACCGTCTGTTAAGAATACCTTGCTTATTAACCCTCTAATCGAAATGGTGCATATTTCCATTAAGGTAGGTAGATTTCCATTACGGTCGGTCATGTATATTGTGTGGGAGTGTAAAAATTACTCTTTCGATCTTCCTATAAACACCCAGTCAATCCAGGGATTTATAAATAATATTGGAGCAGGTGGATTCTATATATGAAGTTTGGTACAAATATACCCAGTAGTTTTCCAGTTATAAGTAATCAGACAAACAGAAAAACCAACAAACACTTCTTCTTCTTCTTCTTCTTCTTTATCTGTTTACCATCCAGGGTTGGTTCCCTCGGACTCAGCGAGGGATCCCACCTCTACCGCCTCAAGGGCAATGTCCTGGAGCTTCAGACTCTTGGTCGGTGGATACAACTGGAGAGTATGACCAGTACCTCGCCCAGGCGGCCTCAACTGCTATGCTGAACAGGGGCCTTGAGGGGTGATGAGGAGATGGGAAGGGATAGACAAGAGAGAGGGAAGGAAGCGGCCGTGGACTTAAATTAGGTACGATCCCGGCATTTGCCGGAGGAGAAGTGGGAAACTACGGAAAACCACTTCCAGGATGGCTGACGTGGGAATCGAACCCACCTCTACTCATTTGACCTCCATAGGCTGAGTGGACCCCGTTCCAGCCCTCGTACCACATCCCAAATTTCGTGGAGGAGCCGGGAATCGAACCCGGGCCTCCACCACAGAGGCGGACACCAACAGACACTAAAACTAAAATTATGCAGGTGGTCATTATTACACCTGAAAAGGATGACTGTACGAAAATGTCGCCAAAATATTCAATGTACAGACACACAGTCGTTACGATTTTATTTATATAGATTCTAAGGAGTGCAAATCGGCTCTTACACATCCTGTCCATAAGAAGAAAGGCAACAAAGCAGATGGGAACAACTACAGAGGCATATCTCTTCAATCACCTGAAATTAAAATCCTGTCAAAACCACTTCAAATTCGCAATGGACCTGTTGTTGATGCGCAGATTGGTAAATATCGAGCCCGTCTCTTTTCACTAGGGTATCATCAAAATCAGATCTCCTCGAATCAAACCACTTGTTCTGACTTTTGTTGATTTCAAAAATGCGTATGACTCAGTTGACCGACTCTGTCTTCTTGATATCCTGAAGGTGATTAGCGTGGACAACAAGACTCGTTCCATCATCAAATAAACTCTGACCAGCACATTTTACTGGAAATCTTCCAGAACAAATCGGGCTGCCTTCCTTCTTTCCAGTTCTCGAATCAAGTAATCCTGCTGACAGTCCCATAAACTGGAACCATACTCTAATTGCGGTCTTAACAAGGCGTAATATGCCCTCACCTTCCGGGAGTCCGGCTCCAGGGCTAAATAGTTAGCGTGCTATTCTCTGCTCACAGGTGTCCCGGATGGATTCCCGGCAGGGTCGAGAATTTTAACATCACTGGTTAATTTCGTTGGCACGGGGGCTGGCTGTATGTGTCGTCTTCATCATCATTTCATCCTCATCACGACAAGCAGACCGCCTACGGCCGTCCAATCAAAAGAGATGCACCTAGCGAGCAGAACCTGTCCTCGGACACTCCCGGCATTAAAAGCTATATGCCAGTTCATTTACCTTGCGGAAATCTTTATTTACAAACCCGTCAATGTGATTAATATGATGACTGCCGGGCTGAGTGGTTCAGACGGTTGAGGCGCTGGCCTTCTGACCCCAACTTGCTTGGCAGGTTCGATTCTGGTTCAGTCTGGTGGTATTTGAAGGTGCTCAAATACGTAAGTCTCGTGTCAGTAGATTTACATGAACGTGAAAGAACTCCTTCGGGACAACATTCCGGCACCTCGGCGTCTCCGAAAACCGTCAAAAGTAGATAGTGAAACGTAAAAGCAATAACATCATGATTGTAATTAAAACAGGGAGTATTTTTCCTCTCACTGAAACTTATAGCTTGACTTTTTAACCCATTTACCATCATACCACTGTCTGCTCTCCATTGTCGAGGTCTTTTTGTAGTTGTTCACAATCCTATGACTTTACGGAATGTTCTGAATTTTAAATATAATACCATCATTCGCAAATAGCCAATGTTTTCAGGTTGACAATGATGTTCGAGTTCGTTGAGTTGCCTAGCTACAAAGAAAACGCAAAGGGCGGGCATGTCACCCGGCATATAAAAGGAAATATAATGGTCCAATGATACTTCCTTGTGGAACCCGACTCTTAATCACTACTCTAATTTTCTGCGATCTCTATTCTAGAAATTTAGGCACTCATCTTCTGATCATGATGTCATGCATGAAGGTGTTCGAGATTTTACCCATGCAAAGCAAAACAGACCTAGAATTCTACAGAAAATTATGACAATATTCAACATTTACGATTATTTTATCAGCGATACCGTACCAACTAAACCCGTTTGCCAAAAATTAGATGTGTGGAAGGTGGTCATCGTCCCTGTCCTTTATTGCCACGATATTCCTTCTCTAAATATGTACCTTTTGGTTTTAAAGTACACTGTTACTTTATTTCCTAACTTCTATACTGTAGTTCTTTATGGAATTTTCTGAATTTTTAAAATAATAGTTCTATACTTAAAAATGATCAGAGATTTGATATTATATGTTCATTCGCATTTCAGGACATTATATTGCAGACTGAGTGACTTCAACGATCCAATTATGCCTTTCCATAAGTAGGAATCGCATTTCTATATTTGTCGTTTTCCTGACGGGTATCGAACCCACTTCCAGACTTTTACCAGGAACAGAATTATAATACTAAGCCTAGTTTCTCTAGTAGCAGCTTTATCCGGCTGCCTGCTAAACGTTCCTCTCGCTGATGATCTGATCTTCCCCAATACTGGGCAGGAATTCGGGTCTGTGAGAAACTATTTGAAAGGCACATTCCATTTAATAGAAGTTCCTTGAATTTTTGTGTGTTGGGACCCATCGAAAGAATCTTCAGCTGCGATCTTCTCTCTATATATTTGTAAAACAAGGGGATGTGATGGTAGGAGGTGCAGGAATGTGTGTTTTTCGGTCATAATTGAAGATTAACACACAAGCAGACGCCACCCAGTGAGGTAGAAATTCCAGGCTCCGGCCATCTGATCGGAATTCCTCGCAGCCCCGAACAAGATATGTTAAAAATGTCCCTAGAAGACTTCGTATCGCTCTATTGGATGATAATGTTCTTTGTTGTAGCTGATAACACTGTCGACGATATCGCTCTACAGGAGTTCTTTAGCGTATAGGAAGCAAAGAAGGGAGTTATCATATATGAACACCCTTAGTTCGATCACCTTTGTACGTAGATGAATCTTCACTCAAAATATGGCTCATGAAGTTAGAAAAGAGTGTTTGTTGTTCTTGAACCATCCCCTAATCTAGGGGTTCTCAACCTTTGTGGGCCTGCCCCCCCCCCCCCATTTTCAACCGTAAATTATTTCCTTCCTAATGAATTATTGATTTACAAATGTTTTAAATCTATGTTAGGATTAATGGCTCTAAAAATATTTTATAATGATTTTAGTGTTATTGATTATGAGTGCTTAATACATAACATTACGTATTTCAAAGTAGTAATTATAATGCATTCTCTTTACAAAGAAAGTCATGAATAACAAAGCAAAGCAAAGTCACCTCCGTACAGGCCATGAAGGCCCTTGGAGGAGTGGAAGTAAAGGCTTCAACCATTGTTAACCTCGGCACGTGATGCGATAGAGTGGTTAGCTCTACGCCCGGCCGCCTTTGCCCCCAGGAATTAACCTGGTACGCATTTTTGATGTAGGCTGAGTGAACCTCAGGGCCATATGCACCTCCAGAAGTTTCTTAAATTTTACGACTTCCTGACGGGGATTTGAACCCACGCCCTTCCGGGCGAACCGGGTACGCCTTTACCGCCTCGGCCAGGCAGCCCCTAGTCATGAATAACACAAATAATAATACAATAAGAGAATAAAACAAATTACAATAAATATATTAAGGAGTAATGTACACTCACTGCAATTAACACTTCGAACTACATCATTTGATTTGATTCCGTAAGAATGTGAGGGTTGGAACTGTTTTACTTTCACAAGTTTTTTGACGGTTGGTTCCAACTGTGATAATGCACACTTCAGACCACTTTCAACATCTATCCGTGCTCTATAATTTGATTTCATGTAAGCCAGTGTAGAAAATCTAGATTCACATAGATATTTTGATGGAGTCTGCATAATACAATTTGAAAATAAAATAAAAATGTTAAAATTATTTTATTTCATGTAAATTTGTCATACATTCTTATTTATCAATTAATTTATTGCTATGTTTTCATTCTTTGTCATTTTATTTCACTTCTTATACAGGTAGAAGAATGTTTGCTAAAAAAAATAAAGAACGCATTAGTATTTACTACCTACTGAATGATATAAATTCTTATATATATATATTACACATTTCAATACACAATTCGTAATACGAATTCATTGTCCCAACGTTACTATAAAGTGAAATGATTTTAGGAAAACCCCTTTTCTCCGTGTATGACTTAGCGGCGACGAAGATAAATTTTTGTGGTAAATTCTTTTCTTTGTTACAACTTTTTACTGTTTAGCAAATTCGTGTGTGTTTTTTATTGCTCATCACGCCTCCCCTGAAATCTTCTGATGGCTTCCCAGGGGGGAGGGAGAGGGGGGAGTTTGAGAACCGTTGCTCTAATTCATAGGTTATCAAAATTTTATAGGATTGTATCCGCAAGAAAACTTAAATATAGGTCACTTTTTACAATCTTTAGTTTGTAAACTTGATGTTTTATTCCACCTAATCAATACATATAGTGTCCGACTCGTTGGCTGAACGGTCAGCGTACTGGCCTTCGGTTCTGAGGGTCCCGGGTTCGATTCCCGGCCGGGTCGGGGATTTTAACCTTAATTGGTTAATTCCAATGGCTCAGGGGCTGGGTGTATGTGTTGTCTTCATCAGCATTTCATCCTCATCACGACGCGCAGATCGCCTACGGGAGTCAAATAGAAAGACCTGCACCTGGCGAGCCGAACTCGTCCTGGGATATCTCGGCATACGACATTTCAATACATGTCGTACATTATACACGAATAGGACTAGTTTCGACCGTATCGCTCAGTCATCTCCAGCTTTTTATTAAAACAAGTTAAACTAAAATAACAAAATAACCCCACAATCACCGAGCTCGATAGCTGCAGTTGCTTAAGTGCGGCCAGTATCCAGACCTCGACAGCTTCCTTCCAATTTATAGCCCTTTCCTCTCCCATTGTCGCCAAAAGACACATCTGTAAAAACAACTTGTAAATAATAATAATAATAATAATAATAATAATAATAATAATAATAATAATAATAATAATCTTCATTCTGATCTAAGGTTATATTTTTTACTTCCAAAGTGGGCGTATTCTATGTGATATGGTCAGGGGAGGAGGGCGAGGGGCTCAGTAATATAGTGACCCATTCGAAACTCTTGTCATAAAAGGTGGCAATCTATTTACCGCAGATTAATGGCCTTTGTCCCAGAATTTCTTGTAAATTGGATTAAACTTATAGAGAACATAAATTTCAGTTTTACGCCCCTTTATGGTCCAAATGCTGAAGATCTGCACACGTACGACAGCTTCTCAGCATGGTGTGCGGTAGCAGGCCATACTCTATGGATCGCCTTGCCATCTGTTGTAATTGCCTTTCCGTATGAGGAGGTCGTTAACACGAACTGTGGAATAATTTAGCATTTTGTTTGCGACTAATCACTGTCTACTTATAAGGACAGCTCGTCACTTGCAAGGGACGAACAGTCTCTCTCTCTCTCTCTCTGCTTTGCCTTTCCTGGCCTCATTAACGGCCGCACGAAGAAAATCTATAAACTACACATTCTTACCTGGTCTCTTTCCCACTCTGCCTATAGTTCATTCCATGTTAAGAAAACAGTATTACTCTTATGACAACAGGGTTGCCATATCGAACGTCTCTGTTCAACACCATCACGGGAAAACGGCGGCACACACATTTGTGGAATTCAGTATTTAAGTTCAAGATAAAAAGCGGAAGAAACTAAGCTGAAAATTATTTTTATGAACTAAAGGGGACGGGTTTTACAGGGGCTATTTTTGGGTTGTACAGAATCAGAGGTAAACTACGGCACATAAACAATATCAGCATTGAAGTGTAAGGCAATTTGGGGGAGAAAAATATTTTTTATGAGCTCAAGGGATGAGGGATGCATTTAATTGCATTTTAACAAATTTCCCCAGGCAACGCGGGGGTACTACTGTGCTGTCGTATCGAGCATAAAAACAATAGTAAAAATTAAATGCAGCCGTAAAAGGGTGGTAAAATCAAAATGCGGTTAAGAAGAAAGACGAGCTGAATAATAAAACCTAGCACAAATAAAACACACGGCAATTTTTTTTATCAATACAAGTTATGTCATGGCGTATCGCTGCACACCACAACACCAACATCTTCATTAACAACTTCTGTGCGGTACGAAAAGAATAGAACACACACAAATACTATACAATATACAACCAACTCTCACTCGAATACAAGACAAGTAGGCACTGATTTAAAGTGTAAATGCACATACTCAACAAATAAATACTGTAAAAAAAATTGCGGATGTGAGCTGTCGGTGGTTCAGAGTGAGGGACTACACGATGCTTGTACCAGAGCAACACAGAAGATGGAAAATGAAGGAAGGCAACGAAGCGCTGGCTGTTACCGCCATTGTGCTCCCTCCCTGCGAATATATTTACGAAAAAAATGTTATGTAGTTATCCCTTAATCACGGGGAATTATAGGCGTCTCAGAGGGGGTGTGTTCACTTCTTGTAGGTCCATAAGAACAATACTGTTTTCTTAACGTGGAATGAGCTATAGTATACATCATCGTCTTCATTTCCCCTTCTAAATGCGCAGTGATTTTCTTTATAAACGATTTGCACGACCAAATGATCAATGTTTGAAGTACAGCGGTCCTCAACCATTGAGAGACCACGGCTCGTAAAAGTCTTTTCTGTAAGACGAGGGCCTTGTCCTGTCCCCCCCCCCCCCTCCCAACCCATCCCAAAAAAGGACGAGCTAAATTTCCTTTACGGAAAATCAAATCATCATAAATGTCTTTCAATAAACGAAACTCAAATTTACAGTATAGCGATTAATTTATTTCCTACTAACGAATCGCTTTCGAGAGACAACTATATGGAATGGGGAGTAGACAAGTGGAGGATTTAGGACATCTAAACACGGAAACTGTTTCAAGGCCTATGAAACTACCACAAATGAAATAATTAGTTCTCTAGAGTGTGATGAGATAAGGCATCCCCTATATGTGTTAAATCATGGTCATCCATCAATATTTCACATCACAGTCTGCAGGAACACATCCACCATCTGTACTCTAATGCCCCTCTTTGATAATATGTCTCTAACTCATGACCATCCATCAGTACTTCACAAAACAGTCTGCAAAATAACATCGACCATGTGTACTGTAAAGCCCCTCTTTGATAACATGTCTCTCGGTCAGTAGCGGCGACAAAGGGGGGCGAGGGGGAGTAATTGCCCCCCCCCCACTATGTGGAGAAAACATTATTCCATTTTAGCCGTCTGAAACTAGGAATATAGGAGTAATTTGTTTTATAGAAGCACTTTGTACAAGCCCTGTTTTCTGAGCTAATTTCCACAGAGAGGTAAATGTATTACCAACTTAAGGGTGGCAATAATTTGAGATTCTGATTCAATAATAGACTATACAATAAAACATTTCACCAAAGGAACAATATATACAATATATGGAACAATATATACATATATATTCTTTACTTTATTTTCGTTCATTATTAGCGGAAATACGCACAAAATGTCGCTCGTCGCGGCTAACTGATTTGCATAGCGCCACAGCAAGTAGTGGGGACTTTGCATATGCTGTGAGAAAGAGTACCAGGGGTATAATTTTTTGCCAAGATCATGGACACTGCGGTATGATTCGCCGACTTCCCGCGCACATTCGTCCGTCGAGCAGTCTCTTTACTGTCTGTTAGTTTCTTGGTGTATAGGCCTAGTCAAATACTAAATGATTTTAATTGCATAATCAAGCCGTACTTCTATTTAATTGTAATAGATGTATATATTGTTCCTTTGGTGAAATTGTTATTGTAGAGTCTATTATTGAATCAGAATCTCAAATTATTGCCACACTTACGTTGGTAAAACATTTACTTCTCTGTGGAAATTAGCTCAGAGAGCACAAATCATTCCCACTTTGTTTTTGTTTTTCAGTTTACATGCTTACACCACGCCGTCTTCCTCCCCCCCCCCCTTCCCTGATATATTCCACTAACCCATGAACTTTTTGTTGTTTGTACATTTTTTGCCCTCCCCCCACTTTTAATTCCCAATCGCCGCTACTGCTCTCAGTCATTGTCATCCATCAATACTTCACATCACAGCCTACAAGATCACATCGACCATCTGCACTCTAACGCCCCTCTTTGATAATATGTCTCTCAGTCATGGCCATCCATCAATACTTCACATCACAGCCTGCAAAATTGCATCTACCATGTGTACTGTAACGCCCCTCTTTGATAACATGTCTGTAAGTCGTTGTCATCCATCAATACTTCACATCACAGCCTACAAGATCACATCGACCATCTGCACTCTAACGCCCCTCTTTGATAATATGTCTCTCAGTCATGGCCATCCATCAATACTTCACATCACAGCCTGCAAAATTGCATCTACCATGTGTACTGTAACGCCCCTCTTTGATAACATGTCTGTAAGTCGTTGTCATCCATCAATACTTCACATCACAGCCTGCAAGATCACATGTGACGCTGTTGTCAATGTTCAGTGTGCATTTGACGGGCATCCCGTTGGGAGTGTTGTTGCTGTGTAGCATTGAACTGAAGAGTGTCGATTTCACCACCGCTTTAAAGCATGTTTTCAAAATGTGATCAGCATTCGTGGATTAAAATCGAGGTTACCTGTGGCAAAATGCATCAGAATGTTATCAAGGATTACGTGAAGACTGTGGCGAGAAAGCATTCCCGTACAGGACGATTGCACGCTGGGTCAGGGCGTTTCGTAAGGGTCCGAATGAGTTCCTAGCACATCCTCTGTATTCATGAGACATGGATCCTTGTGACTTCGACCTGTTTCTCAAGTTGAAGGAACACCTCCGAGGCCACATATTTCCTGACATGGCATCTGTACTCCGCGCAGTAAGGTGCTCCGTCGCTGTCATCGACAACTGTCCCCAACAGCTTCCCGACATTGGGCAACTACACTGAAGTAATGTAACGCAGTTGTACTTGTTAGTTTATTAAATACTGCGTTCTATCAATATTTCTGCTTCTTTATTTACACCCCTCATAAGATTCAGGAGACAGTTCTTTCTCTTCGAATAAGGGATGCCTGTCAAGTCTGTTACACACACTCTGGTTTCCAGCGGTAACCAGAATGCCCCTCATTCGCCAAGGCTGCCCATTACTTACTTCACAGAGCAGAAATTTTACTGTAAACTGCCATTTTAACATGCATGTGCTTTTGGGATGAGGTCTATCTGGAAATAGTGTTACCAGTTTATCGTGGACAGTCTTGCGCGGACAAAAACACCGACATTGTCGAAACCAGGCAACGAGTGTAGCCTATGTCATGTGGATGGAAGAACGACGCCATTTTGGTGGACGGAAAGGCATGTTATCAACGAGCTAGAATAACATAGAGGGGCTGTATGCCTGTCATCAGCGCTCCCTGCGTAAGCAAGTTGATAAGGGGCAGCCATGTTAACAGTTGTCAAAACAAAGCGAATTGGCGTGAGAGCATATGTTGAGTTGACAGGGAGATCGTGCATGCCAATTTAATTCCCAAGTTTTAAGAAGTGATAACATAGATTCTCGCTTTCAAGAATGCCAGCCGTAAGCTCAGCGTATGGTTGTTCTAATCGGAGTAATAAAACCAAGGATATATCGTACTTTAAGTAAGTATTACTGAATTATAGCCGAGCTTAATTTTTGTAATTTCTGTTTGTAATTAAATCCATTTTATTGTTTACTTAGCGAAAGTACGGATAGCCACGGTAGTTATTTGTCGAATTTTGTTTCAGATTTCGTTTAAAGAACACGGAATTAACTGACCAATGCGTTGTGAGGGCGAAAAGAGATAAATGGTATCTCACTCAATTCAGTTGCTTATGCTCTGTACATTTCCAGCCCTATTTAATTTTCATTCACATTTACAAATAAAGGAAATGGAGCGCCCACCACCAAGAAAACGTAACCAGAAAAAAACACTTATTTCGTTCAAACGTACACTAAGTATGGTAAATACAGTATTTTACTGCTATTTTTGAAATGTATACAGCCTTTATTGTAGATGTCTGTTGCCTTGGATTTTAAAACTATGCCACACTTCATAATGGACAACTTTCAAGCTTACCTTTCAGCTAGTAATCCCAATATGATATGGTAATGGGAGAATCATGATATCCCCCCTATATTATAATAAATAATTACACTAAACGATTATTGTGGTAAAGTATTCATGGGCCGCCTCTGTGGTGTACTGGTTAGCGTGAGCAGCTGCCACCCCTGGAAGCCCGGGTTCGATTCCCGGCTCCGCCACGAAATTTGAAAAGGGGCACGAGGGCTGGAACGGGATTCTATCAGCCTGGGGAGGTCAACTGAGTAGAAGTGGGTTCGACTCCCACCTCAGCCATCCTCGAAGTGATTTTCCGTGGTTTCCCACTTCTCATCCAGGCAAATGCCGGGATGGTACCTAACTTAAGGCCACGGCCGCTTCCTTCTCCCCCCCCACAAGGCCCCTGTTCAGCATAGCAGGTGTAGCCCTCCGTCACAGTTGTATCCCCCGACCCAATGTTTCACGCTCCAGAATACTGTCCTTGAGGTGGTAGAGGTGGGATCTGTCGCTGAGTCCGTGGGAAAAACCAACCCGGGAGGGTAAACAGATTAAGAAAGGAACACAGTACTCATGAGGATGCAATAATTTTAAAAATATGAACAGAATGAGGTTGTAACCTATTGTAGGTCCCTATGATTTTAAGGCTTCCTGTCATAAATATTTATGTCCATCGTTTTTATTCTAATTTACGCTTAACCACAACAGCCAAGCAGGGCAACGCTCTTGTTCCGAATTCGAGGCCTATTCGTATGTCACTGTGCGATGATTTCGAACTACCCTACAATCGACTGATCGTGATGTTGGCCTCGTGCCGCAATATGATGAAGTGGCGGTATTCGCTTTAATGCTTCAAGCTATCGGCAACGGTCTTTAATTTTCCCCCATTGATTCTAAAATGCGTATTTTCTACACATTTCGTCATTTAAAGGCCATGCCCCCTTGCTTGTGTGACAACAGGAAACATGGTGGACATTCGTTCTATTAGCTTCACCCAGGCAGCGCTTCCGCCTCTCTATGTTATTCTAGCTCGTTGCATGTTATGTTGATGTTGGACGTATTACAACTATAATTAGCAGTGGCGAATATTGTTAAAGGGAAATGGTTTAATACAATTCTTACGGAAGGAAGAAAAAATTATTTTTTTGGATCTAAAATCATACGCCCTATACCAATGACATACCTTTCTTCTTTGAACCATTACTGTGACTTCTTGATGCCGTCCAACAAAATGGCGTGGTTCTATCATCCATTGTCTACCATTGCTTATGATTTCTTTTTCTGCTCTTGTTGGTACCGCCAAGAAATTAGAAGAAGAAGATACGACAGCGTAGTGCTAGAACCAACACCTCCTAGATAATAAGGCCTAACAACAGCGTGGTGACGTCACGCTATAGAGGCGATGGCAATGCAGAGAAACGCGGAACATGGTTAAACACAGACATGATTTTAATACTTTTTGCCAATGGAATAATTTACTTACTAACAAATAGCGTTTCAAATTTAAAGGATATTGAATTATACTGTCGTTATTACCGTATTTTAGTGACTCTGCCATTGAAGATAAACAGCAAATAGTTGTAAAACACGACAGCATTTTGCAATGTTAACTTACTTAGACCGAATTGCTTAACAACACAATAGGATGTTACAAACATATTTCAATTTAAATAGGCATTACATGATCTTAAAAGAAAACTAGCACGTATAATATTAGCATAGGCCTAACATCTAAGCTGATGTAGCATCTCAGGCAGTATTTGCACATGAGCCTACAATGTTTCCTCCCTTGAAGGTCATTATGGTTTAATGAGAATTTCACCTACCATCGATGTTACTAATTTGTCATTCCTTTCGAAACCATTAACTTTATGTTTTATGTATTCCAGAAAGTATGTTAGTTTCTGTCCTAATGTTGGACTACCATTCAGACTGAAGCCTACTCTTTTAAAAGTATTGACATGTGGCAACATTAAATTGCTACTATGTCCGGCTCCATGGCTAAATGGTTAGCGTGCTGGCCTTTGACCACAGGGGTCCTGGGTTCGATTCCCGGCAGGGTCGGGAATTTTAACCGTAAATGGTTAATTCCGCTGGCACTGGGGCTGGGTGTATGTGTCGTCTTCATCATCATTTCATCCTCATCGTCGCCTACGGGCGTCGAATCAAAAGACCTGCATCTGGCGAGCCGAACTTGTCCTTGGGCACTCCCGGCGCTAAAAGCCATTCGCCATTTCATTTCCATTTCATTTCATTGCCTCATTATGTCTCATTATGTCTCATAAATGTGTAAAAATCGCTCGGCGCAACAGCCCTGAAGGGCTTGGGCTTGGTCCTGCTCAGCCCGAAGGACTGCAGATTACGAGGTGTCTTGTGTTCGGCAGGACGAATCCTCTCAGCCGTTATTCTTGGTTTTCTAGACCGGGGCCGCTATCTCACCGTCAGAGAGCTCACAAATGTAATCACGCAGGCTGAGTGGACCTCGAACCAGCCCTCAGATCTAGGTAAAAATCCCTGACTTGGCCGGGAATCGAATCCGGGGCCTCCGGGTAAGAGGCAGGCGTTATCTTCCGTCACCACGGGGTCAGCCATAAATTTGTAAACACGAGGAGATATCAGACAGAAGGTTGAACAAATAACGAGAAAATCATACACATACTCCTTTATGAACTAAGAAATGTTTTAACTGCGACTATTAAATTAACTGTGGGGACATCATCCTCGGTGTTCAATTCACCACCTAGGACTAGAATTAACCTATTTCTTGAATTTTTCTACACATTGTTACACTCATTCCTTGTGATGCAGCTATGATGTTTTGTAACTAAAGAATATACTGCATTTGTATTAGTAATTTTGTCCTCATATACATTAGAAATATTTTATACTTTAATAAAACCCACGTACTATAAGATGATTACATGCTATGCAGTATGGTTGCCTTGATGTATCGACGCACAGAAAAATTACTGTACTTACGTTCCCTTCATAACAGTACAACAACCATCAGGTAACAACATGTTAATTGTACTTTTCAGCTGTGTAAGACTTGTAACCCTATTATGGGGGTTATATGCATATATACCTATATAATAATAATACTGGCGAGGGAAATCACAAAGTACCGGGGACACCGAGTACTTTCAATCGGTAGGTAGTAATGTTAGGCAGCGAGTTAAACGCCAAATTGAGAATGGAGGCCGTGGTAAAAAAAAAACAAAAGATCTCCAATAAGCATTCCAGAAAAACCACAGATAGCGCAGTGGAAACCATGCTAGATAATATTAGAAAATTTACAGAGAATGTGAGGAGAAATAAGGGACATAACGGGTGAAAATAGATCAGAAACCAAGATAAAATTTGAAAACATATATTAGAATAATAAATCAAAACTAACAATTTATATGAAAGGAGAACTGTACAAATATGAAATTTTCCCAACCACATATATAAAATACAAATTCATTATAGTAAAATAAGATATCCAAGAGTAAGAAAGTAAATGAGAGAGAATAGCGCAGGAATGGAAAGGGACGAACAAGGAAAGGATAAATATAATTGTAAAAGGAGAAACCCAGAACAACGAGAAAAAGAGGATGTTTACAGTTACCAAATTCGAGTATGCCAGCAGGAAATCTTCTGAGCAAAATCTCAGTGCTATATGCAAGTCACAACCACTTCCGTTATCACTCGATTGACACAAAGCAACGTAGTTCTACAGGCGAATAATCACAATATACTTCAAGTGAACCAGTTTCAGAACATTCAGAAACTCAAATGGCGAAGCACTGAACGGGTAGAAGTGTGTGTACAGTAGGAGTCGCACAGTTGCCAATACACCACACGCACATTTAGAAAGAAAGTCGTTACTAGGTTCGTCGATGAAAAGTTTAAACACAAAAAGGACAAGTGAAGTTTCGGCCTGGAAATGCCATGCTCCCAGTCTGGATTGCAAGGAAAGTATCTCGTAATGCAACAAAAGGTATTTACAGTAAAGAAATCAGTTTGTCATACCTCATCATGAACCAAATTGCACGAACTGACCGAAAATGGAGACTTCTGGGCACATGTCCCTAAGGACGGAGTTGACGTTAGATGTTGCTCCCTCCACACAGGCCAAAGTCCATCCCAATCCATTCAGAGGAAGGCCGGGAATTTATAGTGTGGAATAATGAGAAATATGTCTGGAAGATTCCAGAGGTTAGTGGAGCACGCGTGACAAACCAGGTGATGTCACATGACGTCAGGCGGCGAAAAGGAAGTTAATCGTAGATCGTAAAGGTGGATAGAGCAGAGTTCATGAAAGGTATGATGTGTGCAAATTCACATAAGTATGTAAGTTCCAGTTCGAGAGAAAATGCGATTTATATCATGATGGGGGTAAGTCCATATTAATAGAAGAAAAAGGTTATGTGCGTGGCGAAGTACATAACAGTAGTTGCCGGTGAAGTGTGGAGTCCGTTACAGACTGTGGATTGAAATTCTGTGTATGAGACATATACTATCTTCAATGGCTCTGTTTATTGCTCCTATTTCTATTCGACATTTTTGCCCGGTTCTTCTCTTCACCTGCCAGAATGTGACTATAAATATGATGGGCAGTTGGGAAAGATAAAAGCCACTGCAGTCTATGACAGTCATGGTCTTGGAAGAGGATTAGGTAAAAGTTTTTCCTGAGGATCAGTAGCAGTTACTTCCCATAAAATATCACCGACTTTGAAATGTGTGTGGCATACCTGTAAAATAATGTATCACCGTGAGCGAAATTCGTGCATTTACAGAGTGAATCTGCCTAAACCAGGAGCTCTTGTAGGTTGTATGTTTTAATGCTTATAATAATACCGTTGAAAATAATGTATCCCATGATTGTGAGCTAACATAACCTTATATCATTGAAGAGTAAATATGCCTACACATCCCCAGCTGCTGCGTGTAGTTAAATACGTCATAGGCCTATGCCCATTATGATTGTGTGATAATGTAATAAAAATAATTACTCACCACTGAGTTATTAGTAAATCTGTAGTCTTGTCTTGGAATTGCAAGTAAACATATCTGCCGCATAACCTCGTCTTTCGGAAACTTAATGCATGCACCTCGTTACCACTGTCACAGTTCTCCTTACAGTTGAGTACCCAGCACATCAGTACCATTATGTACAACGGTATTAGCAATTGGCACCATTAAACGAATTAAAATTCTTCTAATTTCAGCGTTACATGGCCAAACTCACTGCTGTGTTTTTACGGAAAAGGTTCAAGCTTGCCTCGCAATGCTGACGTCACAGTATATTCCCAGAACGGTTGTGAGGCCTTATATCTAGGAGGTGTTGCTAGAACTTGGTAATGGTCTCCGAGCAGTACACTATAGTAAGTCATATACATTGTTGCCAGGTCTACAAATAAAAAGAAATCGGTGATTGTACGTAAATATTTCGGGAGTTTTAATGAAAATTTCGGTAGTTTGTCGAGCATTGTAAAGTTATAATATAACTAAATTAGAGAATGCAATAGTCATTTGTAGTTATGAGAAAAATATACAATTTCATTCACCCGTGCTCTCTGGCCGCGCTGTGCTTCTTTTTCTTCTCTTTCTCTCTACTCTTCGTGCAGATGTAGTAATTCATGAGGAGTAGAAATTTTGTGCTAATTTTAAAGTCGTAGCAGGATACAGATTTTGTATTCTATATGCGAGTCGGGGATTTCTCTTCGTATGATGCAGTCAAGTGTGAGTTTTGAGTTCAATAAGAGGGGAGAGATTACGTAAATGGAGCCTAAAATGAACGCGGGGAAGTACCTAACGAGTGATGTTATCCATAAAACGTCACGCAGTGAGACGAGGATAGAGTTCTTCGGCACAAATATAGTATGCACTATTAATCATTATTAATTTTCCTTAAGTTTGGATCAGAAGAAATTTCGTGAGTTTTTTGCTTTTCCGGGATTTCTGGTGTGTTCCAAAACAATCGTGAGATCTTCTGAAATTTCGGGGGATCTGGCAACACTAGTCATACACGCTGTATAAGCTTTGTTCATAGTACAACCAGGAACTGTTGCTAACTATCAGACACATGCGCACTTTCAAATTCGGGTTCGTAGTAGTGATCATCAGAGTTGCTAATGTGTTGTTCGTGCAAGGTTTTCAAACTGTTGGAAACCCCCTGCACACTGTTGGATCAGTTTCTGATCCTGGACATAAACTCTTTCAGTCAAAGAGTCAGAATATCCAGTGTCATCTATATTCGTTTCATAACTGACCTGAGAATTACTTCCCGGCCGTGATTAGTCGCTCAAGTAACCAACAAAATAAGTAAAATTTATTAAATATAACCCCAGTTCTGTATTTATGTGTTAAGTATAGGCTATACATTTCAGATTTTCAACTGATACTATTTAATCATTCACGTTGTTATCAAACCATGCTCATCTATTTTTAAACTTGAAGTAACGAATAAAATCCGAAGCTCACAGAGCACACAGCATGTTGCTTCAAAACAGCTGACGTCTCCAACCACTTCCATTCGAAGTGGAAATTAGCTCGTCACGTTTCAAACTTGGTTGCATGCGCATATGGACGATACATCGAATTATCACGATTTCGTTCTGCGAACAAGTTTATAATAAAGATTTCTCGAAGAACCCCACAAGAATGTAGAAGAAGAATTTACTAAAGCGCTGTTCTATAACTAGGTAATGGTCTCCGAACAGTCCTCTATAGTAAGCCATACTGTACGCTATAATATAAATATTTCTCGAAGAACCGCACAAGATTTTAGAAGAAGGAGATACTAAAGCGCAGTCCTAGAACAAGGTAATGGTCTCAAAAAAATCATTTTTTAATTTTTGTCTTCTGTGTGTGTTACTACAGTAGCATCATCTATACGTTACTATAATTGTACGGAAGCTCTTAGTATCAGAACTCTTTATCTCCCCGGTGGGTGGAGTGAAAGGATGCATTATCTGTAGCCCCTATATATTGTAAGAGGCTACTAAGAGGGGAACAAGCAAAAGAGCTATATTCGCTCTTCTTTTCCCCCTGTGGATGGGATGGTAGAATAACACACGGTATCCCATGCCTGTAGTATGTAAGAGGCGATTAAAAGGGGGCCCAGGGGCTCTAATAGGAGCGTGGGTTGGCGACAACGGGGCCATAGTTGAGTCCAGACATTGCTTCCACTTACTTGTGCCAGGCTCCTCACTTTCATCTATCCTATTCGACCTCCCTTGGTCAACTCTTGTTCTTTTCCGACGCCGACGGTATCAAAGCACGCGGGGCCTAGGGAGTCTTTCATTTTCACGCCCTGCGTTGCCCTTGTCTTTTGTTAGCCGATACCTTCATTTCTCGAAGTGTCTGATCCCTTCCATTTTTTCTCTCTAATTAGTATTACATAGAGAATGGTTGCCTAGTTCTACTTCCTCTTAATAAGCACCACCGCCATTTCGTCTTCTATTCCCCATGTGGGTGGAAGTGGTATAATAACACCAAATGCATCCCCTGCCTGCCGTAAGGGTTGACTAAAAGGGGCACCGGGGACTCTTAACTTGGGAGTATGGACTGGTGACTACGGGACCCTTAGCGGAGACCTGACATTGCCTTCACTTACTTTTGCCAGGCTCCTCACTTTCATCTATGCTATCCGACTTCCGTTGATCAACTCTTGTTATTTTCAACTCCGATGGTATTAGGTTGCGAATCGTAGGACATATATATTTTCACGCCGTTAATGAGCGTTGTCTTTCTTCTTGCCAATATCTTCAGTTTTCGTAGTGTCGGATCCCTTCTATTTATTTTCTTCGATTAGAATTACATAGAGGATGATTGCCTATAGTTGTACTTCACCTTGAAACAATAAACACCACCACCTGTTCAACCCCGACGATATTAGGTTGGGAATCCTAGGCAATCTTTAATTTTCACGCCCTTCATAGCCCTTGTCTTCATTTGGCCGATACCTTCATTTTTCGAAGTGTGGGATCCATTCGATTTTTTCCCTCTGATCAGTGTTATATAGAAGATGGTTGCCGAGTTGTACTTCCTCTTGAAACAATAATCACCACCACCACCGCTCTCGTCTTGTAAGCCCAAAAACATATCCATAATTCTAAGTTTTTCGCCGTAACGGAGAAATTATCATAACATTTTCACAATTCTTAAAGAGGTTTTCTATACAAATCACAGACTTGTATTAGTAAGCTGGGTTCTACTTTTGATATGTCAGAGTGTAAGACTACCACGTTGTGTCGTGTAGACGAGGGGTTGAAACAAAAGGTTCCACCCTGTGAGGTGTCGCCCGCATTCCTCGGCCTATCTACAGGTTGTTTAACAAGTAATGTAATCTCTTTGTTCCAGCCGATCCGGTCTCCACCTTAACGAGAGAGAGATATTCCTCGGAATGAATTCTTGAGGCAAGTACGAAGTGATCTCCCACCACCAGGCGTGTTCTGTGGAGAGTGAGGTGTGATAGACTGAGAAAAACCGCATAAAATCAATTACATTCGATTTCAGTAGCGAAGCCTGGTGACAATTACATTCGATTTCAGTGGCGAAGCCTGGTGACCTTGACATTTCGAATCCCGTTAGTAAAAGAATCACCAGAATGTTTGCCGGCAGGGTAAGAGAGATGGTGGTATACAATTTCTAATCAATTCAATTCAATTCAATTCAATTCAATTCAATTCAATTCAATTCAATTCAATTCAATTCAATTCAATTCAATTCCAAACCTCCCCGCAGTTTTCATATGGAGTGAGAACAGGTGGCACTGTTGATGGAGATTCGCCATCATTCCAAGTACTGTATGTAGAAATGACAGCACGGAAAATAATTCTCATCACACTTTAGAGCAGGAGTCCGGCGTGCGAAGGCATTTGATGCAGCCTCCCTGGTCGAGTTTTCATAATGTACTCAAGTTTCAGGTTATGATTTTTCGTAGACACCGAAAAACCTAGTTATTAAGAACTTCGCCGTATACAGGTCGAATTAATGGAACTTCAGTGTTATTCCCAATTCAGGGACAGTTCGCGGAGTGAAACCTTTTACAGGGCGCTTAGTAATGAAAATTTTCCGGATATCTTAACATTTTTGCTAGAAGATACTTGTGCGGTACTTATATTTGTGAGCAAATATTTTCAAAAATGAAGATTACAAAAATTTAAATTACGTTCCCGGATTAGTGACGAACACCTGAGGGTGGCTGTGTCAAATTTATATCCAGAAATTTCAAAACTGTCTCTTCAAGTGAAGTCCCAGACCTCTTATTAGTTGGTAAGTTTATTGAAAGTTAGGATATTGTTTACTTTCCTCAATTTGTTTTGTATTGTGTCTGATTATTTTTTGTTTTGTCGAATAGCCGTGTGAAAGGTTGGTTGGTGGTGATTTTATAGGGCCCGGATGTTTATGACCTAAAAATGTTATTAATATGTAAGCATTTATGACCTAAAAAGTATTAAAATATGACAATAAAATAATATAACTTCAAAATTTTTTGGTAACATATTCGAAATTTTCAAAATCTTGCCGCTGTTTAAATTAACATGATATTGAAAGTATACTTTTAAAATCTAGAACATTCTTCGAATGACGGGAAGTACATTCAAGTAAAAAGACCCTGAAAGCTATGGACCTCGTTTGACAATCTCTGCATTATTTTAAGCCTTCGCTCTCTGCCTGTGTCTTTTCATCCTTTCTCATACTTACTTTCCCCTGTGAGTGATGGCGGTAGAATACTACCCGCGGTATCCCTTGCCTGTCGTAAGAGGCGACTAAGAGGGGCCCCAGGGGCTCTCAACTTGGGAGAGTAGGTTGGTGACGACGTAGCCCTTAGCTGAGCCCTGGCATTGCTTCCACTTTCCTGTGCCAGGCTCCTCACTTTCATCTATCTAATTCGACCTTCCTGGGTCAACTCCTGTTCTTTTCCGATCCCGAAGGTATTAGGTGTAGAGGCCTAAGGCGTCCTTCATTTTCACGCCCTTGGTGACGCTTGTCTTTCTTTGGCTGATCCCTTCATTCTTCGAAGTTACGGACTCCTTCCAAATTTTCTCTCTCGTTATTGTTATATAGAGGATGGTTGCCCAGTTGTACTTCCTTTTAAAACAATAATCACCACCACCTCTCCTACTTCCTTCTGCTGTGTTTCTGTATAGGACCTTCCTCTTCTCACCAGCGCTTCTCCTGTCTCTTGCAATCAGCGGAACTTTTTGACGAGTTGTCTAAATCATTTTCTGTCCATTGTAACATCTTCCGTAACTCCCATCTTCGTCAAGTCCAAACTCACTTCCCGAAAACATTTCTGCTCTGTCTTCTTCTTCCTGAAGAATTCAAAGATTCTCCTAGTCACTCTGTTATTGTCCATCCTCAACAAGTGTCCTTCTCTTCCGCACCAATTCAACCACTCCACGGCCACGCCAACTCCTAGCCTTTCCTATCTCATCGTCGCCATAAGACCTATCCGTGTCGGTGGGACGTAAGGCAGATAGTAAAAAGGGGAGGGAGTCACATGTAGAAACAATCGAAAATGACCTACATTAGTGCTGAACCCATAGTTTCCAGGGTCGCTGAGCTAATTAGTGGCACTCTGGATGACGTGTAAGTTCAAAATGATGGCGGTTATGCATGTACGTGAAATTTTCAGCATAGCTTTCAACCAGACTTGGCACGCATATTACTTACTATCTGGAGAAAAATACTTTGGTAGTAAGACAACCCTAACAATCGTACCTTTGGGGGGCTGGAAGGGTGTGACACGAAAAAACCCCCTCCAATATGACTAATTTTAGTCCATACTTTTCGGTGTGGCTGAGATAAATTGTGTGACATTCTGGATGCCGCTTAAGTTCAACTCCATTCTTCATCGGAATGGGAGTCAGAAGGGTTAAAAAATAAAATGTGCAAACTGAACGAGATTAGTGTTGAATCCTTATTTCTCGGGTTTCGTAGGCTAACTGGTGACAGTACCAATTATTACAGCTGGATTCATGCACATCATATGTATAGGGCGACGCGTAAATCTATAAAATTATCACTTATGTTTATTGTTTGTATGAACGGATCATCTACTTCCCAGATAATATGGGATGCAACAAGAACAAGAAGATATAGCAGATATTTTATAATAGGGAGGTCAAATGCACTGAATCGCTATTGACTTATCCAAGGCTTTTTGGTGCGGTACATCATGGGAGATTAGTGACGAAAATGAGGGCCATTGGACTAGACAATAGAATGGTTGAATGGTTGGCTACGTTCCTAGAAAACAGAATTCAGAGAATTAGAGCAGATGAAGCGTTAACTGATCTTGTAATGATTAAAATGGGGTACCCCAGGGCTCTGTTATTGGACCTTTAAATCTTCTTATATTAATATAAATGATATGAGTAAAGTTATGGAATCACAGATAAGGCTATTTGCAGATGATGTTATACTGTATAGAGCAGTAAATGAGTTGCAGGATTGTGAGCGAATGCAGGGGGGCTTAAACAATGTAGCAAGATGGACAGCTGAAAATGTTATGAATTTAAATGGGAGGAAAAGTCAAGTTGTAAGTTTCATCACGGGGAAAACTCCTCTCAGTTGATGGGGTGGTAGTACCTCATGGGGAAAAAATTCTCTCTCTCTCTTTTTTTTTTTTCATTTTGCTTTAAGTCGCGACGACCTCCGTGGCTGAGGCGGCAGCGCGTCGGCCTCTCACAGCTGGGTTCCGTGGTTCAAATCCCGGTCACCCCATGTGAGATTTGTGCTGGACAAAGCTGGGGCGGGACAGGCTTTTCTCCGTGTACTCCGGTTTTCCCTGTCATGTTTCATTCCAGCAACACTCTCCAATATAATTGCACTTCATCTGTCAGCGTCAGCGATTCACTCCCAGAGGAGTGCGACAGGCGTCGGCAGCAGGCATAATTCCTATCCTCGCCGCCAGATGGGGGCTTCATTTATTCCATTCCTGATCCGGTCGAATGACTGGAAACAGGCCGTGGAATTTCATTTCTTTACATTGCACCGACACAGATGGTCTTACGGCGACGATGGGATAGGAAAGGGCTAGGAGCGAGAAGGAAGTGGCAGTGGCCTTAATTACGGCACAGCCTCAGCATTTGCCTATTGTGAAAATGGGAATCCACAGAAAACTATCTTCAAGGCCACCGAGAATGGGTTTCGAACCTCCTATGTCCCGGATGGAGGTCTTCAGTTAGGGATTGGAAATATTTGTCAAGGATAACGTTCGATAAATTTCCAAGTTCATTAACATCTATGGAGCAATTTCATAGGAATACACGTTATTTGACCTATTTATAATCAATGCTACGGAGCAGGACGGGTCTTCTAGTGTAACATTATGACCCTATTTTTCTATTCTTTAAATGTTTCGTATTGATGTCCACCTTTCCGACACTTCATTAATTTCCGATATCTTTGATAATTCTCAAAGGTTTGAGTAAGGCAACAACAAAAGGGTGTAACCGATAAAGAACGGGAAGCTGACAGACAGATCAGAAGTGAAGATGATATACAGATACTCTCTTCAGTGTCGAGAAGTTCTATACTGAGCCCTCCCCACAGAGTATCCCTCACGTTACGAACTTGAGAGCTAGGGGGCCTTGTTTTATGAATGCACTCGCGCTATTGTGGAGACCATGACAAATTTTAACAAGAGGGTAATAATATTCAGTACTCTATAAAGAGCCACCAGCAGGGAGAACCAATTGATAAATGTGTACTTAATGGTTGTGGCATTACAAGTCGAAAATTTGTCCCGCGCCATGACGTCACTCGGCCACAATGTGAGCTTTATATGCATATCAATTGACTAATAAATAGCTTCTGGTCACGTGCTGACAAAACACTATCGGCTTGGCCGCCTGCAGCGAGAATTAAGTCGTGTTTTGTCCGAGGACGTCAGCTTCCGGAGCGTCTTGCAGGCTTCCTTCTGGATTACATTAGCATCTCCCCTTTACTCCGCGAGGGTGAGATGGGAAACTTCGACCAATTTTTATTGCGAGATCACGGATGCCCAAAGTTGGATGATTATGTCTACTCAGGTTTATCTGTGCAGAATGCACACTTCAGGACGTATTTCCTAACTCATGGTTTCTTTCTTAATACGGTCTTCCCTTTTCCGCTTGTAAGGGGCTTTGGATACGAGAGTCAGTTTTTAGTGATCATCAGGGCACTAATGTTTTATCTGGTGCATCATACACATTGCTAACTTAGAGTATACGTATATAAATTCGTTAAGAAGGAATCATGATTATGGCTCCCTCGTTACAGATATGCACATTTATAGTCATTTTTTCGTTATTTTTCACTTTTATGTCTTTTTTTACGATTAGTCTCAGTATTTTGTTATTTTCTGGAATTCTTTACATTATATTTCTACTTTAAAGACATTATTGTTTTACTGCATTAATATTTAGTCAATTTCCGTGCATTCCCCTTACGTAATCTTGACATGAGCGACATATAGACGCATAGTTATTTTGTTTACTGTATAAGAACTGCTTTTGGAGAAATTAATGAAATTTTATTCTCTTAAATGTTTCTGTCATTATAATTATTCTTTCTTCGAATGAGCCAACTATTGACCACGAAGGTTAACCAAAATGATTCAGCTAACAAGGGATTGTTTAAAAGCCTCCTTCCTGGCCCATATCTCCTTCATTTTCTGGCTTTGTAGTTGTTTAGCCGCTTCTGATATCTTTGGTCTCTGCTCTTTCTTATGTTTAATCTGTGGGTCTTCCTTTAACATTTTTCAGGAAAGTGTATCTGTCCTGGATATAGGATTTAGTGATGTTGTAGGTTTGAAGATCTTGTTTAATTTGCTTGTACCACAGTTATATTGTTTTCTTGCAGGAGCTGGCTCTGTGGATGACGTTGGTCAGTCTTGACTCGTTGATTCTCTCAAGGTGTCCATAGAATTGGAGGCGTCTCTTGATGACGGTGTCCAATAGAGATTATTGCTTTAGGTATAGATCATCGTTGGCCCTGAGGTAACTTTCTCCATTTATGATCCTTGGACCTAAGATCTTTCTGAAGATAGTTTATTATTATTATTATTATTATTATTATTATTATTATATTTTATATATAATTCACAATTTTATAATTGGGTTTATGAGATTCTTCGGTACAATGTACATGGAAGAAGTACTATTTAGTACATACGCACATATGCTTCATACATATCGGTATATACTTACATTATTGACAAATAAACCTGACAGATATTTATGAGATATTTACTAAACATAAATGGCCAAAATTATTAGTGGACGATTTTCATTATTATTATTATTATTATTATTATTATTATTATTATTGTTACCGTGTTTTGGTGGTAGGTAGAGGTGAAAGAAGGTGCGGGCGTGAATGAGTCTCAAACTACGGAATCAAAGTTACTGTAAAATTTAACAAGGTTATATTTTCTTTTCAAAATTAAGTAATAACAAAGAACAGGTACTTAGTAGCCGAACACAATTTGAAATGTACAATTACAGAGATTACAGAATTTGGGCTTCGAGCCCTGAGGTCACAATTCTTGAGCAACAAGCCCAACTTTACGGTATACACATTTCAACAAGGGGGCAGAAGACCCCAATCAAACCCTGGAGCACTTGCTCCAAATTGCACAGTAAAGCCTCCTCGAGGCATACAACACTCAGTGTCCAAAAGAGCCACTCGCTCTTTTATTTAAGCCTCTCCCAGGCCACACCAAACTCAACTTTCAAGTTGTCCTCAACGGACATAGACACAGGGGTAGAATACCCAATCTACTGAGGTCTATTGAATGAAAAGCAGGTTAATTAAATGACCTCTGAAATAACAATTTGAGAGGAGGCGAACTGCCCTCCTAATACACTAGTTTCAAAACCTAATTTGGCTCTAGGCCATGGATGCAAGGGCTAATCCCATACTACAGAGGTGACTTAAGAAAATAACAATTTACTTTACATTACGGAAGAATAGGTTGAGAAAAATAAGTTCACCTCAAAACAATATGATTGGGAGCTCGAGAGGGTTAAGCACTCTCTATCCCGATATGCAGTTTCAAAAGAGAATAGATACCAGTTGTTTTTACATTTTAGGAAAAGGTTACATGGTTGAACGCTTAGAACCCGCCCCGAAAGTTAAACTGCTGAGCTGGCAAAGAAAGAAGTTATTAATCGGCCATTACCTTGTTGTTGACCGCTGCCGAAGAAAGAGGCGCTTCCCGCCCCCTGCTATGTACTTAACACACTGAAAGATGGAACAGAAGTGGCGCAGAGACCCAAAAATCAGCAGTTTATATACTCTCGCAGACGGTTCTAGGCGTTAGGGGAAAGAAAACACCCTCCCACAAACTCTTTATTGGAGAAAAAGAGAAAACCCCTACACAAGATGAAGAGGAAACACATTATTGGTGGAAAATTAAGTAAAGAAATTCGCGATTGGGTACATACAAAACAAGGAGAAGGAAGGGGAAAATATAGCCAACTTAAACAATGACAGAAAGAAATTTAGCACAGAACAAACTTTTGAAATTAAATTTTCTCCAAGAAAAGTTCTTTCACTTCGCACTAGGGTGCACTATTGTCGATCTTCAGTAGTGTACTCTAGAAGAGAAAGTTCACACTTCTTACTTCAAGCGAAACAAAAACACATCAAAAATGACACAGTTCAAAAACTCAAATTTTTCCACATGGTGACATCTTCTGAGAAAGTAGAGAATTAATAGCGTATATAAAGTTCAGACTTCCTCCAGCAGAGGAGTTTCAACAGGCGCACATTTTAAATTAGCGGAGTGGAGGTGTACCGCCCGGTACAGACCTCCCCCCCCAAAAGTTCCTCCAGGGATGACACATGAAGTCAGTTTGAAACAAGGTCCAAGTTATGCTGTGGATATGAAGATTGATTGCCAAAAAAAAATTTATTTGGTTTGTTTCAGTTTCAAAATTTGTTGTTGCAAGTGAAGTAAAGTCTTTCTGTTTGTAGTAGTTGAATTCTGAAGATTAACTTTTAATACTTCAAGGTGATGAAAAATTTTGCAATGTCCACCAAATATTGCTGTTGAAATTCCCAAGTGTAATCATTACTTATAGTAACAGTTCATGTAGTTGATGGTGATGAAGTGGGATGGCCAGACCGGCCTTTGCGGCTTGCGTCCAAAGGAGGCCGCTCGGACCCCTCAAGTACCCTGAGATACCGCTCGCCCGCACTATGAGGGGAGCAGAGGTGTTGAAGCACGCCGCGCCCGCGGTGAACATATACAGGCTGCGGGCAAGTAGCAGGTCGTGCGCCGCACATCAGCCTTGGCCGGGAGGAGAGCTCCGGCTCGCCGTGCACATGTCGTCCTCGCTGGGGCCGAGGGGGCCCATCCTCGGTCCCAACCGCGGCACAGCGCCGCGCGGCTGCGGGGGCACTGAAACATTAAAGCTAGGCGGCAGAATTGTGTTGGACCATCATGTTTCTTTTGAGGGCACAGGCATGTAGAGAGGTAGAGGGACTAGCGGCGTGCAAATATCCATGGCATTTAATCTTGGCAAGCCACAGTGTGTATTAAGCAGGAGACGGGAGCGTGGTAATGGCCGAGGCAAGGACAGAATGGCAGTTTAACGGATCGGGGAAGGTTTTACAAGAGGATTACATATAAGACCAAAATATTATAGAAGGGGCAGAAAGCCTTAAAAGTTGAACTCAAAAAAAAAATATAACCTTCATATTCCTTTCAAATTATATGAAGCAAGTTGACACAAAATTTACACCGGTTTCACCTGGGACAGGTGAACCCTAAAAATCCTCTCGGTGGCTGGATTGCTTACTAACAATGTAACCGGCGTGAGAAAATCGAGAATTATACAAGGCCCATGAAATCTGGGGGCAAGCTTGCCCGCGGGAACAAAATTCTTGACCATAACTTGGTCACCTACCTTCAAAGGGGTGGGTCTCCGTCCACGATCATACCTTTCCCTAACCTTTTCATGAGACACTTTAAGATTGGCTTTAGCCTTCTTCCAAAGATCTTTAATGTTATCCGGATCTATTGTCTCGGGTAGAATGTCACTCAGAGACCAGAGGTTAGAGAGCGGCGAGTTGGGAACAAACTTGAACATCAAAGAAGCTGGAGTAAACTTGTGAGATTCATGAACCGCCGAATTCAAAGCAAAAGCTAACCAATGCAGGGACGTGTCCCACCTGGAATGATCATCATGATGATAGGCAATCAGTGCGGACCTGAGATTACGATTAACCCGTTCAGCCAGAGATGGTTGAGGGTAATACGCCGAAGTAGTTACATGAGAGATGGATAAGTCAAAACAGAATTTACGAAATAAATTAGATGTAAAAGCCTTAGCATTATCAGATACAATATATTGGCACGGACCAAAAGAAGCAAAAATAGAATTTAGGCAAGTAATGGTGGACTGAGCGGTAGCCAGCTTAGTCGGAAATAACCAGGAAAATCTGGTAAAACCATCTACACACACAAGGATGAACTTGTTGGCATTACCCTTTGACTGGGGGAATGGTCCTACATAGTCAATATACAGGCGTTCCATGGGGCGCGATGCTTGATGCGAAGACAAAAGGCCTACCTTGGTGGACATGGTGGGTTTACTGAGCAAACAAGATTTACAAGCTTTTACAAGTTCACGGATTTCACCGTCCATACCTTTCCAGATGAACATTTCACGAATCTTTTCACGAGTTTTAAAGATACCCAGATGCCCTCCTAATGGGGTTTCATGATAATACTTGAAGATCATAGGCACAAGAACAGCTGGAACAACAACTTTCATCATCTTATCATGCCTCGAAGGGCAACATAGAACCCCATTCCTCAGAACATAAGGGACAACATGTTCCCCAGAAGAAAGGGTTTCCATTATCGGAGCCAGCGTCGGATCTTCACGTTGGTATTTCTCAATGTCCCTAAAAAGCATGGGAGCATCTGTTAAGATGGCATTAACACCAGATAGCATGGACTCGGGGGGTGATGGACTGTCGACCTGTTCATGGTTCTCAACGTCGTCTGAAAACATACGGCTGAGTCCATCGGCAACAACATTTTCGGTACCTCTAATATGCCTGACATCAAATTGGAAGGCAGAAATACGGATGGCCCAACGGGCTATACGACCAGTACGACGCGGCCTACCTAAGACCCAGCTTAGGGCTTGATTATCTGTTTCCAGGTCGAATTTGACATGTTCCAGATAGAGACGGAACTTTTCTAAGGCAAATAAGACTGCCAACCCTTCGAGCTCATAGATGGAATACTTGGCTTCTTGAGCCGATAGAGTCCTAGATGCATAGGCGATGGGTCGCCTCCCTAGTTCAGTCTCTTGAAGAAGGACTGCAGCTACAGCTGACGATGACGCGTCCGTTTGGACGATGAATTTCTTTGAGAAATCAGGCATAGCAAGGACAGGGGCATTACAGAGAGCTAATTTAAGATCTTCAAAAGCGGCTTGTTGAGAAGGTCCCCACTCAAATTTGATGCCTTTCCTACGAAGAAGGTTTAATGGCGCCGCTCTATTAGCAAAGTTAGGAATGAACTTTCTGAAGAAATTCACCATCCCAATGAACCTGGCGATACCTTTAATGTCCTTGGGAGGTTTAAAATCCCGGATGGCCTGTGTTCTAGAATGATCGACTGCTACCCCATCGGGTGACACAATATGCCCTAGGAATGACATAGAGGGCTTAGCAAAGGCAACCTTGGACAACTTAACAGTTAACCCAGCCTTACGAAGGCGATCGAGAACTTCTCGCAGATGATCTAGATGTTCTTCAAAAGTCTCTGAAAATACGACGACATCATCTAAGTAGTGATATAAGTACTCGAATTTGATGTCGGAGAAGACCCTATCTAGTAGCCTAGTGAGTACAGCTGCTCCGGTGGGGAGCCCGAAATGCACGCGGTTGTATTCGTATAAATTCCAGTCCGTAGCAAACGCTGTAAGATGTTTAGACTCTTCGGCAAGGGGAATTTGATTATAGGCCTGATTCAAATCCAAGATGGTGAAGAACTTGGCCTTACGAAACCATGAAAAACAAGAATGAAGGTCAGGAAGGGGCACAGATTGCAACACCACCTTCCGATTGAGAGCCCTGTAATCAATGACAGGCCTGAAGCCTCCTTGGGGTTTCGGGACTAGAAAAATAGGCGATGAATACGCCGACTTAGAGGGCCTAATAATACCATCCTTCAACATCTGGTCGATAATTTCTTTCAGAGCCTTCATTTTAGGTGGAGATAGCCTATAAGGTGGAAAACGGACAGGAATCGAATCCGTGACCTCAATTTTGTATTCAATAAGGTCAGTAACACCAAGAGTATCAGAGAACACCTCAGGAAACGACTGACACAATTTACGAATACTATCAGCCTGCTCGTCAGGTAGATGTCTAAGGTCTAACAACATCTCATCCTGGGTAGGCGAAATAGATGAACATGATACAGAATTACACTTTAACAAGGGAATATTGCAATTGGACGCAAATTTGAATGTGCACGACCTAGACTGGAGATCGAGCACAAGACCAGTGTGAGAAATAAAGTCCGCTCCCAATATGATGGGGCAAGACAAGTGCTTAGCCACAAACAGTTTAATTTTCCATGTAAACTTAAAAACACGAATTTTGACCAGTAAGGAACCTAGAATTTCTAATGGAGATGAATTAGCTGAAACGTATTGAACAGGAGAAGAGACATAGTCAGGAAGTTTACAAACCGTTTTCAATTTAGAATACCATTCAGCCGAAATAATCGAACAAACACTGCCTGAATCTAAGAGAGCTGTTATAGGCTCGTTATTTAACTCAATCTTAAGAAAAGGAACAGGTGCGGGGGTATCCGCCGCAATCCTAAGACACTCTTTGGGACCTTCAAAAGATGAATTTGAAAATTGCACGTTCCCTGAATTTACAACCTGTTTACCCGGGGCTGAGTCTCGGGAAGATGGATTAGTCGACTCAGCCGAAGCCACTAGTCACTTTTTATTATTGGCATAGGTGGAATTTGCACCAGAAGTTGAGCAGGAGGGGGTGCTATTCGAGTTTGGGCAATTCTTGGCGATATGTGAGAAAGCCCCACATTTAAAACAGCCTTGTGCTGAACCAGCTCCATTATTTGCCCTACTAGACTTGATCAGTGGACACTTATTGCGCAGATGGTCAGGCGACCCACAACCATAACATTTACGGGGTGTGACTGGTCGGCGAGGTGGAGGCCGAGTATTACTAAACGAAGGAGGGGGTTCTTTCGCGACACGCAAAGAATCGGCGTATCTAACTCCTTCCGCTGAGACGGCCAATGCTTCAAGTTCAGAAAAAGTTTGCGGGCACGCCGCGAAACACAAATATGACCTGTAGGGTGGTGAAATCCCTTCCACAATAGCTTGTACAATTTGATCCTCAGGGAAGTGAAGAGCAAACACCCTGGTATCAAACTTAATGTCTTGTATGAAATCAGCCAAGTTTTCATCCAAGCGCTGTACCCGATAATAGTACTTCTGAATAAGGGAGGACCTAGCCCTAGCAGGGATGAAGTTAGCTAGCAAATGGGCATGGAAATCCTCAATAGATGATTGCTCGGCAATGGCTCTTACGATTTTATCAGAAAGAATACAAATAGCATACGGATAGATAATCTGCAAAATTTGACATGGAGAAAGAGAAAACACAAGGGCATGATCCTGAAATTCAACTAGAAATCTTAAGAAAGAAATTACATCACTGGTGGTATTAACGGAAAACTTAGAGATCCCTCTGAGCAACATTGCCAATGGATGAGGCAAGCTGCTAAACCCGGGTGACATAGTCGGTAAAGGTTTCAATGGCAAGGAAGTTAATTCAGAACGGATGTTACTCAACGATGCACGGCGTTCAGGCTCGTTGTCCAATGGGGCAGAGATAGTTTGAGCAGCAACGGTTATCCTATTAACTTCTCCCTTGGGAGGCGCTTCCTCACTCCCTACATTCACTATGGTGGGTTGATCAGATTTGGGAGGAACTTCCCCAGTCAACAATAAAGTGACCTTACTAGATAATTCGGAAATATTTTCCAGGAGCGTACTAGCTTCCTTCCTCTGAACGTCATTCAGTTTTAGAGACAACAGATCGTTAACCCTATTCGAAAAATGATATAGCCTGCCTTGCACACGCTTAATTTGATTAGGAGACGGATCATTTTCATCAAAAAAACTAACTACAGAAGCTAGCCCAGTAATATTCTCGACGATCGTGGAAAGAGAGTCATCAATTTCTTTCTCTCCCAAATTGGGGATGGAAATGGGCAAATCTAGGGACTCTCTAAGCTTGTTAGTGTCTACTGCAACCGTGCCTCCAGATTGTACATTTCTAATAGTCAATTCATATATCAACTCCTCCTTGCGCAAATAATTAAGATGGAGAACATCGCGAGGGCCTGGCATGATGACAAAACAATTTTGAAAAAGTCAAAAAATTCCAGCAACTGAGAAAATGGTTAGAGTTCGGATCAAAACAATGTGTAGCCGTCAAAAGGGGCTAAATTGAGACCCATTCAACCACGCTCTGCTACCACTTGTTACCGTGTTTTGGTGGTAGGTAGAGGTGAAAGAAGGTGCGGGCGTGAATGAGTCTCAAACTACGGAATCAAAGTTACTGTAAAATTTAACAAGGTTATATTTTCTTTTCAAAATTAAGTAATAACAAAGAACAGGTACTTAGTAGCCGAACACAATTTGAAATGTACAATTACAGAGATTACAGAATTTGGGCTTCGAGCCCTGAGGTCACAATTCTTGAGCAACAAGCCCAACTTTACGGTATACACATTTCAACAAGGGGGCAGAAGACCCCAATCAAACCCTGGAGCACTTGCTCCAAATTGCACAGTAAAGCCTCCTCGAGGCATACAACACTCAGTGTCCAAAAGAGCCACTCGCTCTTTTATTTAAGCCTCTCCCAGGCCACACCAAACTCAACTTTCAAGTTGTCCTCAACGGACATAGACACAGGGGTAGAATACCCAATCTACTGAGGTCTATTGAATGAAAAGCAGGTTAATTAAATGACCTCTGAAATAACAATTTGAGAGGAGGCGAACTGCCCTCCTAATACACTAGTTTCAAAACCTAATTTGGCTCTAGGCCATGGATGCAAGGGCTAATCCCATACTACAGAGGTGACTTAAGAAAATAACAATTTACTTTACATTACGGAAGAATAGGTTGAGAAAAATAAGTTCACCTCAAAACAATATGATTGGGAGCTCGAGAGGGTTAAGCACTCTCTATCCCGATATGCAGTTTCAAAAGAGAATAGATACCAGTTGTTTTTACATTTTAGGAAAAGGTTACATGGTTGAACGCTTAGAACCCGCCCCGAAAGTTAAACTGCTGAGCTGGCAAAGAAAGAAGTTATTAATCGGCCATTACCTTGTTGTTGACCGCTGCCGAAGAAAGAGGCGCTTCCCGCCCCCTGCTATGTACTTAACACACTGAAAGATGGAACAGAAGTGGCGCAGAGACCCAAAAATCAGCAGTTTATATACTCTCGCAGACGGTTCTAGGCGTTAGGGGAAAGAAAACACCCTCCCACAAACTCTTTATTGGAGAAAAAGAGAAAACCCCTACACAAGATGAAGAGGAAACACATTATTGGTGGAAAATTAAGTAAAGAAATTCGCGATTGGGTACATACAAAACAAGGAGAAGGAAGGGGAAAATATAGCCAACTTAAACAATGACAGAAAGAAATTTAGCACAGAACAAACTTTTGAAATTAAATTTTCTCCAAGAAAAGTTCTTTCACTTCGCACTAGGGTGCACTATTGTCGATCTTCAGTAGTGTACTCTAGAAGAGAAAGTTCACACTTCTTACTTCAAGCGAAACAAAAACACATCAAAAATGACACAGTTCAAAAACTCAAATTTTTCCACATGGTGACATCTTCTGAGAAAGTAGAGAATTAATAGCGTATATAAAGTTCAGACTTCCTCCAGCAGAGGAGTTTCAACAGGCGCACATTTTAAATTAGCGGAGTGGAGGTGTACCGCCCGGTACAATTATTATTATTATTATTATTATTATTATTATTATTATTATTATTATTATTATTATTATTATTATTATTATTATTATTATTATTATTATGTTCCTTCCACTACTTTATGAAGTCAATCCCCCTGTCGGGAGGGATGGTGAAATATCACCCACGGTATCCCCTGTCTGTCGTAAGAGGTGACTAAAGGAGCCCCAGGAGCTCTGAACTTGCGAAAGTGGTTTGATGACCACGGGGCTCTCAGCTGAATCCTGGCATTGCTTCTACATACTTGTACCAGGCTTGTCACTTTCATCTAACGCTACCCTATCCGATCTGACTTGGTCAGCTCTTGTTCTTTCCCGACCCCGACGGTTTTAGAACAATCGAGGCCCTTGTCTTTCTTTGGCCGACACCTTTATTTTCCGAAGTGTCGGGCTTCTTCCATTTCCCTTCCTCTGATTTACGTTAATAGAGGGTGGTTGCCTTGTTGTACTTCCTCCTAAAATAATAATCACCACTACCATCACGAACTCAAAATGCGGCCGGACATTTCAATCAATCAATCAATCAATCAATCAATCAATCAATCAATCAATCAATCAATCAATCAATCAATCAATCAATCAATCAATCAATCAATCAACCAATCAATCAATCAATCAATCAATCAATCAATCAATCAATCAATCAATCAATCAATCAATCAATCAATCAATCAATCAATCAATCAATCAATCAATCAATCAATCAATCACCAGTGATCTGCAATTAGGGCAGTCTCCCAGGTGGCAGTTTTCCTATCGGTTGCTTATCTGGTCTTTTCTTAAATAATTGCAAAGAATTTGGAAATTTTTAGAATATCTCCCTGGGTAACTATCCCAAGCCCTAACTCATCTTCCTACATACGAATATTTTCCCCAATTTGTCCTCTTGAACTCTAACTTTATCTTCATACTGCAATCTTCCCTACAAAAAAAAAAAAAAAAAAAAAAAAAAAAAAACAGTCAGATGGACGACATGTTGTCATATAAACGAAACGCCAGTCCACCTGTGTCGTGTAGTATTTTATGTGATTAGCTGCCACTTCCGGAGGCCCGGGTTCTATTCCCGACTCTGCCACGAAATTTAAAAAGTGGTACGAGGGCTGGAACGGGGTCCACGCAGCCTCGGGGGGTCAACTGGGAAGAGAGTTGTTCGATTACCACCTCAGCCATCCTCGGAGTGGTTTTATGAGGTTTCCCAGTTCTCCGCCAGGCAAATGTCGGGATGGGATGGTGTCGAAATTAAGGTCACGGCCACTTTCTTCCCTCTACCTTGCCTATCCATTCTGGTCTTTCCATCCCGCCCCCCACAAGGCTCCTGTTCAGCATAGCAGGTGAGGCCACCTGGGCGTGGAACTGGTCCTCCTCCCAATGTGTATCCGCCCGACCCAAAGTCTCACGCTCCAGTTCACTGCCCTTGAAGTGGTAGAAGGAGGATCCCTCTCTGAGTCCGGGTGAAAAACCATCCCTGGACGGTAAAGTGATAAATAAATAAATAAATAAATAAATAAATAAATAAATAAATAAATAAATAAATAAATAAATAAATAAATAAATAAATAAATAAATAAATAAATAAATAAATGTGTTACCAGAAAACATTTGCATGGAGACATTGTATCGAACGGACCTCTTTCTACCCTAGAAGAAACTATATTACGTCCAGCGGGTTTGAATACGTGATCTACGGGTGTGAAGGCCGACATTCTACCACTAACCCACAGAGGAAGCACACCATTGCACATAGGACATTCAGTAAGCAGTTCCACAGTGTATCATGATTACCTTCCCCTAGTGTTCACCCCTAAAGACACCCCCCACAGAAGCCACCCCTGGCCAAAGAGTGTGCGAGCCACGCGACCAATGAAATACGATCCGGAAGTGATGTCAACTTCCGGAAGATGCTCCACAATTGTGGATGCAGTTGAGTGCGGCTCAACTTGGCTGTGACACCCTCAAAGGTTCTAATGGAGCAGGCACGTGACCACACACTTTACTGGAACACAGCTTCTCAAGGACACGAACTGGGGAACTGTCCGAATGTGGAGTCAAGAACTCGAATAAGACTACAAGGGTAAAAACAAAATATTAAAATACATTTTTGCCAGAGCGTTTCTATTAAGCCGGGTTTCGGTTAAGCGAAGTTCGGTTAAGCCGGGTTCTACTGTAATTGCAAAGAATTTGGAAGTTTATTGAATATCTCCCTTGGTGATTTAACCCAACCCCTAACAGCTCTTCCTATAAACGAATATTTGCCCCATTTTGTCCTCTTGAATTCCAACTTCATCTTCATACTGCAATGTCTACTTTCGTCTGAAGCGTGGCATTGTATGGAAGTGAAACATGGACGATAACTAGCTCAGAAAGAAAGAGAATAGCCTAGTAACTTTTGAAATGTCGTGTTACAGAAGACTGCTGAAGGTGAGATGGATAGATCGAATCACGAATGAAAATATACTGAATCGAAATAGTGAGAGGAGATCGATTTGGCTAAATTTGATCAGAAGAAGAGATAGAATTATAGGACACATCATAAGACACCCAGGACTTGTTCAGTTGGTTTTTGAGGGAAGTGTAGGTAGTAAGAACGGTAGGGGTAGACCAAGGTATGAATATGAAAACGGGGGCATTTCCTGAAATATCCATTATCTTCAGACTGAAATAAGGAACACTACATTATTCTTCTTGCCGTTGGCTTGAGCGGTTGACACAAATAAAGCCTTTCAGAAGATTCCGTATTTCAAGTACCTAGGATTTATTCCCCTCCCCTTTTCATTGTTTATATTCAACAGGCGGTGAACGAAATCCAAGAGGAATTTGAAAAAGAAATCACAACCCAAGGAGAGGAAATCAAAACCCTGAGATTTGCTAATGATGTCTTTTTTATCTGAGTTTTCAGAAGATTCAGTTCAGTTCAATTCAATTCAATTCAATTCAATTCAATTCAATTCAATTCAATTCAATTCAGTTCAATTCAATTCAATACGATTCAATTCAATTCGATTCATTTTTTAATTATTGTATATATAGGCCTAATTTTACAATTTTCAGACGTCAAGCTATCCCCTATATACAACAAAAATCATATATTCTACTTTATATACAAATGAAAACCACACATTCTGTCCTACAGTTCATTTATGGAATAAATGCACAGATGTGTTTTAATGACTTTTGACACTTTTTACCAGTCAGATTTTTATATCTGTAGAAACTGCTGGATGGTACATACACAGTCTTGGAGGAGTGAAAATGAAAACCTACAACCTGTTTTCCAGTCATTGACCGGGTCAGGGATGGAATGAATGAAGCAGATATAGGCTGTTAGTACGATGGGGTCGCCACTCCCAAAGTGATTTATTAATGAATGATTGATGCTATGAAATGAGAATGGAGAGTGTTGCTGGAATGAAAGATGACAGGGAAAACCGGAGTACCCGGAGAAAAACCTGTCCCGCCTCCGCTTTGTCCAGCACAAATCTCACATGGAGGGACCGGGATTTGAACCACGGTATCCAGCGGTGAGAGGCCGACGCGCTGCCGTCTGAGCCACGGAGGCTTCTCTTGGAGGAGTACAATATGAAAATAAATCAATCTAAAACAAAATGTATGAAGTGCAGTCGGACGATGTCAGGTGATGCTGGAAATATTAGATTAAGAAATAGTCTTGAAGAAATTAGATGGATATTGCTAGTTGGGTAGTAAAATAACTAACGATCGGAGAATTAAGGAGGACATAAAATGCAGACTAGCACAAGCAAGGAAGATCTTTCTTGAAAAAATAAGTTGCTCACTTCGAACACTGATATACGAAGACTTTCGTCTGAAGCGTGACATTGAAACATGGGCGATAACTAGCTCAGAAGAAATAGAATAGTAACTTTTGAAATGTGGTGTTACAAAAGAATTTTTTTTTTGCTAGGGGCTTTACGTCGCACCGACACAGATAGGTCTTATGGCGACGATGGGATAGGAAAGGGCTAGGAGTTGGAAGGAAGCGGCCGTGGCCTCAATTAAGGTACAGCCCCAGCATTTGCCTGGTGTGAAAATGGGAAACCACGGAAAACCATTTTCAGGGCTGCCGATAGTGGGATTCGAACCTACTGTCTCCCGGATGCAAGCTCACAGCCGCGCGCCTCTACGCGCACGGCCAACTCGCCCGGTTACAAAAGAATGCTGAAGGTGAGATGGGTAGATCGGATCACGAATGAAAATATACTGAATCGAAAATGTGAGAGGAGATCGACTTGGCTAAATTTGACCAGATAAAAGTAAACTCGTGTCCTCATCCCTAGGTGATGCAGCTCTTTTCAGGCACACCCCCATTATTGGAGGTGAGCTGCATGTGCCATTTGAACCACGTACCAGCCCTCCTGCCATTCTTAAATTTCTGGCAGTACCGGGAATCAAACCCGGGCCCCCGAGGACGGCAGCTATTAACACTAACCGTCCGCCTGAGAGATAGAATGATAGGACACATCTTAAGACATCCAGGACTTGTTCAGTTGGTTTTTGAGGGAAGTGTAGGCGGTAAGAACAGTAGAAGTAGACCAATATATGAATATGAAAAACAGATTAGAGCAAATGCAGGATTTAGTAGGAATGAAAAGGTTAACACAGGATAGGGTGGCATGGAGAGCTGCATCAAGCCAGTCCATGTACTGTTGACCTAAACAGCAGGTTGGTGGCTGATACAAGTATGGGAATTGGCAAGGGCGTAGCGTATTGCTGCCGGCAAGATACAGAAAAACTTTGGGCTGGGAAGACTTGGAAGTAAGGAGACGAGCTTTTCAACTTATCGGAAGGTTAAGAGTTATCAGTTGAAGTTGAAGTTTTAAAAGTAGAGAAGATCAGAAAATGAAGATAAAGGAGGAATTCAAGAGAACAAATAGGGGCAAATATTTGTTTATAGGACTTGGAAGAATTTGTCGAAGGAAGTATTTGATAATTTTCCATCTTCTTTGACGTAATTTAAGAACACACTAGGAAAAGACCTGATAGGTAATCTGCCACCGGGGCGACCGCCCTAAAGGTAGATCATCAGTAATTGATTGATTGGTTGATTAATTGATTGCTTGATTGATTGATTGATATAATTTGTATTTTTGTCAACAATGTAAATCCACCAGATTCCCTACTGAGGTCGGGAAAGATATGACTGCCATCTAGTGGCTAGGAATTGAACTGATACATTGTACATACAGTGTGTCCGATTTACGGCACATGTTGCCAGCAGTGCTTCAACGGCAAACTTGCTGCGGCTGGGGGCGTCAGTGACTTTCAGTGCCACGGTGAGAGTTAGTCGCGTTTAGTATCGTGCATTATTTGCCGGCTAGACACAAAGGCAAATTTTGCTTTTCTTCTTTCCCCTACACTCCCCAAGCGTGGCTTCTAAATTGACTGGTCAAGTATTCTCCTGTGATTGTGACTGTGTGTGACCGTTCTTAACGATCTTATGCGTGTAATGAGAAAAGTAATATTATTTTGAATGACAGACCAAGACTTTTGACAGACCAAGTATTTTCACATTCATATTTTCTAGCTAGATAGCGTAAATGATACCCACGATGTAAAACAAACAGGAGACCTGTTCTTAAACTTTCTCTGCATGTGTCTGAGTAGAGAGTTCAGTGTTGTTTACGTTCCGAACCTGGCAGTAAAATGGGACAAACTGTTTAGGTAGAGGCCGTAAGTATTTTGACATGTGAGATTTTACATATAACTTATGTCTGGCATGCAGTTCTTTCACCCAAACAGATATTACAATGGGGAAAAAGAAAGGGTACTCATTAGATCTTAGGCAAGCAGTGATTACGGCTTTGAAGAGAGGCAATAGGCAAGCGCAAGTTGCAAAAGACTTTGGCCTTTCTAGAAAAATTGTAAATGTTTGGAAAAGAGTCTATAACAATCGCGGAACACTTTTAAATAAGCCTAGATTTGGTCGCCCTAGAATTGTTACCCGTTAAGATACTTATTCGAAGGCAATGTGTTGCTGATTCTCGTACGATGGCAGTAGCAGTACGAAATAATTTAGAAGGGAATTATAAGATCAAACTTGGCTTACCTACAATGAAACGAGACCTAAAACACCATGGTCTATTGGGCCCACGACCAAGCAAGAAGCCCTTAATTTCAACAAAGAACAGGAAGTCCCGACTTGTCTTTGCTAAGCAAAATGGTGCGTTGACAAACAAGGAATCGAGTAAAGTATCGTGGAGTGATGAGAGTAAATTCAATTTGTTTCAACTCGGATAGAAATTCCTTTGTCAGATGTCCAATTAACACACGCAATGATATACAGTACTAAAAACTCACAGTAAAACATGGATTGAGGCTTTTTTTTCTAGAACTGGAGTCGGTCCACTGGTGAAAATTGAAGGCATCAGGGACCAATTTGTATATAGCAGGATTATTGAACAACATATGGTACCGTATGGTAAACAAAACATGCCTCGTAGATGGTTGTATCAGCATGACAATGATCCTAAACATACCTCCAAGTTTGTCAAAACATGTCTCACTAAGAACAGAGTGAGGGTTATTGATTGGCCCAGTCAAAGCCCTGACCTAAACTCAACTGAACATCTATGGGAGGAATTCAAAAGACGTGTTAAACGCAAACCATACACGAACAAGGAGGCATATTTATAAGCTTTAAAGGAAGAATGGTCCAAAATTCATGTCTCATGCCTTGAGAAATTGGTGAACTCAATGCCAACTCGATGTGCATCAGTTGTATAAGCAAATTGCCACGCGACTAAGTACTAGATGATACGAAGTACATATGAACTTCTGGAAAGTTTTTTCTGCGTAATTATATGTAACAAAGTATTTCTGGTCTCCATGTATTATTGTAGTGTAATTATTTGTCTTAAACATTTACGTTTGTATGAATGTGATGGTTTGGTTGTGTGTAGAAATGGTCAAATTGTTTGTCTTGTACAAGTGCATGCATAATGTTAATCAACAACGAGACCGGAGCAATGTAAAAATCATTGAAACGGTGATTTCAAAAACATCCCAAGTCCATGTTTTAGCCAAATCGAGGTTTCCACGGCATGTTGTATGAAATGAATCGCATCCAGTGACGAGAAAAACTACCCAACTTCGCATTCCACTGTCACGTATAACGACAATTTAATGTTACAGTGATTTCAAGAGAATCCCAACTCCAGGACTTGGGAGGTTCTTGAACTCACCTTCCGTCTCGCATAGCCCTGCTTTCACCAAATGAAGGATTGGTTGAAATTACAAAGGAGAAATTTCCCGTGTATTACATACAAAGAGAAGAATATATTGATTTCAAAGAAGGTTTCAGACATAACAGCATAACAGGAGACAAAAAAGGAGGTTTTACGTTACAAAGTATAAACTTACTTGGATAGTCGCCATGTGAATTAAGTTAGAGTGGAAAAAGCAGCAAGTGCGATGATGCCAGAGTACTTCCACATCTTAAATTCCAATATAAAGCACCTGAATGTAAGGCTTAAAACAAAGCAATCAAAATTTAGCAAAATAAATTTGTTGTCGTTTAGTCTCTGATGAAGTATTTCCTACTAAATGATGTGAAGTTCATTTAATCACTTGTTGGGTGGTCTGATGTTCCAGATGACGAAGAAAAGGACTGGGATTATGGTGTTGTTGCATTAAAGCCGTGAAGGAATACTTTAAGGAATGTTCTGAGAATTGTGGGGTGGGTATGTTTGGAACTATTTGGTGTGTATTTACTGAGAACAGCAGTATACGTAGAGTATGTAATTTTTATTCTTGTGTCTTGTAATAACACACAGTCTTGCAATAAATAATATTCGATCAGAGTAATATAAGGAGCATTGATTTCGAAAATATTCCAAGTTCACTTGTTTGCACATCCACAAACGTCACAGACAAAACTTAGAAATTTCCACTTTTCTAGGAATATTGACCTAATGTACGACTATCGTACGGGGTTAAACATTTTTGGCTGCAATAAATATTATAATAAAATCCCGTTTTTGTTTCTTTTGAAAAGCTTACTCTCTGGATGTTTTTGAAATCATGGTTTGAAATGTAACTTGAAAGCTTTTCAGCCTGCCGAATACACAAGTTAAATATACATTTTAGATCTCGCTATACGCGATAGTTAGGTTCCGCGCAATTACCGCGCATACCGAATTCGCGTACATCGAGTAATATTATAGGGTTGGGTTTCCGTTTGCTCACATATTAAGTTTAAAATAGCACAGATTCTTAGTATTTTTACAAAAGTAACCATTATCACGTTTCTGAAACGCATTTCAATGCAAAATTTACACACTTAAACATTTAGCACAGAAACACACTATTAAAAAAAATAAACTCTGCATACAAGCTCTTGGCTTTAGCTTGAATAACAGCTCCAGAGAGAGGAATTGTGTAGTTGGTTGTGATTAGATTATCCATTCTTTCCATCGCTTCCGAGCGAGATTTGGTCACTTTATTCACACTTATGTTAGTAGAAGATTGAAAAGTGTTTCGAATTGATTGCGCATCGTCACGAATAGTTCTCACAGTGGATTCACTTAAGTCCCAAAGCACGCTGAATGTCGACAATACGCTCACCTTTCTGATAGCGATCCAAAACTTTGTTTCTAACGAATACGACTTTGCTATATGCTTCTTTCCTTCGAGAGGCAGACTTTCTCTTCTTTTACCTGACGATTTAAATACGGAACCTGTCAAGTGCAACTTGACAGCTCTACTGACCGGAACCGACGTTTACATCTCGACAAACGCGACAGAAGTTGTGCATAGAGATTCGCTTGCTCCGTCGAATCTTGCCGTGCGTACGTTGTAGAGTTCGGCACGCATGTCTGTACCCGCCTTAAGGCATTACATCTTCCAAATACTGTTAACAGATGGCAGCATCAGACTTAAAACCAAAATCGCGTATGTGCGAAATCGCGGATAACGAATCCACGTGCAACGGGGTTTATCTGTACCTATAAAATAACACATTATTAAACAAGGAATAAACACTCATATTATTAAACAAGGAATGACATGTTTCGTTCTTAAAAGGACATCGTCAGATTCTATCAAGTCACGTCGAGATATTTAGAATATTTACCCTAGGTTTATTTCTGTTTAATTCTTATTCTTTGTTTTATATTAAACTTTTGTGTTAGACAGACTGGAACGGTTTTAAGTTACATTTAATTAAGTCGAAACTGGAAAGTATGACTTCCTTCTCAGAAAACTTGTCAAAATATCGACATATCGGTTTTTCGATACATCGGTGTTAAAATATCGATGTCATTGAAATATCGATATTCAAAATATCGATATATCACCGATATATATATATGTTTAAAAATATATTAGTGCTATTATCCATTATTGTAAGTCTAGTTTTGCATTTAACACAATGATTAAAGGATTCATTAGGTTTAATAAGTCTTGACACAGATCAAAAAACAAGCTTAAAACAATGACCCAGTAACATAACTTTTTCAATACAATGACACATTATAAAAACGTTTAGAGCCGAAATATGTTATGATACATAAAAAAACAGTACATGTAAGTTGTCTAGTAACGAGCTAATAACTCACACCGAAAAAAACATATGAAAAACACTACGACCATATAATTTGTGTACGAAGTACATCTAATAATTATCAGAGCTCTATAAAATAATAAAACATTTCCTTCCCAACTTCTTCCTCAGCACTGCAGTTCCATTTGTTCGTGAAAGAAACATGATGATCTTAGGTCTATTTCCAATACCTCTTACATAAGTCATTTAGAAAAAGCAGCTTGGATAACAGTTTGCCTTTTAATCGGTTTCTCTGTTCCGCGATGGTGTTACTGGCCTTTTGAAAACAGTCTCTCTGCTGGGACAGAGATCGCTATAATGCTCAAGTATTGTCTAGATAACGTGGAAAGCTATGCACGATGAATGAGTTGTGATATTATCACTGTATTTACCGAAGTGAATTGAGAAATGAAAATCCAAATTTCGTAACAGTAGCACGCACATATTGAAAGGGTCTGAAAACGAATCAAATCGTAGCCAAAAGTATTAAATTGGACAGAAATATCGATTATTGCGCACAAAATATCGATATGGACAATATATCGAACCTCAAAATATCGATGTCGATATATCGATATTTTCATCTCAAAATATCGATATTTCCTATATATCGATATTCGTTTGCCATCTCTACATAAACAGCAGTAAATCCTTTTCTGAATGTTGACAGACTTTATATCTGACAATTCCCTTCAAAAAGGAAGTGGCTGAGTCAATGTCATTCTTAAAGCCCGGATTTTTATGCAGTAACACGTTAGATTGCAGACTAATTTGGTTAGTAGGAAGTGTCGGTCACCCGCTCTTCCATAATATAGCGAGGATAACATAAATTATAGGGGTTATGATGGGCCGTACCCCTCATGTTTATGCAAACTCCATAGCATAATCGTTGTGAAGGTAGACTATACTTGCTACTCGCTTCAGTACATTTGTATTCTAACCTGTCAATGCATAAAAATCCGGGCTCTACCTCATTCTATTTAGAGTTTTGAGACGACCTGTTCCCGAACTTTTCGACAAAATCACGATAATTCTTCTCTTAAGAATATTTCCACTATGAAAAATGCTTACAAAAGTAAAATATCAAACTTCAGGGGAACCTCACGGCCCGCTATAATTGATACCATGTCCCCTTACTACGCCGACGTAGGACGGTTCAGAAACACTGCAATAGAAGACAGTAACTCGACAATTGCACCATTCTGTTTGACTGAATTACTCTTTAGTTACAGAGTTTTATTTTATTTTACTCTCTTCGCTGCTTTCACCACGACATCTCTGGACTTTTCGTGGACGTTTTTTCATTAAAAACAGGCTGATACAAAGTGTAGGGGGATGAAAGGTTTAGACAAGGTACACGAGTGTACGGATGAAGAGATTTTGGTGGGAGGGGTTTGGAAGAGGGAAAAAAGACTTTATTTGCTTTCAATTATCACTGCCTGCCTTTCTCCCAAGTCGTGTTGTGTATTCCCCACATATACACGTGATTTCATTTCACTGTCCCTCCTTGTCTACAACAGGATATTTTTAAAACCTTTCCCTTTCCCTTTTTTTTAAACGAAGCCTACGCTCTGACAAGTAACATTAGCCAATTCCTCCACCCTTTTCTATTCTATTTCGTTTCATTTAAGAGATTTTCTGTGGGAGTTTTTGTACTCTGGTTTGTATGTTTTTTTATCATAAAGGGTACGCACAGTCAGGTAGAGAGTTTTCTCTCTTTATTTTTAATCTCTTTGAAGTTAATTAAACAGAAGAGAAGCTCTTGTAACACTTGACATGTCGCTGGTCTCGAGGTGGAAATTAACTTTGGGAGTTTTAAGATATGGGACGCAGGGCTACTGCCCAGTCGTACAGCTTGATTGACGTTAGGATCAACTTTATTGTCCATATTAATAAATCGTGGGCTCAAGTAAGGTTAGGTTGAAGGAAGAATCCCACCTTCCAATACTTATTTGCTATTTATTGCTGTTATTCGTAATTATAAAACATATTCCAGCTTAAAATCAAGTTTAATGATTAAAAAGTACATGTTTCGTTCCAGATTAGGAACATATTCAGCTAAGAAAGGTGTGTAAAGATACAAAAATTGGCATATATGAATTAAAAACACGTATGATGATGATGATGATGATGATGATGATGATGATGAAATGAAATGAAATGCTGTGGCGTATGGCTTTTAGTGCCGGGAGTGTCCGAGGACAAGTTCGGCTCGGCAGGTGCAGGTGTTTTGATTTGCCATCCGTAGGCGACCTGCTCGTCGTGATTAGGATGAAATGATGATGAAGGCAACACTTACACCCAGCCCCCATGCCAGCGAAATTAACCAATGATGGTTAAAATTCCCGACCCTGCCGGGAATCGAACTAGGGACCCCTCCGACCAAAGGCCAGCACGCTAACCATTTGGCCATGGAGCTGGAGATGACGATGATGATGATTATGATGATGATGACGCCATATAATGTTCCTTCATGTTGAGCTATAACATTCAACAAGTCAATGTTCAAGCTGGAATGTGTTTTATATTTACATAGACTAGCCATATAAAGCAAATACGTATTCGATGGTGATCTTTGGTGGAGTCATGACATTTCGTAAGCCAAGGACCCTTCAAACATCGTACCCGGTGATCGCGAACAACCTTTTGTATCACTGCGTAAACATCCAAGCTTTACTTATGAGTAGAGTCCGGATTATCATGTGCTGATAGGTTAGAATGTAAACTTACTTAAGCCAGTAACAAGTATACCCTACACTGTACAACGGGTATGCTATGAGATTTGCATAGATATTAGGGGTACAGCCTATAGAGCTCCTTGGAGTTATGCTACTCTTCCTACATTATGGTACAACGGGTTACATGACACTTCCTTTAAACCAAATTATTTTGCATTCTAACCTATTACCACCTACAAATCCGAGGTATACCTATGAGTAACGTGAGATGAGAAAATGTGCGAATGCGAACACACGCAACCTGTGAAACATGGAGGCAGGTGAGTAAGGTCGGATGTGTTCGGATGGTTTTTTTCTTTTTGGTACTGTTGAAATCCAAAATCTACCGCTCTTCGATCAAACCTGTGGCGTTATATGGAGCTGGATGTTGGCTAGTAACCAACACATGTGAGCAAATCCTGCACACCATGGAGATGAATATGCTGCGTTGGTGTACTGCCATAACAAGTATTCGACAGCTGCACAAATGTCTACGTAAGAAATAGTTTTGGTGTCACACCAATACATGAAGAAATGCAGTAGGTTGGCCTGAATTACGATCATAATGATCATGATGTTAAGCCTACCTCTCTTGGGAGGTAATAATGGAAATGAATTTGAATTCATATTTGGATATCAGAATCAAAACTCTTTAGTGCCCTACGTAAGAATACTGTCATCTCGTGATAAACTCTTTTCCAAAGCGATGACGTATAATTTTTGAGTGCATCGATGTTTTGAAATGTGGTGTTGGTGGATTATGTTACGAATAACTGGGATGGAGAAAACATCTAACTCCTCTGCAACGAATATCAATTTTCAGCTCATGGCGGACAATGAACCCTATAGTTCTTTCGACACGTTGTAAGGAAGTAGTAGGTTCCATAGACATGACGAACTTGTTGTCCTATGAAAAATAAATGGAATCATGCTACGTGGAAGAGCACCCAGAAAATGATAGAATAGATGAAAGCCTCAACTCACGACGTGACAATCTGGAAAACAAAATACTGCAGAGAATGGCAGAAGACAGGGAAAAGCTTGCTGAGAGGATGAAGAGATTTTAGGTGAAGAAGAAAGGAAAAAAATCAGTTAATGAGTTCAAAAGCGCTACATTAATGGATATAACGATGGAAATAATAATAAGAAGGATACGAAGAAGAAGAACATTTGAAATATATGATCGAATAAAAGATAGTCGTTAATGCTAAAGATCAAACTAATGACTCTGTTTATCAACAGCTATTCAATGAGATTTGCAGCAGATACCCAAAACACAGTCTAACTTATACTGATGGATCAATGTGCAATGAAAGAAATGGTTGTGCCATAATTTACCCTGATCACAACATGCTCTTTACATTGCCTGACGTCTACACTATCTTTTCTAACGAACACTTCGCACTTAAACAGGCTATGTTACAGATTCTACAAACAAAGTATTCCAATTCATTTTCAATTTGCTCTGACTCCAAAAGCGCGTTAACTGCAATTAAAAATTCTTCATCGACAGTTTCTGTTAGAGAAATCAAGAAAGTAGGAAAACATGTTGCCATAATGTAGATACATTCACAGTGTGGAATCCAAGGTAATGAGTCCGCTGAACAGGCAGCGAAAATAGCGACGAGACATCCACTGAGTGACCTAATAATACCTGTACCGCATAGAGACATGAACACATAATATGTTAAAAGAATGCTTTGCCAACAATGGAAGATGGACTGGCTGGCCACTTAAAAAAGCAAACTCCGTGAAATAACATCCAATTCCATAACACAATACCTAGTTAAGAACCTTCGCAGACAAGACCAGGTTTTTATATCACGACTGAGGATAGGACACTCAAAGTTAACCCACAGTTATCTTCTAACAAAAGAGCAACATCCCATTTGCAATGTATGAAACTCACCATTGACAATCAAGCATATAATCACTGAATGTGAACTGTACAATCAACGGCGAAAGTTCCACAGTATTCATAATGAGCTCCAAAAGGAACTGAACTATCCTTCACTATGCCTCCAAACTAATACATTTTTAAAGGTACTTCTTTACATTACCAAATATAATGATTACATTTAATGTAAGTCGCGATATGACGATTAAGTTAAAGCGACTACAAACACTTTAAATATAAAACGTAGAAAAGAAGAAGAAAAGATCAATCAATCAATCAATCAATCAATCAATCAATCAATCAATCAATCAATCAATCAATCAATCAATCAATCAATCAATCAATCAATCAATCAATCAATCAATCAATCAATCAATCAATCAATCAATCAATCAATCAATCAATCAATCAAACAATCAATCTATATATCTATCTATCTATCTATCTATCTATCTATCTATCTATCTATCTATCTATCTATCTATCTATCTATATATCTATCTATCTATAAATCAATCAATCAATCAATCAATCAATCAATCAATCAATCAATCAATCAATCAATCAATCAATCAATCAATCAACATTGATCTGCATTTAGGGCAGTCGCTCATGTGGCAGATTTCCTATTTGTTGTTTTCCTAGCCTTTTCCAAAATAATCGCAAAGAATTAGGATCTTTACTGAACTTTACACTTAGTAAGTTATTCCAATCCCTAACTCCCCTATCTGTAAACGAATATTTGCCCCAATTTGTTCTCTTGAATTCCAACTTTATCTTCATATTGTGATCGTTCCTACTTTTAAAGACACCACGAAAACTTATTCGTCAACTAATGTCATTTCACGCCATCTCCCCGCTGACAGCTCGGACCATACCACTTAGTCGAATAGCTCGTCTCCTTTCTCCCAAGTCTTCCCAGCCCAAACTTTGGAACATCCTCGTAACATTGCTGTTTTGTCGGAAATCACCCAGAACAAATCGAGCTGCTTTTCTTTGGATTTTTTCCAGTTCTTGAATCAGGTAATCCTGGTGAGGGTCCCATACACTGGAACCATATTCTAGTTGGGGTCTTACCAGAGACTTATATGCTCTCTCCTTTACATCCTTACTACACCCTCTAAATACCCTCTTAATCATGTGCAGAGATCTGGTACCCTTTATTTACATTTCCATTTATGTGATTACCCCAATGAAGTTCTTTCCTCATTTTAACACCTTGGTACTTACAGCGATCCCCGTAAGGGACTTTCACCCCATCAAAGCAGTAATTAAAACTGTGAGAACTTTTTTATTAGTGAAACTCACAACCTAACTTTTAACCCCGTTTATCATCATGCCATTGCCTGTTGTCCATCTCACGATATTATCGAGGTCTCTTTTGGAGTCGTTCGCTATCTTGTAACTTATTTATTACTCTATACAGTAAACATAATCCGCAAGAAGCCTTATCTCTGATTCCAGTCCTTTGCTCATATAATTTTTATATATAAGAAAACATAAAGGTCCAATAATACTGCCTTGAGGAATACATTACATTACAGCTCGTCGTGCGACTTGCGGCACCCTCTGTACGTGACTCTGAAATGTAAAGCGGGCCGGAGCAGCGCGCACAGGGGGCCGTGATCAGAAGGAAGCTCTGTTACATTAATCCCAAGGCAGGCTAATAGAAAGTCAAATTCACTGCAATTGGGGGAGGATATCCGCATACAAAGTAGGCAGGAGGCGGATGCTGACGATCCTTGGTTCACTTCCAAGCAGTAGCCATATTACAAGTATCAACAAAGAGTACCGTATTGTAATCTGTATCTACGGCATCATATGGGAGGATTAGAGTCCGATGTGAAATAAAGAAAATAGTCAGTGATACAGTTGAAACAGATTATTGTATCCCTTTGTCTGTGGGATTTGAATTTTTGTCCCACATTTTGGTATTATCTTATACTACCTCTTGTATAAGTAGTTGACGGGTAAGTTCGTGTCTAATTTAAGAAAAAAATCTTCATAAATCCTCCAAAGGTTCACATGTATCACCTTCTTGTAAGGGAACCGGCTTTCTTGGGAATAGGTATAACAACATTCTGCTGAAAATCGGATGGCACTTCTCCTGTCTCATACATCTTACATACTAAGGGCCGGTTCGACCATCTGCTGGTAAAATGGCTGGCAGCTGCCCGGGAGGTAAACTACCTGCGGCTGTAAATCAGCTGGTACTTTGGCTTGCGTGCAACCACTTCCGTGCAAGCGCTAGGTAGCTACCCGGAGATAGACACCGATATACGGAGTTGGCTAGACTGATTTTCAGCGACTTCTTGCTTTCAAGTGTGGTGCTATCTATCGCCTCAAAAAATGGCAATTTTCGTTTTGGAGCTTAAAAATCTCAATTTCCCTGAAGAAATTGGTGTATCAATTATCGTGCTGAAGTTATATTTGGGGCAATATTATTAGGTTTAATCACAACTCTTCACGCTGAGTGTGATTAGATGCCAGTTACCAGTCAAACATTGTTTTTGGATTTTCCGTAAGTCATATTTTTTGAAAATTTATGTACCTTCTTCTCAGAAACCATCACATAAATGTATTTGAAACTTTGTAGTATCTTAGACACTATACAGATCTGCTGGTGGAATTAAATTTAATCACATACCCTGATTAGATCATGGAGGCCAGCTTGAAGAGCACTGAAAATTTTGACAGAAAATTTTAGTTTTCAACTACGATATACGAAACTAATAATTTCTCAACTACTGTAAACAATAGGCCAATAATTTTACTTCAGCAGCTCATAAATGGTTTAAATATTATGCGCGCAACGTTTCTTGGGTCTGGTTTGAGTATTTTCTCAGAAAAGGTGCATCTGTTAAGGGGATACGGAGCGGCCTATCTTAACAATGTTAAATTTGTTTAATTCATGTTCCTTTTTCTCAGCATCTAATAAAGTTACGAAAAAGATATTTATGTCACATTTTATTCAAACTTTACTTGACATACTGACGGAGCATTTTTGTCATTGAACTTAAGGGGACTCAGATACATATGTTTCTTAAACAGTCAATAAATAAAATTATTTTTCCCTAAAAAAACAGCCAAATCTCAAACAGTTTTATTTAAATCAGGAAATCCCTCCGTTAAAATGTTAAACAATATGAGACAAATTAATGATGAAAATTACACAGCTCTGTGATAAATAGTCACCTAGAAAAAGGAACATACATTTGAAAAAATTGGAAACTGTGAAAACTGCAGTTGAAACTTTCCACACGTATGAATTTCTCATTGTTAGAGCAAGTTTAAATTAAAATTGTGGCAACTTTTAATTGTTAAACTATAATGTATTATACATCATTTTAAAGAGCAGACTACAGAGATTCATAAAATATAAAAGAATAAAAAATGATGTTTTTGACCATTTTAACCGTTCCGTATCCCCTTAAGGGAAGTTTTAACAGTATTTTTATAATGTACTTTGTAACACAAAATATTAAACACGGAAGCTTCATATGCTACCCAAATAATGATTAACCCTTTCCCGTCCTTAGCGCCTGAAAGCACCCGACTGTTCACTTTGCCTTCCGGTCCTTAGCGCTCGAAAGCACCCGACTGTTCACTTTGCCTTTCGGTCCTTAGCGCCCTAAAGCGCCCGACTGTTCACTTTGCCTTCTGGTCCTTAGCGCCCGAAAGCACCCGACTGTTCACTTTGCCTTCTGGTCCTTAGCGCCCGAAAGCGCCCGACTGTTCACTTTGCCTTCCGGTCCTTAGCGCCCGAAAGCACCCGACTGTTCACTTTGCCTTCCGGTCCTTAGCGCCCTAAAGCACCCGACTGTTCACTTTGCCTTCCGCTCCTTAGCGCCCGAAAGTGCCCGGCTGCATTATTTGCACACGTCTGCGATATGTGCGATAGTTTTGCATTTTTTCGACAGTGAAGTGTTTATAAGGCAATTATGATCACCCAAGTACAATCTACAAGTCTAAAGAAATAAAAGAAGAGCGATAATCTGTCTTGACGTCGCCTAGGCAACGGTCCTGAACTTCCCCGAGCGTGGGTCAGCTGTTTCGTTCGTAAACATGACAGGATTGAATACAGCGTGTTCTGAAACTGAGCCGAATATAGGCGAAGAAAGTGACACAGAATCGTTGAGTGGGGGTGGAGGAGAACCTCTAGTGAGTGAATAACATATCAGCGAAGATAATTTTAGTAATAATAGTGATATAAGTAAAAACGGATATCGAGAAATCGGACCTGATGGCGATGCCGCGGCTTTTCAGGTAATACGAACATTTCGTTTCGTTACTCCGAATGATTATATGGATGATGCTGAACCGATCCATAATTCGGAAAGAGTGTTAACAGACACAAATTGCTTTTTACGTATGTTAGGAGGAAACAAGCTATTCAGTGACATAGCCTATTGAATATATATCAATGCAATAATCAAACAGGCACATTCCGGTAAAATAGATACAGAATGGGAAGACACTTGCCGAGATGATACAAAAACTTATATACATGAGCATCATTCCACTTCCAAAATGACGTGATTGTTGGTTTAGAGGGATTGAGACAACATGAGACTGTGACAAATGCAGCCTACCTCTGTGTCGATTATCAGCAGTAGGGGTGTGGAGGTTTGAAGAATAACCTTTATGACACTATGAATAGAGAAATGGATGTGATGGTGTATTTTCTAATATTATTGAAAATTAGAATACACTGTAATCAATATTTATTATATTTAATTTGATCTGAAACAATGCGCTCTGTTTCAGTTATTCCTAAATAATAGGTTGAAACCTGGGGATAAGCGGAGTGAAAATGTGGACGGGAAAGTCTTAATATATTCTGATATATACCAAAAGAACATTCAAGGTAATAATTCTTTTACTTTCTGAGATATGTAACTAAACATCAGAAGTTACATCATTTCACACTTCGCGGTTCCCTTAATAGCAACCTGTAAATACAGGAGTAAGTTGTTTTTTAGTAAATGGAAATACCGGTGCTGAAGAAACATGGGCGTGGTAAATAAACGATCCTGAGTCAATGTAATGTTATTAATGATTAGCTTTGGGAGCTTAGGATTTTGAAAGCCATCATCTCCAGATATACGAGTATGTGAAATCTTGACTGATATTACGGCAAGAATTTGAAGAGTTCCCCGAGAAACAGAAATAAGGTATTATGTCATTATTTTCCTGATCAGTTTGGGACACTTTCAGTGAAAACCACTTTGAGCACGGCCACATCACTAAAGATAACGAAGATGGTATTATCGTAATTATTTTAATGCATTTCACATGGAAACGATTTTCTGTATACATCGTCGAACCTATCGCAAAACCGCGAATGTGGCACTGCTCTTCCCTTTTAAAGCTGGTCACGCCTCCCAGCCACATATTGATATGCAGTCCATCAGAATAATTTTGTTGTGTTCATTTTCCTATGCTAACGTGTAAAGGAAAATGAACCTTAAATGCATCATCCTCTAGAAGTGGCTAAAGACGAAGCGAGTTCAATAAATAATGCAGCACACTTTTTTTTTCTAAAGGCAGGTTGGTTTTATTGAAGATTCAAATACACCATGTTATTCCCCAATCTTTTTTCCTACTATATCCTATTTTTCAACATAATCTCCGTTCAATGCTACGGTCTTGCGCTACAGAAATGTGAGGGCCTGTATGGTAAAACTCGACTGGTCGATGTCGGAGCCAACGTCGTGCTTCATCGATAACTTCCCCATCATCCATGTAGTGCTTCCCGCGGCGTGGATCCTTCATTGGGCCAAACAGATGGAAGTCAGAAGGCGCGAGATCCGGGCTGTAGGGTGGATGAGGAAGAACAGTCCACTGAAGTTTTGTGAGCTCCTGTCGGGTGCGCAGACTTGTGTGAGGTTTTGCGTTGTCATGGAGACTGCTCACCGTGTTTTTGTCCACTGTCAGGTCTCTGGAGACATTCTGCAAGCGCCAATGAATATCTGCGATGCCCTGGTTTTCTGCCAAAAGAAACTCAATAATTGCTGTAAGTTTGGTACGCACCTGCGTTACAGTTGAAGGCTATTTATAGCGCTGCCACCTATCGGAAATTAATAAAACTCTATGAGACGAAGCGGAAATATTCAAAGATGTCTCAAATGAAATTCCAAATTTTTAAAACCATACTGGCCGAGAAATATGTGCACTATATAATGAACGCCCCTCGAATGCCATACAAACATACATAGAAGAGAAAGAAACTTCTCCAGGGGAGGAACTAGAACAAGGACCTCCCTGCTGATAGGCTCATCCCACAGCAAGCACACTACAATGCCATTGGTTGAAACCCATTGATACTCATTTCTCGGCATGGCTCTGAAGCCCGACCAAGCCATGTGCAGATTTAGCAACACCGCCCATTTGAATTCACCCACGAAGCGATCTGATTGGCCAACTTCAGCACCTGATACAATTACAACGGCTCGAGATATCGACGTATTTTTTTCTTCAAATTATTTATCAGTATGACCAAACCTCTAACGCTCACAGATTCGGTTCACATTGTATACGACCATCCTGTAGAGAGATTTTACGGAAGAGGAGAGCATACTACTTTAGATGCTCTTTAATATAATTTAGGAATACGAAAACCGAATGCTAATATAACGGATCTGGAGATATTTGAAGTTGACATACTTTTTGAGTCACCCAGTATAGGCTGTAGTTAGTCACATTGTACGCTCACAGTGGAAACACAAGAGCCCACAGTGCTAGCTGTCGATATATGATAATGAAGGCCCTTGGTTTACACAAGGAGCCTACGTAGGTCCTTCCCTTCCCTCCCGGACTGCCAATCGAGACAAGAGAAGCTAATTCTGTATCACAGCTTACAAAACACACAAAAAGGAGGAAAATTAAATTAATTCACATTTGAATTCTTCACCATTTGTATTCCACGTACACACAGAAACACTCCACCCGCCCACAGCAAGTAAAGGAGCTCCACTACTTTGGTTTAAAAATCTCTCCTGGTTGCCATGGATACTGCACTGTGCCCGTTCTCCCAGTAACAGCCTACCTTTACCAAGTGTAACATTTATTGTCGTTTTTTGAGGATTCAGTATTTTCCTTTGCTAAAGCTCACACAGACATATGGCTGTAATACGAGGGGGCGTTCCAAAAGAAAGTTCACAATGTACACTCATTTGCAAAAAATTAAAAAATAAAACAAGAAAAACAGTAAGCGGTCACTATTGTAACGACCGCAGGTTTTTGAGGGTTCCTTAGGCTTCGGCCACAGTGCAAGCGGCGAGCGGAGCGTTGCGTTATGTGGCGGCATATATGAAACTCAAACCTGCGTCAGCAAATGAATGCGGCCACAGTGCAAGCGGCGAGCGGAGCGTTGCGTTATGTGGCGGCATATATGAAACTCAAACCTGCGTCAGCAAATGAATGCGGCCACAGTGCAAGCGGCGAGCGGAGCGTTGCGTTATGTGGCGGCATATATGAAACTCAAACCTGCGTCAGCAAATGAATGCGGCCACAGTGCTAGCGGCGAGCGGAGCGTTGCGTTATGTGGCGGCATATATGAAACTCAAACCTGCGTCAGCAAATGAATGCGGCCACAGTGCAAGCGGCGAGCGGAGCGTTGCGTTATGTGGCGGCATATATGAAACTCAAACCTGCGTCAGCAAATGAATGCGGCCACAGTGCTAGCGGCGAGCGGAGCGTTGCGTTATGTGGCGGGATATATGAAACTCAAACCTGCGTCAGCAAATGAATGCGGCCACAGTGCAAGCGGCGAGCGGAGCGTTGCGTTATGTGGCGGCATATATGAAACTCAAACCTGCGTCAGCAAATGAATGCGGCCACAGTGCTAGCGGCGCGTCATTTTGGAGGGGAAGTTGGTTCAAGGACAACGCTACCCATCGCTAGCCGCTCACTCCTGTATGAGATTTCAGCTGTGCCACTCGCAATGACTGTCAGCGAATTAACAAGGGAAGAGATGAACGTACTAATTTCTGAAGTTAAAACCCGAACTTTCCTGTGGAACGACAAAGAGAAGAACTTCGAAAACATTATAGTGACAAGGGAAGCCTCGAAAAGGATTGGAACGATCTTAAATTTACCAGATAAATTCAATTTAAAATCAAGTACGGTTATGAACATGAAAATATTTCCGTAATGCATATTATTATTTTATACGTCCTATTATTATCATTCAATTAATATTATTATCCTTTGTAATATATTGCCGAGATGAAGACTTGTGTTCGGCATTACATCTGACCTTTATGGGTCTCTGGAAGTTTGGTGACATGCTTCTGTAGTCGCGCTTTAAGTTTGAGTAAGAAGTCAAAAGTTTGAATGGACATGCAAGAATATCTGAAAAATCATATCAGGTAATCAATTCAGTTCTCCGTATAAATGTTGAAATTCCCCCATGCATTTCACGTTATTTATTTACAGTATTTGATGATCACGAAATTCTCTCCTAGTCCTACGTCGAATTTTTCTGTTTAGATTTTTAAAATTCTAAAAGCAGAGACAAAGGAGAAAATTTTGATGCTGTCATTATTTAATCGCCACGTTCAGGGGAGACGCCGCGCCGCTACATGTCCACACAGACGCTCCCTCCTCTCCGCTCTACAACTTTTCGATAGCGGCAACGCTCCGCTCGCCGCCTACACTGTGGTCGAAGCGTTAGACTTATTTATGAAATTGTTTTTCCTGTTTCAATTTCTCATAGTAACGCCTACTGCACTTTTTCGATATCATTTCTCTTATTCCTTCATCATTCACTTTCTTCGTTTCAACTCTTACCTTTACACCTTTTTTCCGAATCGTAATCTACCTTTTCCATTATCAAATTTGCTATTCCATACAACTGACCAGGATGTATTCACAACGACAGCTAACCTCCAGCTGAGCGCGTGAGTCAACACAGCGCTATCTTATAAAGCAAAGTATGCCTGTGACGTCACATATTTAGCACAAATTTTGCCTTACTTTGGAACGGTATATCATGCATGAAAAGTGCATTTCATATTTTCAATTATCTGTCAATTGAGACATTAAACATAATCAAAAGTTAATACTCTCGACGGTATACTCACTCTTCCAAACACTAAAAGGGTCTTAAAATTGAATACTATAAATTAGAAAGGGTCTATGCACCAAAAATAAAGAAAAATAAAGAACTGTTAAAAAGCGTTAAACATGTTTTATTTCAATACAAGGTTAGTAGTAAGAAAATAAACTACATGTTGTGACGGACATGCTTCATAGGAGCGTGTTAAGTAAGAAAAATTCAAGAAAATTCACTGTTCCACTAGAAAAACCTATCTGGAAACTGATATTTGAAAAAGGGTCTATGTACCATGGTGACTAACATATACACAGGGCTATGTCGAAACATATATTACTAATATGTCTCTTTGTAAAATATGTGGCACAGCTTAATTTAACGTATATTTACGAGAGTCCACTGTGTTATACTGTCATAAAATTGCTTGTGTTCATTTGATAAGTAGTTAATCGTTTTCTTCAAATCAGTTTTCTTTACAACTGTGAGGTGATTTCTGCACTACAGTGGTTGTAGTTTCTTCGTAAGTACGTCTTCTCGTCTCCTTCCCTTCTTTATAATGCTGCATGTTCTCCAGGGGGTAATATAAGAGAAGGATGTTTTCACTTGCACAAGGGAAGAATTCTCCTTCGTGAGTTTAATCCAAGAAACCCGGGATATATGAAATTTTGCTGTGTTCACATAGCTATCTGCAACTTTGTGTAAATCCTTGAAATCATTCTCCTCCACATTTAGAACAATATAAGGTTGATTTGGTCTACTAGCTGTTATTAACGTTTCGAGATCATGTGGCACAAACGTTTCCCCTTCTCAATCATAGCAAAGTCACGGTCACAAGGAAGAAAGGAATCACTACTAACAAGAAACCTGTGACTGATTTCATCACAGTGACCTTTGGCAACGAGATGCAGAAGAGCAACAACCATCATCTAACTTTTGGTTTGTCCGGTGCACTTCCAGTGTCCCTCTTTCTCCTCTTTAGAATGTTAACATCACCGCTGGACGACATTCTGTGTTACACGCGGTACACACGCTACTATCAACTGGTGAGAACAAGCGGCACTTAGACCCTTATTAACTGAACGTACCGCTGGAGATACAGCTTCTGCCATCTCCAGAGGACATTAAAAACTACAAGACAAACTTTGAAGCTATAAACCCTTTATAAAAGTATTCCGCTCGGCACATAGACCTCTTTAAACCATTTAACTCAAGTTCGCTTACTTTGGCACTTAGACCCTTTCTAATTTATAGTATTCAATTTTGCTTTCCCTGCATCCGTTGCCAACGAACATAAGTCTACGAAAGAAACACTTCATGAAGGAGCCATTGCAGGGCCACGTAGGTGGGTCAGAGGCACTGGGCATGATGGTGTAAAGCAGGGCCTCTCAAACGCCCAAAATCTCACGCGTGCATATAGAGGCGTAAGAGCTCCGTGCACTGTGGATCGCTGCCGCTCGGCATGGCTCGGATCAACGCTTCGTCTCTCGGCTACTCGGCTAAGCTCGGCTCAACTCGCCTATACTCGGCTCAAGTCAGCCCGGATTTGGAGCGCTACGGCGCAAGTGGGCAGAGGGAGACAGGCGGAGCGAGCGAGACAGGCGTAAGGAAAGAGAGAGTAAGCGCTATTGCTCCAAATCAAAGAGTGGGGGGTCTGCACTCTGGTCAACCAAGCCAAGTAGTCTTTTGCACCGTGCACAGTGCATGCACCACGCGCATGCACCCTGAGAGGCCCTGGTGTAAAGGAAGAATATTGTTATAATATGTTTTATCGGTCTAATCGAGTTGTAGGATTATCTAACTTAATACACACATTCCTTCCTCCTTCTTCTTAGGACGCCGTCTCCCTACGAAGGTTGGCAATCCAATTGGCTATGATAACCATTGAAACAGCGGCTCGAAATATTTCCCCTTCTCCCCTCGATGATGAGTTGGAGAAGTTCATATCGCTCACCTCTCTTGATGTACCTGAGCTTTCGTTCCTTGGTGGTTGTTGGAAGCTCTTTTTTCTTATTTAACAAGTTGAGGACTTCCTAACTGGTTTTCCTTTCTATCCAGAATGTTCGGAGCATGCTTCTGTAAACAAGCACATTTCGAAAGCTTCAATCCGTCTCTTCAGCGAAGGGCTTTGCATCCAGAAGCCAAAACCATACAGAAGGGCAGAGAAAACATAGCATCGCAACATACGAACTCGGAGCTGAAAGTTGACATCTCTACTAGTGAACTCATACTGCTGAACACATTTTTCGCTTGCTCAATCTCAAGATATTTTAAGGATGGCACTTGCTGAACGATTGTGTTTTGATGTGCAGGGAGGCCTGTTTACGTGTTTGTAAAAATACAGTCAGCTTGGTTTTTCCCATATTCATTAAAAGACCAAATGCAGAACACACAATTATACTCAACGATGAATGGGCACACTCCGAAAATTGCTGTCTGTTTACACATCTCTAGTTCTTACACAGCAGGCATTCGGGTTCGCTCGTATTACTGTACCTGAGACGGCGATAATTCTGATTGACAGCTGCCCTTACTGTCTCCCAAGTCCAACACCCCGTGCAGCAGCTGCAGATGGACAGACTACAACACACGGCTGTTCCTTGACTCGACTCCGGAGAAAGTCCGCCACTCACGCAGCCAACACTGTTAATTCCCGTGCCTGCTCCACACAGTGAACTACTTAACACTGAAAACTGAACAGCGGTCACGCAACAACAACAACACAGAAATATTAGTCAGCGCTGAAATATTCCTCACAACAACGATAGTTAGTACAGCTTTCATTCTACTCATACAAACTCCAAGTTGACGTACTGTGCACGGTAGGACACACACAGCACTCCGCTCACTACATGACTACAGGGTCTCTCATATAAAACAAGACCGCTCAAGCGGCATTTTTACTCTCCGATACGTAAGCTGTAGTATCGGAGGCGCGCGCATAGTTCTTGACCTTGCACACGTTCGACCTCGCAAGCATCAGTCGCCAGTCTGAATATCAGTTGTTAACATGGTGAGACAGTTATCACTGCAAAACAGTATTTTCGTATGTAAATGTTATTTTAAGTATGAGTCGATTCGACCAGTAGGCAATGCATTTGTTCAGCAATTGTTTGGTGAAGTGTCACCTTCACGAACACAGATTAACGTAACTTAATTGTAAATACATTTGAGCTACTGGCTCAGTGCTTAACAAAAAGCATGCACGCACACGAACAGTTTTAACGGAGGAAAAGCTAAATGACATAGATGCGAATCTTGAACGGCCACCGAATAAACTACTCACAAAATTAGCACAAGTGGCTGTTTCTACTGGAGGACCCGTACTGTTCAGCAGAATTCATTATAGATAGGTTAAATACTGTGTCTTGTTACGAAATTGCACCATGCGTTGCCCTGGTACTTTTTTTTTTTAAATTTACTTTTAGGATTTATATTACCTGTTAGTGCCTTTGCTGGCAGGACCTAGTGTTTACAGTGCACTATGTCTTCTGGTATGGGCTAGAGCAATTTTGTTACTTTCATTGATCTGTCTCAGCTTTATCCTTAGCTTTGACAAAATGAAAGTGACTGAGGTATGAGCGATGCTAGTAATGCCATTCCTTCTGCAGCCAGTCCCTGCTATGGATGGTGTGAAAATATTGCTCATAGGGCCAGCTGGTGCATGCATTTCAGTGGGCTTGGCAGACTGATGTGTAATAGCAACTTCTGGCTCGGTGAGGAAAGCAACGGGAAACTACCTCACTCCTCATTTCCCTAGTACGCCTCTTCAGTGATGCCTAGGCCATCTATGACAGCTGATGGCGGAACTGTTGAGGATCCAACCAGCCTTCGGGCTGAGGACTAAACATACATACATACATTACCTGTTAATGTGTCAAGTGAATTTTTATTGTGACACTGATTGATATTTTTCGAACTTTCGTAGTTTTAGAATGATTGTTGCGCGTTCTATTTAAAGTTTAACCATCTTACGGGTGGAAGTTTGTCCTTGTTACAAATTAGATTATCCTTCCATACAAATAATAAAAATAACTTAAGTAATGGTTGTATGTGTTTACACGTGGCGCAATAAATATGATTTAAACTATTTCAGCTGTCATGGGGGCTGTCACCAATTAGCCTACTGAACCTGAGAACAAATTCTCGCACATTGGAGGAACTAAAAGAAAACATACGAATGAAATGAAAAACATAACAGTGGTAGAACTCACACGCGTCAGTCAGAATGTGATTATCAGATACAATGCCTGTATAACCCAGGAAGGACGACACTTTCAGCATGTTTTATGAGGTAAGATTACATAACTTATAATAGTACTAGCTGATGTACCCGTGCTTCGCTACGGGATTCTCAGAAAGACTGTCTTTGTGGTTTTCTTAACCTGAAATCAACATAGGTCATTACAAAAACGTAAGTATGAATGTAGCGATTAAAAGCAATGCTATCATATAAAATACTCGATCAAATGGAAAGCCGCACGTTTTATCACTTTTAACGAACAGTGCTGCGGTTAGATTGCGGTGCCAATCTAATAGTCCAAAGTTCCAGAGCTGGGATGACCAGGCCGCAGATTGCCATGAACACTCATCTGCCATTATTCCGCTAAATATGCACACTGTTTATTCCAATCAGTGCCTCAGAGTAGGGATTGAATAGCCCTAATACTATGATGATCCAATGTGTTACGTACCAGTAGTCTCAGAAAATTTATAAACCAGGGGAATGTCATGCTAAAGAAGAAAGTTATCTAACTCCCCAGCTACTTCCCATCAATATTCAGACAGGCTGTTACACTCTGTACGACTGGGCGAGTTGACCGTGTGGTTAGCGGTGCACAGCTGTGAGCTTGCATCGCAGAGATAGTGGATTCGAACCCCATTGTCGGCAGCGCTGAAGATGGTATTCCGTAGTTTCCCACTTTCACACCAGTCAAATGCTGGGCCTGTACCTTAATTAAGGCCTAAGGCACTCCTAGCCCTTTCCTAACCCATCGTCGCCATAAAACCTATCTATGTCGGTGCGACGTAAATCAAATAAAAAATACTCTGTACGCAGCAGTAATCCTATCTACCGGAGATGAAGGGCAACAGATGACACAAAGCACATCACGACAAACAATGGTCAATGTAATGTTATTGTTGATCAATGTTATGAGCTTTCTGTATTGTAGGCCTTCACATTTAGTTTTCTTTCGACTCTGTGATTTGTAAAATATTTTATACCATAAACTGTAGTTTCTTATTCTCTGACTTTACATACCGATTTTCATTAAATACTGTTTACCCATTTCTGGTTACTCGGCGCTGATATGGACTTAGTAACAAAAATCCAAAATTATAAATATCTTTGTGATCATAGCCAGTACGGTAACAATGTATAAGACATGAATAATAGGAAATTTAATACTAGGCCTATATAACCCTAGTTATGTAACATTCATCGATTACACCTCTAATAAGAAATATTTGAGAATTACATTTTAGGCCTTCCCCTAAACTACCATTTCACTCAGCGTGAATAAAATAATTTACGGCCTAGACTATAGCGACTTATTTCCTGACTTTGCATACCGATTTTCAGCAAGATAGGACTACTAATAACAATATTTGAGAATTATATTTTAGGCCTTCCCCTAAACTACCATTTTTCTCAGCGTGAATACAATTATTGATAGTCTAGATGGCAGCAACTTATTCCCCAACTTTGCATACCCATTTTCTTTAAAATACGACCACTAATAACATAAATAGTTGAGAATTCAATTTTGGGCCTTCCCCTAAACTATCATTTCACTCAGCGTGAGTAAAATGATTTATAGCCTAGATTGTAGAGGCTCATCCCCCGACTTCACATACGGATTTTCATTAGACCACTAATAACATAAATAGTTGAGAATTCAATTTTAGGCCTTCCCCTAAACTATCATTTCACTCAGCGTGAGTAAAATGATTTATAGCCTAGATTGTAGAGGCTCATCCCCCGACTTCACATAGCGATTTTCATTAGACCACTAATAACATAAATAGTTGAGAATTCAATTTTAGGCCTTCCCCTAAACTACCATTTCACTTAGCGTGAGTAAAATGATTTATAGCCTAGATTGTAGACGCTCATCCCCTGACTTCACATACGGATTTTCATTAAATTCTCTTCAACCGTTTTCTCGTGATGCGTGTACATACATACATACAGACCTACAGACGGACAGACAGACAGAAATTACGGAAGAGTAAAAAGTGCATTTTCTTGTTACTATGGACATGACCGATACAGAAATACCATTATTTTCAAATTCTGAGCAATGTACAGACAAAACTCTTATTTTATATATATAGATATAGGCCTACACGCTTAAAGCAGGGAGGCCGCGCGTGACATACGTTCGGGTAAGACAGCTGCCGTAGTGCAGAGTACAAAACCCGTGCGTTCGGTATGGGGATTATAAGAGAGACCGTATGTACTCTGACTCCGGTGGGACACTGACAGCAGTCCAGTCCAACTACTCAACACAACACTGATTCACTGTTGGAGCTAGCCTCATTTTACAGTATATATTCTGATAACGGAATACTATAATCTTCGGTGCTCGGCTAGAGACGGAACATTTTCATTACACCTTCCAGAAGGTGCACGGGGAAGCCATGAAGAGGGACAAATACAGGGGAGGCCAGCAAGGAGGTTCCCGGGCTAGGTTATCCTTCCAGGAAACACCAAAGAAGGCTAAGACGGGCTGGCACGTAAAAAATTATCAAGTATTTATTACAGGGTAATAAACACCTGCAGAATGCATTTGGTATAGTGTTGGTTGACTTGTAGCACGGAGAAAGGTGCAGGTATGGGCAGGCATGGAGGCATACAAATGTCACATGTTTTTCGGAAGAAGATCCTGATGCAGCTGGCGCAAGTGACTGCCTCCCCCTTCATAAGATTTCTACTGATGAGAAACCTCAACATACTCTATGAGGTTCCTGGTGCAAGTATAATAGAGACAAGGAAAACTACAAACACTACGGACTTTCTGAAGAAGTGATGCTTATAAGCAAGCCTATATATTCCCCATCCTGATTTATTGCATTTTTGCACGAGAAACTCCAAAATGTAAGAGAGTCTTTCAAGAGCATTATTTAAAATCGAGCACCTAAACATATGTTTAGGAGTACAAAACATTAATTTGTCACTTTTGTCTAATTTAATATGGTAGGTAGAATAAAGGTACTAGAACAGCTGGGGATCCAACCAACAGCGGAAGCCAATATAAGGAAGTCAAGCACCTAGTAAGAATGGATGACAAACGGCTGACCAAAAGGATATTAAAAAATTTACGGGGTTAAAGGCCACCTCTAAGTGGTCAAGAAGGGTGCGGAATAAGTTGTAAGAACTACAAATGATCCACAATAGAAGAGAGTTCAGAAGAAGAACTGACAGTCTAAAATCACTTGAAGAGAAAGCACTAAAATGGCGGCCCGAACGGAAAGATGAGGAGGAAGGCAAACAAGCCTTAGGTTCTACGCGATCCATAGAATATATGGCTTCGGAAGAAAACAAAAAGAAGTCAAGAAGAGTAATGAAAAGGAGTCTGGACGACAAGGAAGATGAGGAATATGCAGCAGAAGTATTACAAACCACATCTCAAATAATATATTTATAAGCTAAATTTTAAAGTTAATTTTCTCAGCTTTTGTTTTCTTTTTATTTAGTAACGCTCAGTTTAAAAACTTTAAAAGGAAGAAATCTGAAATAATTATCAGCGATATTTCCATATCTGCTCTCTGTAAAACTGCCACTTTCCTTTAGATAACGTTCACACATGAGGAAATATTATTATTCCTGAAAGTTTTTGAGTAAATTTTGAAGTTTGGGAAATATCCCTAAAAAGTAACTATGCATTTAATCCAAAACTAAAGCAAGTAATGAAAATCACAACGTTCATACATCAATACTGCGAAGTTACAAATCTGTAAACAAACGCGCCTACAAATGAGAAAAATAGCATTTTCAGCACAGGCAGTACGTACTCCACTTAAGGCGACACTCCGGATGTAAAAATGTATATTTTGGTCACTTTGGTGAAACTTTTTATGACTGAAGTTGAAAGAGTTGAGTTTCTTTTTTCTTGTCAGTAAGTTAATCCGCTGAATTCAAACAATTTATCACTTCTGACAAATGTAACAACATTTGTATGGTATATTTATCACAGCTATATTAAGAAACCTGCGTATGGATTTTTTTATTGCAGAAATTTTCAAGGAGTAGGGATTTCTAAGTCTAAATTTTTTCTAGGGCCTTTACGTCGCACCGACACAGGTAGGTCTTATGGCAACGATGGGATAGGACAGGCCTAGGAGTGGGAAGGAAGCGGCCGTGGCCTTAATTATGGTATAGCCCCAGCATTTGCCTGGTGTGAAAATGGGAAACCACGGAAAATCACCTTCAGGGCTGCCGATAGTGGGATTTGAACCTACTATCTCCCGGATGCAGTCTAAATTTTTAGAATGTAAAAATTCCACAAACTCTAGTACGATATATCTTCTTATATAAATAATGTACAGAAAAATCGATACCCAGTACTTTTAAAAGACGTATTATATACCTAATTACGAATTTACATCAACATTTTAAATAAATTTCATGAAAAAATTGAATGAAAAATTTCAAATAATTGGAAAAATCTATTAATTGTATATTAAAGAAATGTTCGTGATATTTCTACTTTTATGTAGGCGACATTCCCACAAAATATCATGAAAATCCATGCGTTAGGTAAAAATATCCTTTTATCTCCGGAGTGTCGCCTTAAGGGCTACGTACCCTTACGATTAAATTGTACATTGCGTGCATCAAAAATGCCATGATCTGATTCATGAAATGTATTTGTCACCACATCTCGTATATCTATAGTGTCTTGAGGATGAAATGAAATGTCATAGTATGGCTTTTAGTGCCGGGAAATCCCAGGACGGGTTCGGCTCGGTAGGTGCAGTTCTTTCTATTTGACTCCCGTAGGCGACCTGCGCGTCGTGATGAGGATGAAATGATGATGAAGACAACACATACACCCAGCCCCCGTGCCATTGGAATTAACCAATTAAGGTTAAAATCCCCGACCCGGCCGGGAATCGAACCCGGGACCCTCTGAACCGAAGCCCAGTACGCTGACCGTTCAGCCAACGAGTCAGACATCTTGAGGATGATGAATGGAGAGAAAGGGATAGGAGCAATCCGTTTGAAGATTGGACGGATTCCTCATCCCAACACATGTTTCGTTTAGAGGAGGAGACTGTGACGTCCTTTTTACAATTAACAGGTGACCGACTCGAGTTCTCTACTCGTACTAATAATCCTGCTTCACCAAGAAATCATCTAAGTCATTGAGCATTTCAGTTTCAAATGAACTAAAATTTGAGGCTCCCGTTCACCCTTCCTTTACCATATCGGCTGATAAACTTAACCTAAGGAAACAAAATTAGCTAATTAATCTTATAACTAAGGGACTGTAAAAGAAGATATGACTACACTGGCTATAATGATTCAGATAAATAGAACAACGATTATAACGTTTGTTTATAAAAGTGTAAAATATTTTAAATAAATACTACTCACCCAAGAAATAAAAAGACAGTTGACAGTTCCAGACGTAAACATCTTCGTCGTGGTAATTTATTGGACTTCGCTGTTAGCGTATTAGAGACACGTGACTGTCGAAATTGTCACTGCCTTTTAAATAAATTAAATGCAAGTAATTCTGTCTTCTGAATGCTATTGTGAATTACTTACGAGAGGAATACCAGCGAGAAAAGCGAGCGTCAAGAAACCAAGAATTAGCAATGATGCAACAGGTTAATGACAATACAACGGTAAGAGTTTTACCGTCCACCTCTCTTGTGTAGTGCTTAGTGTGATTAGCTGTCACTCCCGGAGGCCTTGGTTCGAATCGTGGCTCTTCCACGAAGGACTCAGCCACGCGAGGTTAACTGAGTAGAGGGGATTCGATCCCACCTCAGCCATCCTTGAAGTGGTTTTCCGTGGTTTCCTACTTCTTCTCCAGGCAAATACCGGTATATTACCTAATTTAACGACACAGCCGCTTCATTTACTCTTCCTTGTCTGTCTCTACCAAACTTACCACCCACCCCACCCGCACAAGGCCACTCTTCAGCATAGCAGATGAGGCCCCCTAGGCGAGGTACAGGTCTTCATCCTCAGCTGTATCCCCGACCCAAAGTCTCACGCTCCAGGACACTGCCCTTGAAGTTGTAGTAGTGGGATCCGTCCCTGAGCCCGAGGGAAAACGGTAAACGGATTAAAAGAGAAGAAGAAGAAGAAGAAGTAGATGATGATGATGATGATGATGATGATGATGATGATGATGATGATGATGATGATGAGTTTTACTAATGTTTCGTAACGCCTGATATTTACCGAGGAGTAGAAGTTTCTAAATTTTCCAATTCGATGATGGCTCGAACCCAAATCGAGCTCACCTTTACCACCATAAATTTGATTTCATATGACTGTTGATTTTTATATCCTCTCATGTTCCACGAGTTAGAGCTCGCAAGAACACAGTATTTCACGTTCAAAGATCCAGAACATCTCATTACTTAAATTCGCCATTTATTAATATGCTACGTTTACACAACAAATTCGCTGCACTAATAGATTTATTTTCAGAATCACACACTAATGAACATTTAAAGACCTGTGCTTATAATTTAAAAATTCATATGTTATTCTCTTTATATATATATATATAATTGGTGCTCACTGAGGTATTTATTATTGTAGTCGCTAATTGCTTTGTTTAATATCTGTATTTTCATAGTATAGGGAATTCCTTGATGTACTTTAAATCATTATTTTCTCTGTATATGAATTTACTTATTCTTCTTCCTTGTCTTTATTTTCATTATTTTTATTTTGTATTTACCTTTACATACGAATTATAAGTATTGGTGTGTTAAGAAACAAATAAAAGGTCTTCAGGCAAGCAACTCAATGCTGAAAACATCCTAGGGATATGACCTACGAATTTTAGCTAAATAAAATATAATAATGTATAAGAAAATATTCTTTATTATTTCTAAAAATTGCAATATTTTTCTTAATCATCGTTATCCGGTCGAAGAGATTAGCAGTTTTCATTTTTCTACCACTACATTTGGTGTGGACATTAATAATATCAAAAACGCCTGAAGGAATTGAACCAAGGAACGCATTACAGAAATAATTATGCAAATAAGTTAATTTGGCTAGGATTTGACTCGAAAAGTAAACGAGCAAAGGAACAAACAATTTTTGGCTTTTTCTTCGGAGCTGCTTTCAGGCTGGAAGTAATTTTCGAAAATTGTTTTTACAGTTTGATAGAGCTATCCGAGACTTACAATTTGAAATCTTGCCGGCCTCTTTAACCCTTCAACATTCGGCACAATTGAGGAAAATGCTTAATCTTACGCTTTTCATAGTATGGGGACCCGTTTTTGTCTGCTATGAAATGTTTCCAACATTTAAATAAATAAATAAATAAATAAATAAATAAATAAATAAATAAATAAATAAATAAATAAATAAATAAATAAATAAATAAATAAATAAATAAATAAATAAATAAATAAATAAATAAATAACTTAACAGTGCCCTCCCTAGTTGCACTGGCCCCTCGGTCATTCCACCGCCTGTTCATATAGATACATAACGCTGTTCTCGGGTTCAGATGCATGGCCTTCTAATATAAAGTTGCCCTCTATTTAGCTCTGATGGCGCCTAAGTCCATAGCCTCCTGAACATAGGTACGTTTTCCTGTCATGAAAACAAGGTCCATGTCCATTTGAATGAATTAATGTGTATTTGTACTGATAAGCAACTTCATAGCCTTCTAAATAAGATTATAGCGAGGTTTGCATATGACACCAAGGGCAAGAGCTGGGTGCAGTGGAGGCGAATAACGAGATGCAGCCACACTTGCTGGTCCCTCCCCTCGCAAGAAGCAATCAACTGGCAGCCAGGAGCCGCTAGAATTTAAATAGATTCGTTTAAAATACAAGGAAAACGTGGAGTCGTCGATTCATTGTGGGTGATAAACGTTCTATAAAACTAAGTGGTGGAGGGGGAGAAGGGTGGAGACTGAGAAATTAAAAAAAACTACAAGAGTCTTTCTAAACTGTGGGGCAGTCCAACCAACACTTTGGTTTACTGGTGTTGGAGACCAGCCAATTGCTCGCGGAAAGAACAGAAGAGCTCTTTTTATTCTTTTCGCTTAAAAATACTCTTGAAATGGAGTGAGTTAAATGAATCCATTTCCCTCAGGAAGAGGCCAGCCCATACGAGTGAAATCCAGAAGGAAATAAAAGAGGCAGCCGATAAATAGTAGAGAGTAAATAAACTGCATTGTCCATGAGACAATTCCGACAATTTGTATCGAGAACTGGGGCTGTAAAATATCGCCCAGTGAGGAGCCTGAATGTGCCTTGCAGTGGTTCGAATGTGCTAGTGGGAAGAGAAGTGGAGAGGACGGAAAATGGAAGGAAAGAAAAAATAAAGCAAGAAAGAAGAGAAATGTAATAAAACTGTTAAAAAATACATGAAAGAAGGAAAATGGTAGGAAGGAAAGAAAAAATTGAAATGAAGAAAAAATTGAGGACCTAAAGGAAAACGGAAGGAAACCAGAGAAGGACAAAGAAGGAAGTGGAATAATTAACTGAAATAAGAAAACAGAACGAAAATTTGAAATAAGAAACAAATGGAAATAAGTAGGAAACAGAAGGATAAGTATAAATACGAAGGGAATTGAAGGCTAAATAAGAAGCAAACAGAAGGATAAATGGAAATAAGAAACAAACAGATGGACGAACAGGAATACGGAGGGAATAAAAGGATAAATAAGAAACCAACAGAAGGATAAATGGAATGAAGAAGTAAACAGATGGATGAATAGAAATACGAAAGGAATAGAAGGATAAATAAGAAACAAACAGAAGAATAAAAAGAAAGAAGAAGTAAACAGATGGGAATAGGAATACGAATGAGATAGAAGGATAAATAAGAAGCAAACATAAGGATGGAAATAAGAAGCCAACAGATGGATGAATAGAAATACGAAAGAGATAGAAGGATAAATAAGAATCAAACAGGAGGATAAATGGAAATAAGAAACACAGATAATGGTAGATGTGAAATAGAGAAAAAGGAGCAGATGTGAGATAAAATGTAGAGTGATCGAGAGAGAGAGAGAGAGAGAGAGTTTGTTGGTTAAGGTGAGCTACTGGCTGCCCCTCTGGAGACCCGTAGAAGTCGCTGGATACCAGCAATACTTCACGTATTTCCCGATCGTCAGAACCAACCGGAGTCTCGTATTGTTTCCACTTCCTTCTACCAGGCTCTTCACTTTGCTGTCCGATCTCCATAAGCCAGACTCTATTAGGTTTGTTGTATTCCCAACCTGACATTCTCTTCTCTTGAATTTCTTACCTACTGACATCACTTTAGCCGTTGAAAGGCCAGCTTTCATAACACACTCATTGCACCTGTTTTGAAGTTCAAAGATATTAGACAGCGGGCTTTCGGCACAATCTGCCATTAAGACCAAGTCATCATCATAGGCCAAACTGCTCACTACATTTCCACCTAACTGAATCCCTCCCTGCCACATTATACCTTTCAGCAGATGATCTACGTAAACTATGAACAACGAAGTAACCCCAGTAAGTACCTTGACAAACCAAGAACTTATTATACCTCCAATTCTCATTGCATCCCAACTGACAACATACAAGCCTTTGATTGCTTTTAATGAACTACCCTTAATCCCATAGTTTCACACTATGAGGAACATTTTCTCCCTCGGTACTCTGTCATATCCATTCACTAGATCTACGAAACATACACATATCTGTTAATTCCCCTCGTACATTTTTCTGTTACATGCCGCATACTGAAAAGTCTGATCCTGGCAGCCCCTCTGTGGTCTGAAACCACACAGGTTTACATCTAACTTCCTCTCAACCACTGATCGCACCCTCCCTTCCAGAATGCCAATGGACACCTTGCCTGGTATACTGATGAATAAAATACCTCGACAATTGTTCCATTCCTTCCTTCCTGTTCCCTTCCACCTTAAATCAACAAGAGCAACCACGCCCACCAACCACTTAGGCTACTTTATTCGATCTTACTTTGAGTCCGTACAAAAATAGTAGGCTAGAAATGGCATATAAATTGAAAATTGATGGTGGAGTGTTGAAACACAGGATGAGATACACTTCATTTTCCTGTACACATACAGGATCTCTCATTTAAACTAACACCTAAGTGTTTGTACTCTGCGCTACGTCAGCTGCCTCAGTCGAAGTTACGTCGCACGCGGTCGCCCTGCTTTAAGCGTGTGTACAGTACAATATTACATGAAATACCTTATAAAATAAGTTGAAAGTGTCGTCCTTCCTGGGTTACCAGGCATTTTATCTGGTAACCACATTCTGGCTGACGCGACTGAGTTCTGTCACTGTAATGTTTCTGATTACATTCGTAATGTTTTCTTTCAGTTCCTCCAATAATTAAGAATTTGTACGATACACTTTTTCTTTCAGTACCCACAAATAAAAATCAAAACACTGCTATATATGGAGAACGAGGGGGAAATTGTGTTCTCTTTATGAATTGCTTATATTTTTCAGTTTGTATCTTACTTTTGATTATGACTTTCTCTCTTTCTTTTTATCTTTACGCTCCCGATTTCTTTTCTTTTCTTTTATTATATTTTATTTGTTGAAAATTGCTTTCTTTCTTCATTACATGTTGTCCAAATCTGTAATTTTTAGCTTATCTCTGATTTTATAATAGAATAGTACATTTCTTTTATGTATGTATTATCTGTAAATTATGTGGTTAAGTGTAAGAGAGGGCCATGAGCCCTAAATTCGCCACCGATGAAGTCATTAAATAAATAAATAAATAAATAAATAAATAAATAAATAAATAAATAAATAAATAAATAAATAAATATTACGGAGACTCTGGAAGGGTGTAGAAATAAATAAAACTGTTCATAAAATAAATAACAGTTGAATATGTAGAGTGCGGACACCAATAGTTATGTGAATGGATAGAACCTAATATTTATGAAAAAGAGGCATTTAAATCACGAACCAACCAGTTATAAATGGCCTACCACCTTACTAAAGATATCTAGAACAAACGGTCATATATTTAAAATCCAAGCTTACACATTACTGTACAATGGTAAAAAAATGAAATGGCGTATGCCTTTTAGTGCCGGGAGTTTCCGAGGACAAGTTCGGTACGCCATATGCAGGTCTTTTGATTTGACACCCATAGGCGACCTGCGTGTCGTGATGGATGAAATGATGATGAAGACGACGCATACACCGAGCCTCGGAGCCAGCGGAATTAACCAATTATGGTTAAAATTCCCGACCCTGTCGGGAATCGAACTAGGGACCCCTGTGATCAAAATACAACATGCTAACCATTTAGCCATGGAGCCGGACACCGTACAGTAATTCGGCCTGAAGCTCTATATGCAGCAGAATGTCTCTCAATGAATAACAAAGGTCTGGCAGAACAACTAGAAGCCAAAGAAAGGAAATTGTAAGGAAGATCTTGAGCCCAGTAAAGGAAAAAGGAGAATACAGGAGAAGGCACAGTCATGAACAATATCTACATATGGAGAAAATAACAGACATACTACGAGAAGAAGAATTTCCTTCTATGGTCACTTAACACGAATAAGACCAGAAATATTGTCCACTCGAATGTTTGCCCGAATAAGAAAACTAAAGGGGTCTGGTTCACCGAGCTGGAAAAGCATTTACAAGAATTGGGGATCTTAGGTGATGACATCTTGCAACGTTACCCTTTAAGGAGCTAACTTGAAGGTCTACAGAGTTTTCGAACAAAACCTGAAATGAAGACGGGCAAGATCTGGATCGAAGAAAGGAAGGAAGCTCACCGTAGAAGGATGAGGGAATATTGGGCGAGTGTTAAAGATCAAGACAGAAAATGGCCGAAACGAAAGAAAAAATACGAAGAAGAATAAGAAGACGTAAAACAATCCCAATAAATATACTAGAATATTTGTTGCACAGTTGTTATACCTAATTTAACCACGTCTGTAACGAGACAAGTGTAATGAGTGTACACATGGCAATAAATATCCCACATTACATTAGACGAGTGTCATGTCTCCTCAGCCGATAGAGTGCGGCACGTTCGAGCAATAGAATTTTTCTCTCTCGGCATTTTAGGCTGGTCTAGGCGAATAGGCCCGAACAAGACTCGTTGTAGGCTCTTCTGCTTATGGTTAGATGACCAATGTCTTGCGACACTGTCTACACAGGTTGTACACAAACCCCTGCTGGGTCAGACCTGTTGGTCCGAGTAGCCCATCAATCTGGTGTTTGACAGCCTGCTTCACTTTCAGGACGCTCTGCCGCAGTTTTGTCACTCTACCACTAATAAACTTTGGAGATTAATACCCGTAAAATAATAGTACCGTAGATTTCACAGTAATTAACTCAGAGAAATTTAATTTCCGTCTAATATTAACAGATTTTTTCGCTGCTTTCTGCTTTATATTGCAATGAAACAATTAATGCAGTGTTACCTAAACTAATGCTTACATTTTATCAACGCAACATCGTGAATGTACATAAATTGCAAATAACGGAGGTCCCAAGACATACCCTTGGGGCTCCCAAGGGTTTCTTAACCCACTCAGATCCGTCTTCACCATAGGTATTGCATGTTCTTCCCGTGCTCCCTTTCTGAAATAATAAAACGCTTCGTACATGAGCAAGTCCTTACCGACTTGAATAACTACCCACTGCTTGATCCTTACCAATCCGGTTTCAAAAATCGACGTATTAAAGCGACTGTTCTTATGAAAGTAACTTAACTAATGCTATCCGACAAGCAATTGGTAGCCATCAAGGGACTGTATTAGTCCTACTTGATTTTTCTTGTATATTTGATATCTTCGTTGCCCAGCAGCTACTTTCGAAGTTGGCTTCACAAAATTTCCTCCAAAAGCAAGAATATTTTTCAATTCATACCTCACAATCCGCCGGCATTGCGTTGCAGGAAATAATGATACATCTCATTTTTGCTGTTTCTTCCTACGTCATTCCAATACAGACAGTTCTTATGGCGATGATGGGATAGAGAAGGGCAAGGAGTTCAAAGGAAGTACCTACTCATTAATTAAAGTAGAGTCCTAGCGTTTACTAGATGTGAAAATAGGATAGCACGCAAAACCATGTTCAGGGCTGCCCACGGTATCTTTCGAAACCACTATCCCCCGAATACAAGATCCCAGCTTTGTGACCATTACTACGAAGACAACTCGCTCGGAATACGACAGACCTAAGCGGCTTAATAAAACACCAGGGATTCCCCCAAGGATATGCCCTTGTACCATTGCTATTTGTAATTTACATACAAGAGTTTACCAGATCGATTACACACTATATGAACCACCTTTATGCCGATGAACAGATTTACTACCCTTCAAGAACCGATACAATTCAGAGTGCTCTACGACAGATTTAAGTATCCCCTCAAAACGCCGAAAATAATCGTCGGCATTTCTTAAAACTTAAACATATTTAAACAATCTCATGTTCCTCCTGTAGAAATCAACAGCACCACTACTCCATATTGTAAATGTCATGAATCTTGATGTGGCCATAAGCGAAGCATAAAATTGGTCGCTGCATATCACGAAAGTGTAATATATATATCCAATCCTGCATTTCCTGAAGCTGTTCAGAATTATGTATCCTGATCCCTGAAATTAAAGCTCATTCAGTCACTTTTGTTTCCAGTTGTCTATTGCTGCGATACGTTTTTAATTGGTATAAGTAATGAACATACAATCAGACTGCAACGCGACCAAAATACACTGACTGACAGTGACAATGCAACACCAAGGAGGAGTGGTTCGAAAGGGATGAAAGTTGGGGAAAAAACAGAGACAGCACGGATGAATAATTGATGTTTATTTCAAACCGATATGCAGGTTACACAATGCGCACGGCATCGACTCAGTAGGATGTAGGACCACCGCGAGCGGCGATGCACGCAGAAACACGTCGAGGTACAGAGTCAATAAGAGTGCGGATGGTGTCCTGAGGGATGGTTCTCCATTCTCTGTCAACCATTTGCCACAGTTGGTCGTCCGTACTAGGCTGGGGCAGAGTTTGCAAACGGCGTCCAATGAGATCCCACACGTGTTCGATTGGTGAGAGATCCGGAGAGTACGCTGGCCACGGAAGCATCTGTACACCTCGTAGAGCCTCTTGGGAGATGCGAGCAGTGTGTGGGCGGGCATTATCCTGCTGAAAAAGAGCATTGGGCAGCCCCTGAAGGTACGGGAGTGCCACCGGCCGCAGCACATGCTGCACGTAGCGGTGGGCATTTAACGTGCCTTGAATACGCACTAGAGGTGACGTGGAATCATACGCAATAGCGCCCCAAACCATGATGCCGCGTTGTCTAGCGGTAGGGCGCTCCACAGTTACTGCCGGATTTGACCTTTCTCCACGCCGACGCCACACTCGTCTGCGGTGACTATCACTGACAGAACAGAAGCGTGACTCATCGGAGAACACGACGTTCCGCCATTCCCTCATCCAAGTCGCTCTAGCCCGGCACCATGCCAGGCGTGCACGTCTATGCTGTGGAGTCAATGGTAGTCTTCTGAGCGGGCGCCGGGAGTGCAGGCCTCCTTCAACCAATCGACGGGAAATTGTTCTGGTCGATATTGGAACAGCCAGGGTGTCTTGCACATGCTGAAGAATGGCGGTTGACGTGGCGTGCGGGGCTGCCACCGCTTGGCGGCGGATGCGCCGATCCTCGCGTGCTGACGTCACTCGGGCTGCGCCTGGACCCCTCGCACGTGCCACATGTCCCTGCGCCAACCATCTTCGCCACAGGCGCTGCACCGTGGTCACATCCCTATGGGTATCGGCTGCGATTTGACGAAGCGACCAACCTGCCCTTCTCAGCCCGATCACCATACCCCTCGTAAAGTCGTCTGTCTGCTGGAAATGCCTCCGTTGACGGTGGCCTGGCATTCTTAGCTATACACGTGTCCTGTGGCACACGACAACACGTTCTACAATGACTGTCGGCTGAGAAATCACGGTACGAAGTGGGCCATTCGCCAACGCCGTGTCCCATTGATCGTTCGCTACGTGCGCAGCACAGCGGCGCATTTCACATCATGAGCATACCTCAGTGACGTCAGTCTACCCTGCAATTGGCATAAAGTTCTGACCACTCCTTCTTGGTGTTGCATTTGCTCTGTCAGTCAGTGTATATGAAACAGATACATATTCGCCATATGTCCACGTATCACCTTTCCATAGACTGTTACCTTAGTTACGCCTGGACGACAGACGTAGACTGCATGCGACTACTTTAGTGTACCAGGCGCTCTCCGAAAACACGCTCCTACTTACCTGTCCTCCAGGTCTCGTTACGTAAGTTAGTTGCACCTGTTCTGTACTCGGTCAGGCCAAACAATATAAATCCCTGTACATCAAACAACGGATCATCCATAGTCGCCACCACGAGTGGTAGGAACAAACTCCAAAACCTCCTGCCAATGTCATTTTATAAGCACCTCCAGACTAAGGGGAGCATGAAGGCAAGATTTCACAGAATGGTAAAAGCTTATCATGCAACGATGAATATACACAGGGTGAAGCCGAACTCCAAGGACAAACCTTAGGAGGTTGTTCAGGGAGTATATTGGTATAAGGGACCCGTAGTATCCAGTGGCAGTAGCACAAAAGACTTCAATTCAGTTCAATTCAATTCAATTCAATTCAATTCAATTCAATTCAATTCAATTCAATTCAATTCAATTCAATGCAATTCAATTCAATTCACTTCAATTCAATTCAATTCAATTCAATTCAATCACTACTGATCTGCATTTAGGGCAGTCGCCCAGATGGCAGATCCCCTATCTGTTGTATTCCTAGCCTTTTCTTAACTGATTTCAAAGAAATTAGAAATTTATTGAACATCTCCCTTGGTAAGTTATTACAATCCCTAACTCCCCTTCCCATGAACGGATACTTGCCCCATTTTGTTCTCTTAAACTCCAACTTCATCTTCATATTGTGATCTTTCCTACTTTTAAAAATATCATTCAAACTTATTCGTCTACTGATGTAATTCCACGCCATCTCTCCACTGGCAGCTCAGAACATACCACATAGTCGAGCAGCTCGTCTTCTGTCTCCCAAATCTTCCCAGCCCAAACTTTGCAACATTTTCGTTAACGCTACTCTTTTTTCGGAAATCACGCAGAAGAAATCGAACTGCTTTTCTTTGGATTTTTTCCAGTCCTTGAATGAAGCAATTCTGGTGAGGGTCCCATACACTGTAACATTACTCTAGTTAGGGTCTTACTAGAGACTTATATGCCCTCTCCTTTACATTCTTACTACAACCCCTAAACACCTTCATAACCATGTGCAGAGATCTCTAACCTTATATTAACACCTAAGTACTTGCAATGATCCCCATAAGGAACTTTTACCCCAGCAAAGCAATTATTAAATCTGAGAGGACTTTTCCTATATGTGAAATTCGCAACCTCACTTTTAACCCAATTTATCATCATACCATTATCTACTGTTCATCTCACATCTGTTGCTCACAATATTGTAACTTATACAGAATAACATCATCTGCAAATAGCCTCATCTCTGATTCCACTTCTTTATTCATAACATTTATACGTACTCGTATACAAAAAACATAAAGGTCCAAGAATACTGCCCTGAGGAATTCCCCTTTTAAATATTACAGGGTCAGATAAAGCTTCGCCTACTCTAATTCTCTGAGTTCTACTGTATTCAGTAGCCACTTAATGAAATCAATTAAACTATTTTATTGGAGTCTTCTTTGCCACTAACGATTGTATTCTCTGCATTATCAGTAGAATAATCATCTATATTGGTTCTGTATCGTAATTATGTTAGATATTAATTTCGTATTGTATTATCTATATTACCCAGCGTTGCACTTTAAGGTATTTTATTAGCTGTTAATTATGTGTGAAAGAAATTTTTGCAGATTTCGTTATTGTGCCGTTGACTGATACTTTCCTCCTTCACCCAGAGGGGTGCACACACATAAATCAATCCCCGCTGAACTTGGACTTAAATGACATGCGGAGTGTCCTTGTTTATCTCAGCGACCCCGAAACCTATGGATTTGACACTGTTTTTTTCCAGTCATATGTGTAGCAGAATCTCTCCTTGGTCTAGCCTACATTTACGCGCGTGCCTAATCCGAACACCAGGCCTGTATTTTACTGTAGAATCCTTGAACTATAATGGTGACGGCTGGTCATTTCTGCATCCGATTCGTATAGCGGGGTAGTGTGATGCCAATATCTCCTCAACGGTTGGTTTTAGGCTCTTAAAACATGGTTTTCGGGACCCGCAGGGCCCTGTCGAGTTCTATTCTTCGCGTTGTGGGACTTAAAATGACCATTGTCTCATACATGTGCGACAAATTCGATATTTCGCCTGTATTAGCCTATGTTAATGTGCCAAAGGGCCTAAATCTGGGAAATATAGACAAAAAACAAAGACACCTCCGTACAGGCCATGAAGGCCCTTGGAGGAGTGGAAGGTAAAGGCTACCACCATTGTTAACCACGGCGCGTCATGGGGGTAGAGTGGTTAGCTCTACGCCCGGCCGCCTTTGCCCCCAGGAATTAACCTGGTACTCATTTTTGGTGTAGGCTGAGTGAACCTCAGGGCCATTTGCACCTCCGGAAGTGGAAATCTCGTTTCTTAAATTTTACGACTTCCTGACGGGGATTCGAACCCAAACCCACGTCCTTCCGGGCGAAACGAGCACGCCTTTACCGCCTCGGCCAGGCAGCCCCTGGGAAATATAGAGGGCTGTTAACATTTATTGTAGATGGGATTACCCGAAGGGTCTTAACAGGTAAGTATACAAAATGTGGTTCATATTGGTGGAACGGTATGGATGTCCATAAGGAACGGACAGGCGGGTGGTCAGACAGATATTCTGCTTTATATAGACAGATAGATAGATAGATAGATAGATAGATAGATAGATAGATAGATAGATAGATAGACAGATAGACAGATAGATAGATAGATAGATAAATTATATCGTTACGAACAAGACTTCATCTGTTTCATTAATCTAACTTACTTCAGTATGACCTAATAAATGCACACACACAAATATAAACATACACTATTCTAACCAGCTGTGAATGGCCACAATAGGGAACATGCATGATCCGGGGTTTTAATTAAAAATATGCTAATCTGATTCAAAATTTCATGCAGAATTCAAAAATGTGATCAGAATGTACAAATAATAACTCCAAACATGATAAAAATCTACGAAAATGTCACGTCACGCAAGTACGCGATCTCATTGGTCTGACGTCATCGTACAGGTTGACTGAATTAGCAGACGAAATAACACATAGTGTGCTGTGAGAAGCAGGATACACTTCGCGTATTTCTACTTTACGTTAGGTCTAGTATGGTTAAATTCGAGGTCTATACATTGGATAATAATCTGAGTGGTATATTTTAGACTTAAAATGAATCCTGCGCAGACAGTGAGGCAGAAAACTTGTAAATGGTGTAGAGTTCCGATGTGCAATACACATCGCATATCATACCAAACAAATAGTTTATACATGTTCCAAAGACGCTAAATCTAGGGAGAAATGGATTTTGGCGAGCCGGAGAAATGCTGGTGATATGTCGGAAAAGTCTACACTTAATTTTTTTGAAGATTTTAACGTAAGATGAATTTGTTTGAATTTTCAAATCACTTTTCCATGTCAGCTGTTCTAGTGGTAAAACTTTTAATTTTAATGTATGATGCTTTAGTTAAATGCTTCAATTACATCTTGGAATATGAAAATAATAAACAGTGCATTAAATAATGCTGATTATTAAAGTATTCTCCAAACCTAACCTATGTTTTGGGTGATCCATGTCAAGATAATAAATCAAAGGGGTTATGAACCATTTTGACAGCTCTAATTCTACCAATATACCTTGGCATGGGACAGTTATGCATGTCTTTATGGAAGAGCTTAATTGGTAAAGAAATTTAGGCTATATCTAAATACTCTATAATGTAACAAAGGCGTGTACATCATGAAAGGAAACAACGTGAATTTAACAAATGTATAACTCTACACAAAACCAATGCTTGTCTGTTGGGGTCTTATAAGTTAACAATGCTCAATTATAATAATTATCATAATATTAATGAAATAAATAACAAAATTGCACACAGGTGAAAATAGTGATGTAGGTGTTTAAAATATTATCCAACTTAGCCTAAGTTTTAGGTTATACAAGCCCAGTCAATAAACCGAAGGGTAAAAATACCGCGCGAGTTGGCCGTGCGGTTAGGAGCGCGCAGCTGTGAGCTCGCATCCGGGAGATAGAAGGTTTTGAACCCCACTGCCGGTAGCCCTGAAGATGGTTTTCCGTGCTTTCCAATTTTCACACCAGGCATATGCTGAGGCTGTACCTAAGGCCACGGCCGCTTTGTTCCCATTCCTAGGCCTTTCCTGTCCCATCGTCGCCATAAGACCTATATGTGACGGTGTGACGTAAAGCAAACAGCAAAAAAAAAAAAAAAGTAAAAGTCACAGCACCCAAAGACATTCCTGTATTGAGCGACTAAAATGTCACCAGGACACTTTTCTTTCCTGATATGCTCAGCTTGTTAAAAGCCAAATGTAATTAATGTTATTGGCTTCACGCCCCGCTAACTACTTCTACGATTTTCGGAGACGCCGATGTGCAGGAATTTAGTCCTGCAGGAGTTCTTTTACGTGCCAGTAAATCTACCGACACGAGGCTGACGTATTTGAGCACCTTCAACTACCACCGGACTGAACCAGGATCGAACCTGCCAAGTTGGGGTCAGAAGGCCAGCACCTCAACCGTCTGAACCACTCAGCCCAACTTGTGAAAACTAAATTTTTGTTTTTGGAAAATCCAAATAGTGGGGGAGGGTGAAAAGGGGGGGGGGGTGAATTTTTAAAATGAGTGTATCTATATCTCAAAACTTTAAAAGTTTACAGATGTAAATATTTATATTTAGAATCTCCTCTAAAAATAAAGAAACATGTATTTATTTGTTCTCTGAAAATCCCAATAGGAGGGGTGAAAAGGAAAAAAAAAGGGATTGAATGCCTTTAATGTGGATGCTTATATCTCAGAAACTGAAGATATTACAGACCTGAAAATTGGTATCTCGGATCTCCTTTAAAAATAAAGAAACACGAATTTCTTATTTTTGAAAAATCCAAATAATGGGGTTAAACATGAGTGACAAATTACGGTGAAATTTTAGAAAGACTTTATCTACAGCATATCTCAGAAACATAAAATATTACAGACGTAAAAATTGGTATTTGGAAACTCCTGTAAAAGTAAAGAGACATGGGTGATTTGTTTCTGGAAAATCCACTTAAGGAGAACTAAAAAGGGGGCGACATCTTTATCATATTTAACTTTTTCCCTCCACAAAGATATTTAATTCTCTTTCATGGGCCCCGGAAGTGGGTAGGCCAGTTGCCCCAACCATAAATATATATTTTTTTCAGAAATGATAGGTTATAGACCTACAGTACTATGATCTTTCTTTCTTTCTTTCTTTCTTAATCAGTTTATCCTTCAGGGTTGGTTTTCTCTCGGACTCAGCGAGAGATTTCACCTCTACCACTTCAAGGGCAGTGTCCTGGAACGTGAGACTTTGGGCATGGTGATGAAACTGGTGAGGAGGGCCATTACCTCGCCCAGGCGGCCTCACCTGTTATGCTCAACAGGGACCTTGTTGGAGGATGGGAGGATCGGAAGGGATAGACAAGGAAGAGGGAAGGAAACGGCCGTGACCTTAGGTGCCTGGAGGAGAAGTAGGAAAATACGAAAAACCACTTCGAGGATGGCTGAGGTGGGATTCGAAACCCTTCTACTCAGTTGACCTCCCGATGCTGAGTAGACCCCGTTCCAGCCTTCGTACTATTTGTTTTCAACTTTCATGGCAGAGCCGGGAATCGAAACCGGGCCTCGGGGAGTGGCACACATTAACCACTACACCACAGAAGCGGACTAGTACTATAATGCTACCTATATGTTTATGTTAGTGCTGAAATCCGATTTCTTACTTTACTAATGTTGAAAGCCCGAAAATGTAATGTTATTCTTTAATAGGGGAATCAGTCTAGAAGGAAATGTTGAAAGTGATGTGATTTCTATCCAGGTTCGTTGTTATCCTAATACTAGGGTTTACAGTACATTGCACGTATATAAAGGACACCACTTACAAACTTGCTTGTTATCCGCTAATTTCTGCGGCCACAAAAGTCACATTTTTCAAGAATGATGACATCTACACATGGTAGATTGTCTGACTGTGCTGTTTTGAACCTTTCTTCTGTCATTTCGAAGTTGTTCGCGATCATGAATAATAAACAATCGGCTTTTAGCAACGGCTGATGCACAACGGCTGGCAGAGCTCCATGCGGTACTGGATCGTGACGTCACAGCGCGCCGCTTACGTCAGAGGCCGTTTCACTCGCCTTGCGGAAAGGCACTATTAAATATTTTTTTAATGGTAGAAAACAAGGCAAGACACCACAATGTAATACGTTTACGTACTCTTTCATTGGTGTACTTTTCAAAAAAAATATTTTTGATAATGATGCATGTTCCCAATTACTGATTACTGTCTGTTTACAAATCTCTCTTCTGTACACACACCAGGGAGTCCCGAGCGGTTGGAATCATATACATGGGGACGGCTATATTCCTTTCTTTCACTTTCCCCAAGTCCAATCACCTCCTACGGCCGCTGTGCTTAGACCACTGGATTTAAACACAGTGACGCTGGCTACACGATACACGATGACTGTTCGTTGGTTCGATTCCACAGACAGTCCAGTAATTCACACAGTCACATACAGTGAACAAGTAAACAGCCTAACAGTATTCAACAATAGGACGATACTCACAACAGCGAACATTAACACAGGTCTATTTACCTTCACACTCACTCTGCCTCAGTCCACAGAAATACACTAACACACAGTACAGTCTTCCGTTCTGTCGTCTACAGTCCACACACGTACTGGTCCCTCCGACACCACAACAACAGCTCCTGGTTCAGTCCTCGGTAGGACACTAGTGACAGTCAACACCTCTATCACCCTCAACCCAAGCACCGAACCCAAACGCATTGAGACTCTCACTGACTTCACCAAGCAGTCCAACACTGACTGACTGTCCGCGGCTAGCCTCCCATTTTATAGCTCGCGTGATCTGACCCAGAAATTTCGCGATGTCACTAGAGGCAGAATATTCCTGTTGGATCTCCAAGAAACTCACAGGTAAGCCGGCCGCCGGAAACAATACACGGAAAGGCCGGCTCCTCCCCACAAGCTGGCTCGGAGATTCCAGGTCGTCTGAGTCACCAGCCCCTTCCTGGAAGTACCAAAAGGGGCTACCACGGGGCTGGCACGTAATAATATGATTTGTCGGTTTAGCAGCATCAATTTTCTGAGGAAGAATAAATAATAGGCCTAATTTTAACTTAATACTTTCTCTAACTGTATATTAATCTCACATCACCATTACAAACACAATCACTTGTTCCACTCATACAGATACCTTGCTGGAAATCTAAATCTAAATCTAGCCTTCGAAATCCCTTAAGGGCAATGGCCTCCTGCTAAGCGGGGCTTCGCTCAGATAATCTCGTTAGGTGAGCATCATGTGGTGCACTTTTCTTGCCTGTTAGTGACACATACATTTCTAAGCTATACATCTTGTCTGTTATGTGTTCTTGTTCATATATCTTAGCACATACAAAATCTTCATTTACATGTGTACACTTAGAGGAGTTATTCAAGGGTCCTCCATTCTTCTCGGTCTCTTGCTCTTTTTGTCCACTGTGCACCAGCCATTTTCTTGAACGCATCAGCCCATCGGATCCTCTGCCTTCCTACGTTTCTCTTGCCGATTCTAGGATCCCACAATGTTAGTCCGTGTGCCCACCTCTTGTGCTCCATTCTTAGTATGTGGCCACCCCATTTCCACTTCAATCTGTCCGCTATGTTGAGCGCGTCTCTTATACCGGTCCTTCTGTGTATCTCCTCGTTCCTCATTCTGTGTTTCAGCATGATGTTGAGGATTTACCTTTCCATCCTGCGTTGGGCTATTTGCAGCGTTTTTCTTTGCTTCGAAGTTAAGACCAGGCTTGGCATCCATACAGCATTACTGGTAGTACACACTTCTCCCGGACAGCGGTCTTCATACTTAGCTTCAAGGATTTGTCCCCTAAAATGAATTTCAGGGACCAGAATATTTTCCACGCTTGACCAATTCTTCTTTCAATTTCTTTCTCCATATTATTGTGGAATGATATGTTCTGGCCCAGGTACGTGTAGTCCTGTCCGTACTATAATGGTTCACCGTCTATGTGTATAGGTTTTGCTGTTTCATTGGTCAACAGCTTCGTTTTTCTTGGATTCATGGATAGGCCAGTTTCCTTGCTGACCTTGTCTAGTTCCTTTAACATCTGTTCGAAGTCCGATACTGATTTTCCTATCAACATGATGTCGTCCGCAAACCGCAGATGTGTCAGTCTTAGTCAATCTATGTTGATGCCGTATTTAGTTTCCCATTTCATTTTCCTGAACTGGTTTTCTAGTAGGCGTGTGAAGAGTTTCGGTGATAATGGGTCTCCCTGTTTCACACCTCCCCCTAGCTCGAAGCTCCTACCCTCCATCTCTGTCCTTATTTTTGCCCGGCTGTTTTCGTAGATTTTTGATAAAAGTATGATATATCCTTTCTGAATGTTTTGGTTCTCTAGAGCTTGTAGGACATATTTGTGTTACACGCAGTCAAAGGCTTTGTTATAGTCTACAAACGCTATATACACCTTGAGTTTGAATTCTTGTAGTTTTTCAATGAGTTGGTTTACTGTTTGTAGGTGATACACCGTGCTGAATCCTGATGTAAAACCTGCTTGTTCCATAGGTTGGTTCTCCTCAAGTTCCTTTGACATTCTCTTAGTTAGGATTTTTGTGAACAGTTTAGATAGACTTGGCAGTAGACTTATCGGTACCGGGCGAGTTGGCCGTGCGCGTAGAGGCGCGCGGCTGTGAGCTTGCATCCGGAAGATAGTAGGTTCGAATCCCACTATCGGCAGCCCTGAAAATGGTTTTCCGTGGTTTCCCATTTTCACACCAGGCAAATGCTGGGGCTGTACCTTAATTAAGGCCAGGGCAGCTTCCTTCCAACTCCTAGGCCTTTCCTCTCCCATCGTCGCCATAAGACCTATCTGTGTCGGTGCGACATAAAGCCCCTAGCAAAAAAAAAAAGACTTATCGGTCTATAGTTGTTGCTCCTTTTTATGGAGTAGGATTATTGTGCTTTGTTTCCGTTCCTTTGGTAGTTCTTTGGATTCGATTATTGCGTTGAACAGTTTCGCGATGGCTAGTACGAGTTCCACACTTCCCCATCTTAAGTATTCGTTGAATATACCATCGTCTCCTGGGCAATTTCCTTTCTTTGTTTCTTTTATAGCCGCTCTCACCTCGCCGGGGAGGATTGGCGACAGCTTCTCTTCTTGTCTGCCCTCTGGAACTTCGTACTTTCGGATCAGATTTTCATTCTAGAGGGTGCTGGAGTACAGTTTCTCGTAGAATTCTGTGGCGTGTAGCACTATCTCTTGTCTTGAGGCTATTCCTTTTCCATTTTTGTCCTCTCTCCTAGTATCCAATGTCTGCCATCTGCCATCTCTTTTCTGATCCTCTTATTGAAGTCGATCTTTCCATAACGTTCTTGACCAAGTCTGTGTTGTGCTCCCTGATGTCCTCCAGAATCTCTCTTTTTGTACGTTTGTTCAACTCTGTGTATTCAGACTTTTTCTGATGGTTGATTTCTGCTTCCAGTTTCAGTCTTTCTCTCTCTGCAATCAATCTTCTAGTGCTCTCCTTCAGCTTATTTCCCTTTCCTGCCTGTTTCCCCCTCATTAATGATTCTTTTGCAGCATCTGGTATGAACTTTCCTAGTTTGTTATATAGGTTCTGTGGGTTCATCTCCTCTTGTTGATCTAGTTCTTGTAGGTTCTTCATCAGTTCTTTTTTGTATTGGCTTTGATTGATCCTTTCGGGTTTGGTCTTTGAGCTTTGATGTATGGGCGCCTCTTCTTCGAAATAAGCATTTTCAAGCGAACCATTCTATGATCAGTGTCTAGTTTCAGACCATTGACCACCTGGATATCCTTAATGCCCTGAAGTTTGTCAGTATGAATTCTATTTCATATTTTGTTTTCCAGTTTGGAGCCAGCTATGTCCACCTAATACTTGGGGTTTCTTGAAAAAGGTATTTATTGCTTTTAACATTTGCCCCTGTGGAAACTGTATGAGTTTGTCCCCTATTTAATTCCTTGTTCCGTAACCATAAGGTCCTACCGGCTTCTCTTCATCTATTTCTTTGAAACCTATTTTACCATTACAATGGTTTTATCCGCTTTGTAATGGCTTAGTGTGTCTTGTAGAAGGTCGCAGAAATTTTCTATTTCTTCCTCCGTGCTAGCTTCTGTAGGTGCACAAGCTTGGATTATAACAAGTGTATTCCTCTTTAGTTTCCCCCCGAGTTACCCCCGAGTAATTGCCGGTAATGCAGCAGCCTTGATGTTTCTTGGGGAACATTCCACCACCCTGAGGGCGTGACTGTGAATGATCGATGATATGAGGTTGATCGGTGGACAGGTATTTATAGGATAGATACTGAACCACGTGGAGACAGGAAAGTGAGTCAGAAGATTGGGGAAAGGGAATAATAGTACCAGTCTTTAAGAAGAGGGACAAGAAAGTGTGTGATTACCACAGAGGAATCGTACTCTCATCAAAAGTGGCAAAACATAATGGAAAGGATATTAGAGAGGAGAATGAAGAAAGATAGAAGGACAGTGGAAAGAGGAACAATAGTGCTTTAGAAGTGGAAGAACTATACTGGACCCAAATTTCAGCATGAGGCAATTAATGGATAAGAATTAGGAATATGGAAAGGATCTGGTCATGACATTCATAGACCTAACAAAGGCATACGATAGTGTTCCCAGAGAGAATGTTTGGGAAACCGTGTTCAAAAAGAGAATGGGTATACAAACTGTAGAAATGGTGCAGGCAAAATAGAAAAACTGCGCCAAACCAGTCGGACTAATGACTAATTAATTTTGTGTATCTATTTCTATTTCTAGTCGAGTGCAGCCATTGTAAGGCAGACCCTCCGATGAGGGTGGGCGGCATCTGCCATGTGTAGGTAAATGCGTGTTATTGTGGTGTAGGATAGTGTTATGTGTGGTGTGTGAATTGCAGGAATGCTGGGGACAGCACAAAACACCCAGCCCCCGAACCATTGAAATTAACCAATGAAGGTTAAAATCCTCGACCCGTCCGGGAATCGAACCCGGGACCCTCTGAACCGAAGGCCAGTACGCTGACCAGTCAGCCAACGAGACTGATGACTCATATAACAACAATAAGAACAACAAGAACAACAATAACAACTTGTAAAAGAATGATTTCACAAATTGCCAAAACAAGAAATATTACAACATGTTATTGCTCTGAAAATCGTGATATAAACGTCCAGAATAAATGTGGCTAAAAATGCCAACTTAGGAAAACAAAGTGGTCAAAATGTAGCTTTTTCGAAAATGTATGGCTAACATAGCAATAAATAATATACTTCATAATAAGTGGGCAGTTATAGTCTGTCACATAGTGGCTAATTTGGTAACCGTGCATAAGGGTAGTTAAATGAATGTTACGTCTGTCATTTGGCCGTTTCTAAGATAATAATTTTAGTAGAGAGAAGCTCGAGCGTCATTTTGTAAACACTGTTAAAGGAATTAAGAATATATCACAAAACAGAAATATGGAAACATTTAGAGATCAGAAGTAGAAGCAGCAACAATTTTGTGGTTGCCAATTTTCGTTGAGAAACGACTTCCAAATACGCGTGTTTTCTTTTCTATTGCGAAATCTGCCGACTCTCACAGCGTGTGAAGTATGATGTCGAATCAGCAATACCGCTACGTTGTGGCCAATGAACTGTTTTCTTATCAGTTCTTATGGCAACTGTATTCATGTCCACCTGCTATATGTTGTCATGGCAAATTTACAGGCGTCTCTTCAAAGTGGCCATGAAAATCATTAACAGATACCAACACTTTTAGTGGACTAAAAAGCTACGATATTGCCTTAGCTTCGCCATCAATTGGAGGAAAAATAAGGATTCCACTCAACAAACCTTTTCACAAATAATCTCGTAACTTTTTCCAGCAGAAGTGAGGTGAAATAATATGACAATTGACTGTGGGGAAGGCGAAAATGTTCGTGGTGATGTTCAATTGTTCCGTTCCCATTTTGTTTGGTTTTTTATTTATTTACATAACCTCACACAACGTTCACCAAAGAGAACCGAAAACCTGACCAGTGGATGTTGACGGTAAGAAAAGAGAACGAGGGTCATTAATTCGATTCCTGTTTGCGTAAGGAATTCTTGATTATCGCGAGGCAATATGTGGCTTGTTCTAACTCGAGAAGTGTCTTCATAAACAGTCTGTCTGCTGTTACGCTAACACGGGAAACAAAAGAAGAATCTAAAGCGCCAACACGCTCAAGTATCCGTCCATTGTTTCAGCACTGGGTTTTTATGGCCTAGTGTTCTGTGAATGCTCGTTTGCGGCCACAAAAAGGGAACGAATAATAAGGCAGAATTCACAAATAAATTTATATATAATCGTGATTTTAAAAGCGATGTCATATAACACTTATCATTTCAAATAATTTTCGTAACTATGTAACAGCTTGCGATCTGGTTCAGAACGTCATTCGTGCCTAGGTGTGTGAAAATACCTACCTCTACAGCACTGCTCGCCAATTTATGTTGCTTAACAACCATGTCAGTGATCTGGGACACTATGATCAACAGTCTCATGTCCTTGAGTACCCCTGTGGGTGGGGGCGGTAGCATAACATCCACGGTATTCCCTGCCTGTCGTAAGAGGCGACTGAAATCCTCAGAGGCTCTCAACTTCGGAACGTAAGTTGGCGACCGCAGGGCTCAGAGTTGAGTCCTCTCATTGCTTCCACTTACTTGTGCCAGGCTCCTCATTTTAATCTATCCGATCCGACCTCCTTTAGTTAACTCTTGTTCTTTTCCGCCCCGACGGTATTATGTTGCGAGGCCTAGGGACTCTTTCATTTTCACCCCCTTCGTGGGCCTTGTCCTTCTTTGGCCGATACCTTCATTTTTCAAAGTGTCCCACCCTTCCATTTTTTTCTCTCTGATTAGTGTTTATAAAGGATGGTTGCCCAGTTGAACTTCCTCTTAAAACAACCATAACCGAGCTCGATAGTTGCAGTCGCTTAATTGCGGCCAGTATCCAGTATTCGGGAGATAGTGTGTTCGAACCCAACTGTCGGCAGCCCTGAAGATGGTTTTCCGTGGTTTCTCACTTTCACACCAGGCAAATGCTGGGGTTGTACTTTAATTAAGGCCACGACCGCTTCCTTCCTATTCCTAGCCCTTTCCTGTCCCATCGTCGCCGTAAGTCCTTTCTGTGTCGATGCGACGTAAAGCAAATTGTAAAAAAAGCAACCATCATCACCAGCATCACTGTCCTTGAGTTTATGTGTGTGAGTAAGGGAAGTAATCAAGCCGGTGATTTTGTACAACATCGATTTTGTCCTCAGAAGCCACATGATTTAGGCATTGCCGATTTACAAACTAACTAACTAACTAACTAACTAACTAACTAACTAACTAACTAACTAACTAACTAACTAACTAACTAACTAACTAACTAACTAACTAACTCGTTATGCTATATTATCCTATTGGGGTCTTGGACTGTCCAGACGGATAGTCTGCAGTCTCCTGGTCAGCGAGACGATATCATGAGTGTATTACATGTCTTCCTGTCCGACTCGTTGGCTGAACGGTCAGCGTACTGGCCTTCGGTTCAGAGGGTCCCGGGTTCGATTCCCGGCCGGGTCGGGGATTTTAACCTTAATTGGTTAATTCCAATGGCACGGGGGCTGGGTGTATGTGCTGTCTTCCTCATCATTTCATCCTCATCACGACGCGCAGGTTACCTACGGGTGTCGACTAGAAAGACCTGCCCCTGGCGAGCCGAACTTGTCTTCGGACACTCCCGGCACTAAAAGCCGTGCCTGAGGGTTAGAGCAATTTATTTATTTATTTTTATTTATTTAATTTGGAAACCAAAATTGCGAGAGGCTGAATTACAGAGTTCCGTAATGAAAAGTATATTTACAATGGAGTAGCACAAAACAAACCCAAAAATAAGTGAAGGAACAACGAGGAAAAATAATCATCTAATAATAAAAGTAGCGGAAGAAAATTAGAAACTAAATAACTGTAGAGACACAACAATTAACAATTAGACAAAGACAAAAGAGAAGAACGGGGAAAATTAAAGATTGAAAGTAAAACGGAGAGAAGAACTTACACCTAGGCACAGCAAGATAAATACAGGTATGACACGTAAGTAACGGTATATTGCAGTAAAAATAAATAAATATTACATTATGTCCAATAGAGGGGACAAAAATGAGAATAGGAAAAAGGAATGTTAAGGAAGAATTGATTAAAAGAGGCATGGGAAGAAAAATCGTCCAAGTTCCTGTCAGAAAGAGTTAAAGAGGGTTGGAATGCGGATAAATAAAGTTCTTTGAACAAGAGAGAGGCGGGAATACGGAATTTGAAGGGGTGAATTTATCCTTGTTTTGCGAGTTGGGACATGTAGGGAAAATAAGAATGCAGGTTCGGGAGAAAGAAATAAACCGTTAACAGTGTTATATAGCGATGTGAGGTCGGCTACTTTCCCGCGAGTAGATAAGGGGCAAAGTTTTAACTTATCCAGTACCTAATTACTGCTCAAGTTTTGACAGTTCTTCATTCATCCACTCAATCATGAAAGCTCTCTCCCCTGGTGGTGGCTATCCCTGAATGAGTGATGACAGGGTATATCCATTCATTCATGCATGAGCACGATTCATTCATGAAGTGATCCACTCACCGGTTCATTCTGGCACTCGGCCATTCTTTTAGTCAACTTTTGGTAAACATGCATAAATCAAGTTTTGACCTGAAAATACCTCCTGCTATTCCCTCTTCATCATTATTTCCCTCTTCCTTTTATATATATTCTTCTTATTGTTATTCTTCTTACCAATCCTTGTCTTCGTCTCTCAATTGAAGGCGTTATCTCTGTATCGTCTTCAAATTTATATATTTTTAAAAGGTTCATTTAAATAGTGTATATAGATATTCTTCTTCTTCTTCTTGCGTTCTGGCCTTCTAAGGACCACGTTACAATTTCAATTGTTCCTCCTTAGTTGTTCTTTCCTTTTCTTCCAGTATTCTTTCATTGTTTCACTGTGTTTCTTTTTCCTGTCTTCAGTCCACTTTGTGCCTGTTTTCTTTTCCTTCCTCCCTTGGAATCCTTCCATTTGTAAGACTTTCTTCCTAAAAATCTTTCTTTCCAATAATTCTTCTTCTCGTATGTTGTTCCTTTCCAGGTCTTTCTTGACTTCTTGAATCCAGGTGGTAGTTGATTTCTTTTCCCAAAGGTACTTGAAGATTCGTTTAGTTAGTCTATTGTCATCCATTCTGTAAATGTGTCCAAGAAATAGCAATCTCCTTTTTCTTATTGTTTCTGATATGTTTTCTACGTTCTGGTAAATTTCATTGTTACTTCTTAATTTCCAAAACTCTGCAATTCTTGGAGGACCTAATATTTTCCTTATAATTCTTCTTTCTAATATTTCTAATTTATCAAGCTTGTAGTTCAGTGCTAGACATTCGCTGGCATAAAGGCATTCTGGTTTCACTACTGTGTTGTAGTGCTTTATTTTAAGTTTCCTTGATAAGCACTTTTTGTTGTAAGTATTCTTAGTTATACCGTATGCTCTTTCCATCTTTTGTATCCTCTCCTCTATAGCAGATTTTTCTAAACCATTTTCTTGAATTGTCTCACCCAAATATTTGAATTTCTTAACCTTTTCTATTCGACCAATATCCGTTGCTAAAAACTTTGGGGCACTTTTTATATTCGTCAAAAATTTTGTTTTCTCGGCAGAGATTCTCAAGCCTGTCATGTTGGCTGTCTTTTCAAGGAGATTGACTTGCATTGCTGCATCTGTAAGGCTTTCTGAAAGTATGGCAAAGTCATCTGCAAATGCTAGGCAATTTATTGCAACACCTTTGTTCTTCTTCCCCAGCATGAGTGGCAATATTTTAGATTCTTTCAGTTTTTCATTCCAAATTCTTACAATTTTCTCCATGACACAATTGAAAAGGAGTGGAGATAGACCATCGCCCTGCCTGACACCTGTATTTATTTTGAAAGGTCGAGATACTTCACCCATAAATTTTACTTTCGAGATAGTGTCTGTAAGTGTTTCACGAATGAGGTTTGCCAATTTAGTTTTAACTCCAAATTCACGGATTACTTTATCTAGGGTTTCCCTATCAACAGAGTCAAAGGCTTTTTTAAAGTCAATAAATGTTACAACTATGTCTTTGGAGTTTATTAATCTGTGTCGAATTATAGATTTCAGGTTGAAAATCTGTTCGGAGCAAGATCTTCCTTCTCTAAATCCACCTTGATATTCACCCAATTGACTGTCCAGTGTCGATTTTACTCTATTTAGTAGTATTGTTGAGAATATCTTGTAAGCAACTGGCAAGAGAGATATACCTCTGTAGTTGTTGACATCCTGCTTGTTACCCTTCTTGTGTAATGGGTGTATTAGAGCCACTTTCCAATCCTCTGGGATCTTTTCTGTTTCCCAAATTTCTTCAAAGATTATTTGTAGATCTTCTATAATTTTTGGTTCAGCCCATTTTAAAAGTTCAGCTGTTATGGAGTCTTCCCCACTAGCTTTGTTATTTTTAAGATTTTTTATTGCTTCCTTTATTTCTTCCGCTGTTGGAGGTGAATCAGCTTCTAGATTTTCCTGAATTTCTGAAAATTCTAATTTATGATTTGGCTCAGGGCAGTTCAGCAGGTGTTCGAAGTGTTTTGCCAGAATCTCACAATTCTCGGCATTGTTAAGGCCAATATTACCATTTGCATCTCTGAAGCAAATGCTCCGGGATTGATAACCTTTCAGGTTATTCTTAAAGGTCTGATAGAAATTTCGGGAGTTATTTCTTACAAAATTATTCTCAATTTCTAATAGCTGCGATTTTTCAAAAGATCTTTTAACCTGCCTTATTATTCTTGTTGTTTCCTTTCTTTGTTGTTTAAATAGCTCATAGTGTTCATTCTTTCCGGAACATTTCCATTTTTTCCACTTTTTCACTCTTTCCATAAGTGCTTCCTCACATACGTTATTCCACCATACTTTCTTTTTAGTTTTAACTGATCCAAATACTTTCTTCGCTGCACTATTAATCTGTTTAGATAATTCTGGCCATTTGCCATGCTGAGTTATTTTAATTTCTTCCTGAAAGTTTTCTATAGTTGCTTGTGTAATGTTGAGCCTATCTATGTTGTATTTCATTAATTTTCTCGGCCTTCTTTGATTCCTGCGAGGTAGAAGCTTTAGCTTAATTTTAGAGAGGTAATGATCTGAGTCAAACTCCCCACTTCTTATTACTTTAACATTCATAATTTCCTTAATACTTTCTTGAGAAATAGCTACATGGTCCAACTGAAACTCACCTAACATCGGATTTGGGGACACCCATGTTTTAGCCTTTCTTGGAAGTTTCTTAAAGAAGGTAGACATTAATTTTAGGTGAAAGGATTTACAGAGATTAATTAGTCTCATGCCATTTTTGTTTGTTCTTTTGTGTGCCGGATATGCCCCTACTGTTTTGCTGAAAACTTTTTCTTTGCCTACCTGTGCATTAAAATCACCGAGTAGAATAATAACATTTGATTTTGGAATTTTTGACATTTCATCATCTAGAAGACTCCAGAATTCTTCAGTTTTACTTGGGTTCTTGCTATTATCTTCATTTATTGGTGCATGACAGTTAACAAATGTATACTTTTTGTTCTTGCATTTAAGTGTGAGAAGAGATAACCTTTCTGAACTAGATTTAAATTCCATAACATTATCAACTATTGCTTTATGGACATAAAAGGCGGTACCTAGTAGTGGCATTCCTTTCATAATTTTGACTGCTGGTTTACCTTTAAAGATTCTATAATTTTTGGTTTCTGTTACATTCTCATCCATAAACCGTGTCTCTTGAGCTGCTAAGATCTGGATTTCATGTCTATCTAAGAAAATTTCCAGTTCTTTCTGTTTGCCAGTTTTTAGCAAGGAATTTACATTAAGAGTGCCTGCAAAGAATTTCCTCTTAAATTTAAGTCTGAAAGGATTCCAAGGATGCTCCGACTCACCCTTATTGCAGATGTTGGGACTCCCCAGAACCCTAGGTCCCAATGCATTGCATAACGCAATGGTGGATTTCTCTTCCGAGCTACCACCTGGGGTAGTGCTTTCATTCCGCGGACTTTCCATTCTGCAATTGAAATTGTACATTGTACAAGGTAGGAAATAGTATTTCTTTTTACGTACTCTACGTACGATGCGTATTATATAGATGATACGATTTGTTTTTTTATATATGATATGATTCTTCCTTAATATCATTGCGTTCGATTATTTTATTAATACTATGATTCTTATTATTGTTTTCATCTTATTGGCATCAGCAGTTATTATTAACACTGTTCTAGGTTAAGTAAGACTGGTTAAGTGTAAGAATGGGAGTATATACCTAACTTTGTCAGAATAAGTAAAAAATATTATTATTGTTATCCTTTCTTGTCCATCTTGTTTATCAACTTCTCATATGACTTCGTTTTTACTTACACAGAAGTATTAAAAACAGAATAATCAAGATCATAAGATTACTTCGTAAAATAAAAGTGCGTCACGTTATTAACACTACGCCATTCTTATTTTGCCGGGCTGAGTGGCTCAGACGGTTAAGGCGCTGGCTTTCTAACCCCAACTTGGCAGGTTCGATCCTGGCTCAGTCCGGTGGTATTTGAAGGTGCTCAAATACGACAGCCCCGTGTCGGTAGATTTACTGGCACGTAAAAGACCTCCTGCGGGACTAAATTCCGGCACCTCGGCGTCTCCGAAGACCTTAAAAAGTAGTTAGTGGGACGTAAAACAAATAACATTATTATTATCATTCTTATTTTGTCCACCTCGTTTATCAACTTTTAATATAATATTGTTCTTACTTACACAAAGTAGTAACAGAAGTATTCAAAACGGAATAATTCCTAAGTGTATTCTTCAAGCAACTAAGACATTTTTGTTGTTGAAAACTGTGCATTACATGACGAACATTTTGTCTAGCGATTTTGTATTAAGACCTATTCAAAACTGAAGTTATAATATTAATTTCTTTAACTTGATGGCAGATTTTCTTTCAGTTAAACAAGTACGCTGTTAGAGTTAGAAAAGGAGTTGAGATAGAATTCAAAACTAAATTCGAGCATGTGTCTCTATTTTTCCTCAAGGAGTTGAAGCTTGAACACAGAAGATTATTACAGTTTTGTTTATTACCTTTCTTTTATGACGACCGAGCGAGTTGGCCGTGCGGTTAGGGTCACACTGCTGTAAGGTTGCATTCGGGAGATAGTGGGTTTAAACCCCATTGTCGGCAGCCCTGAAGATGGTTTTCCGTAGTCCCCATTTTAATAGCAGGCTGTACCTTAATTGAGGCAATGACCGCTGCCTTCTCACTCCTAGCCATTTCCTGCCCATCGTCGCCACAAGACCTACCTGTGTCGGTGCGACATAAAGCAATTCTCCTACTCATTTCTGTTTGGTAGCTTCTTCAGGACGACGCCAAAATGTGTCCTGGATAAAACGTCTGGGTTGTTTACCGTACTGTGAACAATTTAGTGGAGGAATTCAGCATCACGAAATTGTCTACGGTCTTCCATGCTAATTATTTCATGTTCTACAACAGCTGATTTGTATGAACCATAAAATGATACACACAATTTATTTTACAGTCTAAAAATTTTACGGAATGCCTCTGGACCATTTCAATTAACCTGATATAATTTCACGCCATAGAATCCACACTACACTCGCATACATGGCATATACGCGGACTTAAAATTAATGAATGTTATCAATGGTATGAATTTGTCAGTAGTACCAGTAATACTGCTCTCCGCTCAACACATTACTTCGCAGAACCATGAATATTAACTTGAGCTCAGGGAGATTTCCTAAGTCCTACGTACTAGAATGTCTCTCTTTGTTAAATGTATTTGCAAGAATGGATGAATATGTATGTATAATCGGCTGAAATAATATCTTTCATTAATAAACCCACGAGGAATCATCGAGTGCACCATTTTACTCTGCAACATGAACAGTTTATCTCATGCTGAGTGGTAGTCCTAGCGAGAGACTTTAACGAGCGTAGAGCCAGAAACCTACCTGTCATATGGCCTTGACACCAATTTATCTGGACCAGCACTTCACAAGGAATTGGGTCAATATTCTGGATGGATGCTCTTCCTAACGCTAAGCTATATAGAGGGATGTATTTCCTAGTGCTTGTTTTTGTGGGGGTTATTAATATAGAGTGTTGTGTGTGAATATACTGTATGAAACACCCATTTGCAAAGTGGACCAACTCTATTTTAACAGAATGTTGGTAAATGAGGAAGAACCGATTTCCACTATCACAGCTAACCTGAAATCGTAATTTTATTTAAGACAATACCTAACAAATAAGCGGTTTAAACAGCTGAAGCTGTGAAATCTGTGGTCAAAGGTTATCAATCAATCACTACTGATCTGCATTTAGGGCAGTCGCCCAGGTGGAAGATTCCCTATCTGTTGTTTTCCTAGCCTTTTCTTAAATGAAATTGGAAAATTATTGAACGTTTCCCTAACTCCCCTTCCTATAGCTTAATATTAGCCAATTTTGCAGCCGAAGAATGGAGTTAACACGGTTTTCAAACGCCTGGATGGACATAATGGTTGCGAAATCGGCTGCAAAACCGGTCCTGTCAGAAACATTCCAGTCTGCTACTAGTAGGTCGGGAAGTTTATAGGGAAAATGTAATAACCAAATATTTTTATTTAAAAATAGAATGTTATTAACGGAGATTTTTTTCTTTCTATTTTCATGTTATTCTGACACAGTCGCTTGCACATAGTATATTCAAGTTCCCATGTTAAAATAGGATTCACTTTAGGATTGCAAAATAATTTCCCAAAACATAAATCAGTAATGAACATTGCTCGCAGGAAAAAAATATTTTAATTAAACGTTGAAAAATATCCACGAAGACGATGTTAGAGAATTAATAAAAAATAATGAAAGTATTTACAAAAAATTGTAGCCTCAAGCAACATTTTCTGTATCGTTATCATCCATATGTTTGAAATCAAGATCTTCAGCGTCGTTTTCCTCATTTGGTGCTACGTCTAACTGCAAGCTTTCTTGCTGCAGAAACACTTCATTGAAGAAATCCGACTTCTCCACTTGAGGCCTTGATTCCTCAAAGTGCTATTTTAGGAGCTTCTTGATGTCCTTTATTTTAGCTGGCTTCAGTTTGATCCTGTTCGGAATTAGATCAGAAATGACATATTTCTGGAAACGTTTGCCTCTTTTGATAAAGTTTTGGGTTTTCCACATTCAAAATTGTAGAATGGCTCTCCCTGCTCAAGGCATGCCTTCTTGTTTGACAACTCTCCTCAAAGCTAATCATTCGAATAACGAATTATTATTATTATTATTATTATTATTATTATTATTATTATTATTATTATTATTATTATTATTATTATTATTATTATTATTATGTTATTTGTTTTGCCTCCACTAAATACTTTTATGGTTTCCGAAGACGCCTAGGTACCTGAATTTAGTCCCACAGGAGTTCTTTCACGTGCCAGTAAATCTACCGACACGAGGTTGACGTATCTGAGCACCTTCCATTACCACCGGACTGAGCCAGGATCGAACCTGCCAAGTTGGGGTCAGAAGGTCAGCACTTCAACCGTCTGTGCCACTCATCCCGGCGGATAACGAAGGTGTGTCGAAAAAAATTAAAGCTTCTATGGCGTCCACATCTTCCTAGGTAGATCGAAACCAGATGGACGTTTAACTGGATCCAAGATCAAATCCTTAACTGGATCCAAGATCAAACCAAGATTCAGAGAGCGAGTTGGCCGTGGTATTAGGGCTGTGCAGCTGTTAGATTGTATTCGGGAAATAGTGGGTTCGACACCCACTGTCGACAGTCGTAGAGATGTTATTCCATGGTTTCCCATTTTCACATCAGATAAATGCTGGAGCTGTACCTTAATTAAGACCATGATCGCTTCCTTACCACTCCTAGCCCTTTTCTTCCCCACCGTCGCCATAAACCTAATCTGTATCGGCGTGACGTAAAGCAAATTTTATAATAATAATAATAATAATAATAATAATAATAATAATAATAATAATAATGATTGTACGTCCCCCTAAGTATTTTACGGTTTTCGGAAAGCGGAGGTGCCGAAATTTAGTCCCGTAGGAGTTCTTTTACGTACCAGTAAATCTAACGACACGAGACTGACGTTTTTGAGCACCTTGCATTACCACCGGACTGAGCAAGGATCGAACCTCCCAAGTTGGGATCAGAAGGCCAGCGCCTCAACCATCTGAGCCACTCCACCCGAAATAAAGAGAGACAAGATTGTCAGGATTGTACCATTCCTTTGGCCATGCTTTATTTAATTCAGTTGTTCTGCCGTCAGCCTCTAATCTGATAGTGGGGTTTTCTTGACTTTGCAACTTGGATGGAGCCGTTGCTTGGGAATGGTTTCCAGGTATTCGGTCTTCTTTTTGTTCAGTCTAAGACCGTCTTGTGAGAGACGGCTGTCCACTCTTCAACTTAACGCTGCAATCCTCTTGTATTGGTGTTAGAAATTTTGACAATATCTGCATATAAGAGGGTCCAAAGGACACTCCTTTGCAGGCCCCGTGTGATTGTGTCCATGACGAGGATAAAGACCAGTGGGGACAGTGAGTAGCCTTGGTGTATCCTGACTTTCACTGCGAAGTTCTCCTAGATGCCGACAGCGCAACGTACACGACTTGTGGTGTTCGTGTGCAGTATCTTGATCCAATTGATGCGCATTTCTGGCACAGCACGGCCACGACGTGTATAGAAGGTGACATGATGTGGAACACAGTCTAAGGTCTTATCAGGACCAAGGGGGGGAAATGTGCAATGGTTGTTGTTCCTCTCAGTGCATTTCAATGAGCATTCTGACAGCGACGATTGCATCGGATGTTCCGGCACCCTTGACGAAGCCGCACTGGTTGGCACTAATGCTGATGATGTCACGCAGTCGTCGATGGAGGATTCTCTCAAAAATTTTCACAATTTGCTGGATCACTTTTTTGATACTTGTAGCCTAGTCGCTAGGAACAGAGTCTGATACAACTGTGGCAACGAAAAAGTTAGTCAGCCAGTTGATCGCGGGTTCCCTCAATTCCTTCAGTCTGCCCGAAGGTCATCTGGTTTTGGCGCTTTTTGGTTCGACATACTGCTGATGGCGCTGGTGACTTCTTTTGACGTGATGTGTAAGATAGGACCTGCTATTGGGTAACATTTTGGAATAGGAATGTGGGAACTCAATATTGGAAATATTTTCGAAGTGCTGTTGCCAACGTTTCAGGATGGCCTGTTTGTTCTGTAATTGCTGAGCATCTTTGCATTTTATGCTGAGTTTTCTCTAGCTTTGGCCAGCTGGAAGATCGTTTTTTCTCCTTCCTATGAGTCCAGTGTTATATACAGGTCATTATAGTAACTGCGCCTATCTTCAGCCACAACTATCATAAACTCACGTTTGGTTATGACGTATCTTTCGGTGTTCTCTGGAGTCTTTTGTTAAACCCAGCTTCTATATCCATTCTTCTTTTCATGCATCTTTTCTTGGACCGTCCACAACAACATTTAGCAAAGTCATCTCCGTATAGGCCATGAAGGCCCTTGGAGGGGTGGAAGGTAAAGGCTTTCACTACTCGTAACCTCGGCACTTGACGGGGTAGAGTGGTTAGATCTACGCCCGGCCACCTTTGCCCCCAGGAATTAACCTGGTGCTCATTTTGGGTGTAGGCTGAGTGAACCGCAGGGCCATGTGCACCTCCGGAAGTGCAAATCTCGTGTCTTAAATTTTACGACTTCCTGAAGGGGATTCGAACCCGCGTCCTTCCAGGCGAACCGAGATCGCCTTTACCGCTTTGGCCAGGCCAGACATTTGCTTGTCAATTATGTCGACGCGCTTTTTGACAAACGTGTCACCAATGACCAAGTAATTTGCCTCGGTGAAATACAAAATTTAAGTTCCATCATCATTTCGGATACCGTAGCTACTATCACTATGGCAGCTATAACAATCCGTGGTGTGACGAACATGCTCATTAAGATCACAACAAGAAAGTGTCATCCACTTGAGGTGTCACTATTTCCAGTAAAGCTTGTAAAAGAATTGCTTTCGCCTGTTATACTCTGTACGATTGAAATATACGAACAATGTAGGTGCTTAGAAAACAATGGCATTGTTGAAAAGTATCATTGTTGACTAAATCACGTTTACCAGAGGATACAATCCCTTAATTGTTGTTAATGTGAAAATCACAACAGACAACGCTATAAAAGAGTGACAAACTCTCGCGAGAAGGGGATGCATTGAACCCATACTGACTTTCGTCATTTATTTTATTAATTTCATAATGGTAGAGACGGAACCTCCATCTTAGACAGATGTGCTACACTCAATGCAGCATACCAACAGTCGCAAAACCGTTTCAACAAGAAGTGCATTTCGAAAACTCCAAAATAAGCCATTACAAAACTGTTGTCAGACACCAGTTCTTATATGCTGCGGAAACCTTACTGATGAACAGGAAATGCACCAATGGACGATCCGGAAAACGCTGAAAGACGTATCCTCCGGAAAATTCATGGGCCAGGAGTGCTCCCGAATGTAATCTACAGACTGAAAGCGAACTTTGAAATGTACCAACGGTTGGAAACGGCTAACACTAGAATACGACGTAAGTGGCTCAAGTTTTACGGACACCTTCTGAGAATGGACAACGACTTTGTCACTCATCAAATGCTACAAGACTGGAAGCATTTGGCTCAATGAAGTACAAAAACAAAAAAAGAGTTAACTTTCGCTGGGAATTCTGATACTGATGGCTCAGACCGCCCTAAATTTTATAAAATGGTAATCTCGTGATTTTCTCCCCCACATACACAAGTTTGTTAAATCTCGCAAACCACTTTCACAGGAAAGAAAGAAAAACTAATAGCAGGGGTCAGGAGGCTTTGGGAACGAAAGCGAGTATCAAAAAAGAACTGGATATAAGCACTTCCAAGTGCGCTTAAATCACTAGCGATGTTGGTAATGCCATTCCTTATGCAGCCAGTCCCTGCTATGAATGGTGCGGATGTGTTGCTCATAGGGTCGTTTGATGCATACATTTCAGTGGGCTTGGCAGACTGATATGTAATAGCAACGGCTGGCTCGGTGAGGAAACCAACGCGAAACTACCTCACTCCTCATTTCCCTAATTCGCCTCTTCATTGAAGCTAGGCCATCTATGACAGCTGATGTTGGAGCTGTTGCGGATCCAACCAGCTTTCGGGATGAGGATATTATTATTATTATTATTATTATTATTATTATTATTATTATTATTATTATTATTATTGAGTTAGGGCCTACTAGGGACCACGTTCCAATTTCAATTCTTCATCCTCTTTTGTTGTTCCTTCCTTTTCTTCCAATATTCCTTCATTGTTTCACTATGTTTCTTTTTTCTTTCTACCCAGCTCGATAGTTGCAGTCACTTAAGTGCGGCCAGTATCCAGCATTCGGGAGATAGTGGGTTCGAGCCCCACTGTCGGCAGCCCTGAAGATGGTTTTCCGTGGTTTCCCATTTTCACGCCAGGCAAATGCTAGGGGTGTACCTTAATTAAGGCCACGGCCGCTTCCTTCCCACTGCTAGCCATTTCTTGTCCCATCGTCACCATAAGACCTATCTGTGTCGATGCGACGTAAAGCAACTAGCAAAAAAAATTTTTTTCCTTCATCATTTGACTTTGTGCCTTGAATCCAGGTGGTTGTTGACTTTCTCTTCCAAAAATATGTGAAGGGGCCGATGACCTTCGATGTTAAGCCCCTTAAAACAACAAGCATCATCATCATCATCATCATCATCATCATCATCATCATCATCATCATCATCAAGATATGTGAAGATCTTTTTGGTTAGTCTATTGTCATCCATTCTGTAAATATGTTAAAAAAATAGCAGTCTCGTCTTCCGTACTGTTATAGATGTGTTTTCTACGTTCTGATCAATTTCGTTATAACTTCTTGATTTCCAAAATTCTGTAGTTTTTAGAGAGCCTAATATTTTTTCTTATAAGTCTTCTTTCTAGTACTACCAATCTTTCAAGTTTATTACTAAGTACGAAGCATTCACTGGCATGTAAGCATTCTGGTTTAACAACTGTGTTGTAGTGCTTTATTTTAAGATTTTTAGATAAACATTTTTGTTGTATTTTTTGTTATACCATATGCTCTTTCCATTTTGTGCATCCTTGCCTCTATAGCACATTTTTCCAAACCATTTTCTTGGATTGTTTTACCCAAATATTTGAATTTGATTGAACCAACATCTGTTAATAGCAATTTTGGAGCATTTTTTATATTCGTCATGAATTTTGTTTCCTCTGCCGAAATTCTTAAGCCTGCCATGTTGGCTGTCTCTTCCAGAAGATTTACTTGTATTGCTGCATTATTCAGGCTTTCAGAGAATGTGGCAAAACCATCTGCAAATGCTAGGCAATTTATTGCAACATTATTATTATTATTATTATTATTATTATTATTATTATTATTATTATTATTATTATTATTATTATTATTATTATTATTATTATTATTATTATTAACATTTACAAATGGAGTACAACTACTTTCAAGAATGGTGCCATGATAAGGGTCTAATAATTAACACTTCAAAAACAAAAGTCTTGTACATTACTACGCCAAAAATGCAAAGAGAAAACATTAAAATAACAGGCCATTCAGTTCAGTGCATTCATGATGGTGAACAAAAATCATGCAATTGTGACTATGTAATAGAGGAAGTTGATAACATGAAATATTTAGGTATAATAATAGATAGATATTTTTCATGGAAGCAACATATTAATAAGTTGTGTGAAAGACTGAGGCTAAGCTTGTTCAAAATGCAAATGGTTAAGTATATAATACCACATGATAGCTTAAAAATGGTTTATCATTCACTTGTTACTTATATCATATGGTGTAAGTGTATGGGGATCAGCTTCTGTTACAGACATAAACATGGTACAAATGTTACAAAATCGTATTGTCAAAGCATTCTTTTGGTATGAAAACAGAGGAATATTTAGCTTAAGTGAGGATATGTTAACAGTAATGTACCAGAAGGAAAGGTTCTTGAGAGTAAAACAACTTTATATGTACAACATAATTAAAGAAAATTACTGGAAACCTCACTATAGAATTGTAAATGAACATACACATGGAACAAGACTGAGGCATATAAGTTATTTTCAGGTCATGAGGTACTACAACAAATATGGATCCAGAACACTACAAGTTGTAGTTCCTAAATTTTTGAACAAGTTGCCCTCAGAATTGACACACTTGAAAACCAAATATCAACTAAAAAACATGTGAAACTATGGATCATAGATAATAAAATTACAGTTTAAATATTTGTTCATGAATGAAAAATGTACCAAAGACTTATCTATTTTGAGTGATACTTTCAGTGATTAAGAAAAACTCACACCACAGGACAAAATTACAATGCTAATGTAAATATACATACCTTATTAATGTTGTAAACAGTAAGGATTGCAACAATGTATATAAATGTGAAACAACTACACCGGCAGATAAGCACATCAAGTGCTTTGCAGGTGTAAATAATTGCAAAGATAATGCATAATATCCTACTGCATATTTGCAAATGTATTTTAGATAAATTATAAATAAATAAAATAAATAAATAAAATTATGATTATTATTATTATTATTATTATTATTATTATTATTATTATTATCTTGTTACTTATTTAGTTTTCGCCCCATAAAGGATCACATAAAGCAAATTATGATTTGTTGTTATTTTTCTTGTTCTTCCAGAATTCTTTCATCATGTCGCTACGTTTAGCTCGATGTTCTCCAGTCCACTTTCTCCTAGATCTTCTGGACTTATCTTCTGAAGCAACTTCCCAAGTGTAGATCTCATGTCTGAAGGTTTTGCGGTCTTCGACATCTGTAGGTGTGATGTTGGCCTTATTGAGATCAGTCTGGACTTGTTTGATCCAAACCGTTGTCGTATTTAATGTTTGCGAGTACACCAACATTTTCTTTGTAAGTCGCTTGTCATCTAGCCTCATAATGTGTCCATAAAATAAATTTCAATCGTCGCTTACGGAAATCTGTTTCAATGTTTGAGTATTTTTCTGTGATCTTGTGCGATTATTATTATTATTATTATTATTATTATTATTATTATTATTATTATTATTATTATTGTTACGGACTTCTCCGTGGTAGTTAGAGGTGAAAGAAGGTGCTGGGATGAACAGGTCTCAACTTAAGCAATTAAAGTTAATTTAAAATTCAACAAGGTTATATTTTCTTTTCAATATCAAGAAATAACAAATATAACAGGTACTTAGTAGCCTAGCAACAAATCGAGAATGTACAATTACAGTTGTTACAGGATTTGGGCTCCGAGAGCCAGACACACAATTCTTGAGCAATTAGCCCAACATTAGCCAAATACCAGGTTTGACAAAGGGGCAGAAAACCCCAATCATGCCCAGGAGCACTTGCTCCCTATTACTCAGTAAAGCTCGAGGCACACATAAACCAACATTAAGAAAGAGCAACCCGCTCTCAAAGTTCAAGCCTATCAAAGGCCACACCAAACTCCACCTTCAAGCTGACCTCCAGGCACATGAAAACAAGGATAAAAATACCTAACCTACTGAGGACTACTCAATAAAGAAACAGGACAATTACATGGCCTCCAAAATACCAACTTGAGTGGAGGCGTACTTGCACTCCTAATACACTTTATTAAAACCTAATTTGGCCCTAGGCCGCTTATGCAAGGGCTAATCCCATTCTACGGAGGTGACACGATAGAAAACTTTATGACATTACGAGTAGAAGGGAAACAGTTATGAAAACGTAGTCACCTCAAAACAAAATGAATGGGAGCTCGAGAGGGTTAGGCTCTCTCTATCCCAATTTGTAGTTTAAAGAGACAGAATTTATACCAAGAGTCTTTTACATTTTAGAGGAAAGTTACATGGTAAAAAGTATCGAACCTGCCCCGAGAGTTAAACTGCTGAGCTAGCAAGAAAAGAAGTTATTAAAAGGCCATTACCTTATTGATGAACCGCTGCCCGAAGAGAGAGGCGCTTCCCGCCCCCTGCTACATAATTTACACAATGATAGATGTTACAGAAGTGGCGAGGAGACCAGAAAATCAGCAGTTTATATACCCTCGCGGAAGATTCGAGACGTTTCATGAATGATTACAACCCGCCCACAAAATTTTATTGGTTACCGAACACAGTTACAGAGTAGGTTGGGGAAGAAAGCCCCGATTGGTCGAAAATTAATTTAAGAAATTCTGGATTGGCTAATTTCAAAACTGGCGGAACGAACGGATTAACATTGCCAAATTAAACAAGGGCTGAAAGAAATTTAATAAAGAACAAACTTATAAATACTAAATTTCTTCAAAAACAAGGTTCCTTCACTTCGCACTAGGGTGCACAATAGTAGTTATTAAGTAGTGTCATCTAGAAGAGAACTTTCACACTTCTTGCTACAGAGAAAACAAAAATGAATCGAAACTGACACCGTTCAGAACACTTCAAAATTTATAGTAATGACATCTTCTGATAAACTTTAGAATTAACATGGTTGTTAAAGTTCAGGCTTCCTCCAGTAGAGGAATTTCAACAGGCGCAAATTTTGAATTAGCGGCGTGGAGGTGTACCGCCCGGTACAATTATTATTATTATTATTATTATTATTATTATTATTATTATTATTATTATTATTATTATTATTATTATTATTATTATTATTATTATTATTATTATTATTATTATTATTATTATTATTATTATTATTATTTGACTGTACCTAGGAATTTTCCGAGGTCCCAAAACAGATGTTCCTCTTTTTGGGACGTAACTAGTATAATTCAAAATTTGCTTCAAATTTTATTTTATCGCGTTTATGTTTATGGTTAATGCTGTAACAAGCAATTACGTACTGCCCAGAAGGATGCTCCTAGTTTGAGACAGATGGCAGGACACAGTGATGTAACAGGCTGTGGGAATTATTAGCGCTGCCATGGCCTCCTTGAACATAGAGCAGCAAGCGGGAGCCCTTTGAAGAAACTCATCGTCATAAAATCCTTTGCTCGCTTGTCAGCCATTCAAAGAGTCCTTTCTTTTTAGTCCACGACGCAAGTGTCCGTGGAAAGGGAGGTAATTAATTTGATGGTGTTGATGAGAGTAACGGACTTGTTACTTTATGATATAGCTTCTTCTTATTATTATTATTCATTGTTTCGTTCTTTCTTAAAGGCTATTCTCTTGCAGTTACGATTAAAAGAGAATTGCATATATTGCATATAAATGTCATTCTGCAATTGAGACGCGCCTTTCATTTCAAATGAGGCCATTCTTACATGTCAAATTCGATTTTATAGGACAATTCAACGATTCTTTAGGACAAATGAAGAATCGAATCAGAGCGAAATATTCGTAAAGAATGTGAACATTTGGACAGAGCTTTGTCAGTTATATTTATGGATAGGCGTAAGTTTACGATAAGTTGGACTTGCAACTCCCCTGCCTTCGTGGAGCCTCCGTGGCTCAGACGGCAGCACTTCAGCCTCTCACCGCTGGGTTCCGTGGTTCAAATCCCGATCACTTCATGTGAGATTTGTGCTGGACAAAGCGGAGGCAGGACAGGATTTTCTCCGGGTACTCCGGTTTTCCCTGTCATCTTTCATTCCAGCAACACTCTCCACTATCATTTCATTTCATCTGTCATTCATTACTCATGCTTCGGCAGCCGGCACAATTCCTATCCTCGCCGTAAGATGGGGGCTTCATTCATTCCATACCTGACCCGGTCATTGACTGGATAACAGGTTGTAGGATTTCATTTTCACATTTAAGCCTTCCCGCCTGACTCGTTGGCTGAATGGTCAGCGTACTGGTCTTCGGTATGGAGGGTCACGGGTTCGATTCCCGGCCGGGTCGGGGATTTTAATCGCTTCTGATTAACTCTTCTGGCTCGGGGACTGGGTGTTTGTGTCCGTCCTAACACTCTCCTCTTCATATTCAGACAACATACCACATTAACAACCACCGCAGAAACATGCCATAGTAATTACATCCCTCCATACAGGGTTGGCGTCAGGAAGGGCATCCGGCCGTAAAACAGGGCCAAATCCTTATGTGCGACGCAGTTAGCACCCGCGACCACACAGGTGCGGGATAAAGCCGATAGGAAGAGAAGAAGACATTTTAGGCCTTCCCATAAACTACCATTTCACTCATGGTGAATAAAATTATTTATAGCCGACATTGTAGAGCCTTATTCCGCTTTTTTTGATTGGGATTTTAATTAAATTCTTTTCAGCCACTTTCACGTGATGCGCGTATATAGGCGTATGTACAGAGATATATGATGAAAAATTAAAAACTGCGTTTCCTTGTTGCTGTGGACACGGCCGATCCAGTATTTTCAAATTGTGAGCAATGTATAGACAAAGTTCTCACATATTAGATATATAGATTATATATTTAATCAAAACAATACGACACGTCATAAATGAGTATTAAATAAGATAATTATTTACACTATATCTGCTAGAGAAAATGCGAGAATGTAAACAATCTTTCAAACAAACATTTTGACACAGAATGGCACTTCCAAATTTGTAACTAGCCAATGGTCAGGTGTAAACTTGTGTCACCTAACTGCCAATAGGAATCTGCCTAGCCACCATTTCGTGAAATCCCACCACCGCCGTCTCAATCCTATATACTGCCTGCTCTATGGTATGCGTTTAACATGCTTCTCAGCGTGAGCTCTTAGTGTTACGAACCTCCGCTAGGAGCGCCAGCTAACGCACCCAACTTATCTCCGCACCCACGTTGTTGTGTTCCAGTGCGTTTGCATCGAGCATTTATGTATGTGTCTCTGGTTGTAAAATCTTTAATTGTTGCGTTCCTCTCTGTATATCAAAGCAGGAAATCCAAATTCTTCAGGTGTGAGGATTCATGTTATCTCCCCAGTAAAGAACTTGGGGAAAATTGGCTTAACGCTATATCAAAACAAGGATCAACCAAGGGTATCAGTGGATTCCATCCGATTATTATCGTGTGCGTAGACTGAATTTTAGAGATGGTGATAAAATATAAAACTAGAAGAAAATGTATTGATGCCAGAGAGCGTGCCAAGTCGGTCTTCGAATTATCTCCATCACCTTCAACCAGAAAAATAGCTCCACGAATGACCAGACAGCGACAAGATATTTCTTCGGAAGAAATCTGTAATGAAAACAGACATTAAAGGCTCCGATTAAAAATTCTGAGACTGCGATAACAGCTGATGAGTTACCATAATGAAGTTAAAAGACTACAGAGACAATTCGAAGACAACCCAGAAATTGATCGTCTGAATAAAGTAAAGGAAGCAGCCAAATATAAAGGAAAACCGACCGCCTTTTTAAATGAAATTCAGAAAGGACTGAAAAGGTGCTCCGTTACTCGTGTCGAGAAAATTCTGAACTTTGTATGTACCATGCAGCATGGGATGATCCTAATATATTTACTGTAACTGGTAAGATTTTATGTATTTTACGTTTCTATATCTTAAGCCAAGCTCAAATGTGAAATGTTAATTTCTGTATACGCATTATCTTCTCAATTAGTTACATGTCAAGGATTATTTTTCATTTTATATTGGCGTTACGGACCAACTCTCATTTAACCAACATGTGCTCTGTGTGCGGTAAGTGCTGCCATCTGCAATGTCGTTGTAAACGGAATTCTCGCGGCACAGAGCGGGCAGTATATAGAGATTGAGACGGCGGTGAATCCCACAAAACCTCTGATGTAGAGATGGGCACTATCGACTGATAACTATCGAACTAGTCGATAGTTTAAACTATCGTAACAGTCGACTACTTTAAAAAACAAGTCGACTGAATTCAGTCACATTCCCGCCACGCAACTCTCCACGTTTCACTGTCCAGTCAGCACAAAACAAGTTGACTGAATTCAGTCGCACTCAAGTCACAGCGACATGGAAGCGAATTGAACTATCGGTTTATGGCTACTTCGGATATGTAATATATAATTAACTTCATATGTACATATGATATATGGCGATTTTTTCTTGTCGTTTATATGCTCTTTATTTCGTTGCATATTTGTTTATGTTAATTACGTTAAGCCCTATTCATGCATAAGGCATAACTATAATAATAATAATATTAATAATAATAATAATAATAATAATCTGAATAACTATAATAATAATCTAGAAAATACGGTAGTATTGTGTTTGGCTGTTCTCATATTCAGTATATCTTGATTGTGTACTACAGCAACGCGTTTTACATATTATTATTGTTAGCATTGTTCGGGAATAGAGCCTCATTGACGTCTTTCTACGTTTCACTGTCCATTTAGCACCAAGAAAGGCCATTCGTATGATGTTGGTTCGTATTAAGGGCATCTCTCTATCTATTAACCCCGTGTACGAACGAGTGCGTAAATTGGATTTTAATGGGTGTCTATACAAGTGATTTCTAATTATTTGTAAATTGCGTTAAAATGAGTCGAATTCGTAAAAGTATACGACTCTTCACTTTTGATACGGAAAGTCTCGACTGGAAACATTCGAATGTTTTTCATGGAATGACTACTTACGTTATATTAGAGATGGGCACTATCGACTGATAACTATCGAACTAGTCGATAGTTTAAACTATCGTAACAGTCGACTGCTTTAAAAAACAAGTCGACTGAATTCAGTCGCATTCCCGCCACGCATCTCTCCACGTTTCACTGTCCAGTCAGCACAAAACAAGTCGACTGAATTCAGTCGCACTCAAGTCACAGCGACATGGAAGCGAATGGAACTATCGGTTTATGGTCACTTCGGATATGTAATATATAATTATGTTAACTTCATACGTACCTACGATATATGGCGATTTTCTCTTGTCGTTTATATGCTCTTTATTTCGTTGCATATTTGTTTACGTTAATTACGTTAAGCCCTATTCATACATAAGGTATAACCATAGTGTATCGCTATGGTATAATAATAATAATAATAATAATAATAATAATAATAATAATAATAATAATAATAATAATCTGAATAACTATAATAATACTCTAGAAAATACGGTAGTATTGTGTTCGGCTGTTCTCATCTACAGTATATCTTGATTGTGTATTACAGCAACGCGTTTTACATATTATTATTGTTAACATTGTTCGGGAATAGAGCCTCATTGTCGTCTTTCTACGTTTCACTGTCCATTTAGCACCAAGAAAGGCCATTCGTGTGATGTTGGTTCGTATTAAGGGCATCTCTCTGTCTATTAGCCCCGTGTACGAACGAGTGCGTAAATCGGATTTTAATGCGTGTCTATACAAGTGATTTCTAATTATTTGTAAATTGCGTTAAAATTAGTCGAATTCGTAAAAGTATACGACTCTTCACTTTTGATACGGAAAGTCTCGACAGGAAACATTCGAATGTTTTCCATGGAATGACTACTTACGTTATGTGGATACTTTCATTCGACTGTTCAGTCTTCTCGAAGAGACTATCGCCCGACTACTCGATAGCGGTTTTCAGTCGATAGTACCTATCTCTACTCTGATGTTTCTTTCGAAGTAAAAAATTGGAATTAAACGGTGAAATACATTTCATCGCGATAGGAGCATAGTATATTGTTTTTAATATATAATTCCGATGTTCGCCTTTCACAGCGTTGTTCAGCAAATACAACGTTTCAGCAACTAAAATTGACATTAGAAATTTGTTTCATTTCCTCTTTACAAGAAAAATACAATAAACCTCTTACGACTACAACTTTTGTGCTATTGAAAGAAAAATATGTTCTTTTTAATGAAGTGGTTCTGCCATGTTTGCAAGTCGACGCACATAGCCCCATCTGTCGGCATCATTTCAAATTTCGTCTATCCCTCAATTCTTCTACCTTCCTCAGCGATATTAAAATGAGGACGTTCAAGGCTGGTGGTTGTTTGTCCGTGAGAATGGAAGACAAACTGAGAAATAAGGAAGACGTTGAAACAAACTTCCCTGCAGAAATTCCGACGATGCGGTACTTCATCACATGGGCGCCAATATGACAGTTTGTAGGGATCGGCCCAGACCTAAGGGAACGTAGTATTTTTAGCACGATAAATGGCGACTTGTATTCTGCGGTAGAATAATCCACGGTATCCCCTGCCTATTGTTGGGGGACGGTACTACCACTTCTACGTAATACTGACTTTTAAATCATTTTCTTGAAAGGAAAACAACGGACTACATTAGATTTTCGCCTTTCTCTGGGAGCTAGAGCGGGGCCGCGGTCCCACCGTGTATGAGCGCCCTTGCTTCATCATTACATGTGTAACCATATGATACGTGGTTCATGTGGCATCTTACAAACGAAATCTTTCTGCATGGAAGAGGGCAAATGTATAAAACTTTCTCCGGAATAGTTTTTATTATGTTGGTTACCCACGTTACCAAAAAGGTAACGTTGGAAAAACTGTGTTGAGTTTCGACCCCGTGTACGATACATTATTTATTATTTATTTATTGACTTTAGCAGTGGCGAAGTTAGGGCTCGTGGTCCTCTCTTACACTTAACCACATAATTGATCTACAGATAATACATATTGTGACCGTTCACAACGTTACCTATGGTATGTCATGATATCCAGGAGATGAAATATGCCGTTTTCCGCGTCATCCTACGATAAAAACTGCCCAAGTTAGAATTTTTCTGCCCGCTCCAGGACTCGAGTTGCAATATCCAGAGTCGCGCGACCCAGCTCTAGTTGCTGGTAATTAGCAGCAAGGCGGTGCAAGAGCGCTTATACTCGAAGTTTTCTCACTCCCACCGCGAGCGAGATGAAACGATACGCGTTATCACGTGACAAAGAATCTAGGTCACTAGCTGAGCCCAGAGAGTAGATCCAACGTGAAAACTAACATTATACCATGTTTTCCTCGCTTATTCACCACTGCCAACTTAAAGCATTCAACTGTTTTATTTCTGTTAATTTTCATAAATCGCAAAATACCCAATGGATAATTAAGCGCAAACATTCATTTGAATCAGGGAATTTTACGCATAATTATGGGGCCGAGAAGTGCTCTACTTAACTGACAGAGCAGTAACTACGCTGTAAACAAGGGCGCGTCTTAATGACTAACAGATGTTGGACCCTAACCGTGCCAAGGAACACAAGGAATCCCCTGTGCTCGTCACCATTCACCGCCAGAGACTAAAGGACGCTTTTAAGATTGCTTCAAAACCTACGAAGTTATTTTAATAACAGTCACTCAGTGGAGATGGGAATACAAGAGCTACATTTTGATATCCTGTTCGTCACTGTACGTTGCGTATTAACGAACCAATGTGTGAGAAAGGATTGAATTTTTTCCCCCACCCTCAGCATTCGGGTCTCTAGCGTAGCGCGCCTATATATTCATGAGCTGAGGAGGAGACACTACCCAGTGCATTTGCAATGTAGCGCCAGTACGATAGTATTTCGTCGTGGTTTGTGTGTGAGTCGTTTGTGAAGAAATAATCTTGTAATTCGAGCAGTGCAATACAGTGATTCATTAAAGTCTGTGAGTATGTGGAAATAATCACCCTCTGAGTGAGATGTTATCGTGTACAGTGTGCCGCAAATTAATAAATAGGAACGGTACGAAACCGTAATAACCGATGTCCGTGTGTAGAAAAGGTCGTACATCGAGCCTCCTATGTGTCTAAGTTAATGCGGCTCAGTTAACATATATAGGGACGTACTTAGCGAAGTGGGTGGAGCGAACGTGCTTGATGTCAATATGAATTACCAAGAAAGTCAGTGAACGGCTCAGTGTAGACCTAATTGAGGACAGCGCCAGGTTAAAATAATCCGTAGTACAGTTGAGAGCTCGACTCACGGCTAAGTGCATTAGAACAGGCCTGAACTAGTATCATGAATACGAGAATGCTAATACATTAGTGACCTAACCACTGTCGTTTCTAGGGAAGCTAATGAAATTTCTGGGCCTATAATCGCTGCCTACAAGAAGAATAGACAAATGAGAAGGGATTAATGTCGGGCTTCTGGGACATTACCGACATTAGGTTGGAATGCTCGTGCTATTGAGCAAATCCAACCATATGTTCAAATTGTGGTGTGTGATAAACTAACGTATTCACTTGAGATAATTTCCCCTCACTTACATGTCTACGTGAACGCCGGAGTGAACGCCGACGTCCAGTTGAATGCCAGAATTTTGCCTGTGTATCGGTGTGAACGAGTCATCTAGCTGTTTGCCGGAATTTCGCCTGGTAGCCGAGAACGTCTGGAACGTCGCTGTCATGTGTATGACCTGCCAGGAAGTCATCATGGGTCTTCACATCGCCGATGACGTGACGCAAGCAGTCTAAATCCATGGAGTGCCCTCCTGTAAAGCTGTGAACGTGGTATCCAGAAGGCTGAGTACATTTCCAAGTATTTATTTCTTTGAAGGTCGTGTCCCATTGTAAATATGTAAATTTTTCACTTAGATATAACGTAAACTGCAAGCACGCCATTTCAGAGGGATAATAATTATGATTTCATTTTTATTTGGGTCTTTTATAGAATACTTTCTTCATGGTTTGGGAACGACCATACTTTACTTCCATTTTTTTTACAAGGGTTTGAAAATGCATGACGTAAATTTAAGGACCTCAGATTAATTATGCGTGAAGTACTGTCAAGTAGAAGGGCTTAAATATTCTACGTAAACGACTCCAGTTATCATTTTTCTACAGCCAATAGGAGTTCTCAAATATATCTCAGTAACTGATTTTTTTTGTTTTTGTACTTCACAAGCTCTTAGGAAATTCTCCTTACTAGAAATTAAAACTGCTGGAACAACGAAGAGAGCATGATATTGGGGTATATATCTTACATCGCTAATTAGTTCGCGAATATGCAAGTTAATTTGGACCCTGGTGGCAGGAGATCATCATTAGATCTGCATCGTGGTCAGTGTACCGAGAGGAAATGAAATGGCTGAACAGGCTGTAGCCATAATATATATTGTGAAATGAAATGTGAAATTCCCTTGGAATCTGTCATTAAGACACGCGAGGCGCATATCGCGATGTGAATATGCTGATTACGGCCGGATATAGGGCCGTGATTTGTGTGATGCCATGGTGGCCAGTAATGAAAGAAGTGAATAGATTATTTGCCGTGAAGCCATTGCCCGAGAAGGCTTAGTGGACCGCTCTTTGAAAGTGTGGCACGGGCAGCTCACAGCTGGAGTTATATGAGCCCCTTTAAACGGGGTGTGAAGGCGTTTTCTTCAGTGAAATAGAACAGATACAAGTGGCGAGTTTCTTTTCTTTTCGGCACAAAGATTACGCGTGTTAATTTAAGTAGAGCCAACGTCGCAGAGATTCCAAATGAGCATTAAATGAAGGATCCCTCCAATTTATTTCTTTAATTATTCACAGCGTATAGGGAATTCCAGGTCAGATATACCCTGTCTCAGAAGGTCCTGAGTTCATTGCAGGAGACAGTAAAGCTTACTGTCACAAGCGGCAGGTAAATAAGGCCACCTGCGGCCCATTGTGTGTATGTGAAATGTATATATTCTTGTCCATTTGTTGCAGGTAGTGCTATAATACTTTGTTTATGATGTCTGGTATTGAAGTCGCTAAATGCTTGTCCATAGGTAACATCGTTGTGTAAATAATGTCCTGATATATGTGTTGATAAAAATCCTAATGAAATGAGCGTGTTTATCATACTGCATATTTGGCAACGTTTAACTTAAGGTAGTGTTGTAACGCGACTTTCAAAGGATTGGGAGTGTAAATTGCCTATTTCAGTACATACGATACTAGCAAACTTATATCATAATTTGATGCAAGTTGAATATATTATTTTTCGACAAACAAACAGAATTACAGCTGGGTATGCCTATGTTGAATAGATTTGTGTGTAAAGTGATTAGTGTAAGTGTAAAGTGAATAATTAGAGAGAAAACGTCTCTATAAATCTGAGATAGTGTAAATAACCCAAGAGGGAACGCCTTCTTAAGTTTGAATATTTAAACGTATAATGAAGTGTAGAAAGGGACTACCGAACATTTAAACGTCAAGATCACCCAAGTTACTATATGTAAGGTGTTTGTATGGCATACCCATGTAAATAATGTGTTTCACTAGTATAAGTAAAATTTGTTATACAAGATATTGTCTCTCTTTTCATTAGTAATGAAATGGTATTCCTCTCATAATTAACTTTTCCCCCTACTATAGAGACTATTACTAAAGGACTTACCGCCCCATCGGACAGTCCACAGACCCGAAAATGCGATACCGACTCGGCTAGCGAACTATTCCAGTAGGGGAGGGTGAGGCTTCGACAAACCGGGCTGAGTTCGAAGCTCACCGATGGTGCTCCATTCTAACGTCATATTTATGAACAATGGTAACTGGTTCATGTACTGATGCCTTGGAAAGGTTACATATTTGGCGTCCCGTAACGTGTGGCCTTATTGTTGTTTGGGGCGAGCTACATATTGTTCTCGCGACGCATAATTTAGCGTCCCGTTGTTGGGGCAAGTTTGTAAAGCCCTACGGCACCATAAATATTGATATAGCCAATATTATGGCACAAGTTCGAATACCACTACTATAAAAGGAGTACCTAAGGTAGTTGGATTATCAAGAACTGAACGAATGGAAATACCAAATTTTACCCGTATATTAAATTTGCTAGGAGAGAGGAATACAAAATAGAATCAGAGCGTGTGAACGTGATAGGTAATATGGATAATGTGTCGGATGGAGTGCGTAAGCCGCTACCATAGACAGTTACGTTACGCGCAATGATATTTGAATGAGTGACTGGAATAAATTAAATTTAACGGATGTAAGGAGAAGAATGAAGAGATCGTGTACCAGGTTAAGTGGAAATATATACGATGGTCACTCAGAAGTATGGCGGACCTAAAAAAAGTTATGGAGTTGTGTAACTTCAGGGGAGCAATAAAATGACCTTCCCATTGTTGAGGATAAAATGACTGGACTGAGTTCTTCAAATTCTTCTGGTCACAGGTTCATGCCGTAGGCGATGCGCTTGTAGCAGGCCTTGGTAGTTTAGAGGATTCATCCAATGTAAACAGAGTAGATATCGCGGACTAGAGTGGAAACCTCATCACTCTTAATTTTTTCTCAAAATGAACAGTGCAATGTTGTCAGTTCGAGACGGGGAATTGTCTGCTAAAGCATCTTCCAAATCTCGAGGCTGAAAACATCCAATGTTTATTAAGTGCATCACAATTTTGGCACACGTGAAGTACCGAGCCCGTTTAGGTCGCGGATTTAGGTAATATTTATTTTAATAAAGGGCTACATAAATTTAATTATTTAAAAAAACAATATGTCGGGATAATGCTTATGAGTTACGTAAGAAAATACTAGGGAAACACAAGTAATTATTAGGAGGTGTGACGCAGCTGTTTTGAAGCTAATTTTGGCGTAAAACGACTTGGTCATTTGCAAAAATTGCACACCTTCCTAAGTTTAGGAAACTGAATCGTATGAACTGAAATACCACGAGCAGCTTAATTCAGGGGGGCACAAATTTCTCAAGAAGTGAAGTATTATGGATGTGGAAGGTATTAAACAGTTGATGGCCGCCTTACTGGCCGAACAAAGTGAGAAGCAGGCAGAGCTTTTCAGGGAACAGAGTGCGAAGTTTGATGAGCGTCTTGCGAAATTGGAACAGGCTAATGCGGACAATAGTGAAAGACAGGCAGGACTTTTAAAGGAGCAGCTAAAGGCCGATAGTGAAAGACAGGCAGGACTCTTAAAGGAGCAGTTAAAGGCTGATAGTGATAGGCAGGCAGAACTATTAAATAAACTAGGACAGGCAACCACACAAATTGAAGAACGTTTAGACCGCACAATAGTCGAGTAGGTCAGCTCACTGTACGGTTAGACGGATACGAGGCGTCGTGTAAAGCCCAAGCCGCGGAGCTCAAAGGACATGTTAACTCCCGCATTGATGACGTGACGACACGCATAGATTCCCTCGCGTTGAAGCTAGAGCAAACCAGTCGCCGTCTGGATGAGCGTACAGCCGAAATAGAAATAAAAATGACAGCTCAGGAAAGCAAAATGGAAAAAATGGAATCGAAGGTTAACGCCAGCACGGAAGCCATGATAGACCTACAAACAAGATTTAGGACCTGTCTTTAAGGACTGAAGAAATGGAAGGACAAATAACGCAGGTTCGGGACAGCACAGAGACTAAGTGCAAAGAATATATTGACCAGCAGATGGACCGAGTGAAGGTTGAATTTAGGATCACCGCCGAGGAAGAGGAACAGGAAATGATCTTAGACACACTTCAAAGGGATGTAAATGGCACACCAGACTTTGGTGCTATTAAAGCAGTGAATGAAGCAACAGGGCAACTGAATATTCGACAAGGGAACGCTGCAGAAATGAAGAGAATTCAGAAGGGCATGACGAGACGACGGAAGAAGAAGAAGAAGACGGATAAGGTGAAATACCGGAGGAAGGAGAAGAAGATGAGAGAATCACCGGTAATCCGGAAGAGTACACTTAAGGTTGGTCTTCATGAAGGCATGATCAAAGAGCTCCAGAAATTTTTGATATGGACCAGAGGAATGGACAACCTTATGAGTTATCAGCGATTATCTAGGATATTGAGAAGATGCGTCACTGAATCAGGCCGGTCGCATGACGGTATTCAGTTCGTCAGGAAGAAACTAGAGAAGAAAATCGTCAATGAAAGGATACGTCAGAGAGTACTTAGAAGACACGGGAAAACAAGAAACATCCGTCTCAACACAGCGTTCCAGACAAACTACGGATTTAAGAAGACCACTTTTACTACGGAAATTAGGGAGCCCACTAAGAAGGAGAAAATTGCTATGTCGCATGGCCAGAATGAAGTACCAGGGGTGCTCAGCCCAAGACCTCGTGCTTTGGAAGTAGGGTTGAGTGGACAAGAGGAAGGATCGATACACTAATGATAAGCTACGATCCGACTTGAAATGTATATTGTGTACATATGGAATAATATTAATTTAACTAGTATAAGGAATAGAGGATATGCCATCAAAACACGCCAAATCTAAAACTATACCATGGAAAGATGTCGTGCCATGTCCAGAAGATCCAAGACCATCAGTAGAGTTGAGGGTGAGAGATACGTTGGAATCTCTGAAGAAACAGGCAGAGAAGCGGTTACGACGATTGCGACGCAAACGATTCCACAGACCTCTACGTGTGGGAGAACTCGTATTGGTCAAACGTCCCGCAACTTCGGATCCACCACGGAAATTTTACCATAAATTTGCAGAGCTGTATATTGGGCCTTATCGAATAATTCAAAATTTAGAAAATAACGCGTACAAGGTACAATCCATGGATGGGACAACTGAGGCTATCTATAACGCCTCAAATCTAAAATTATACCATGTGCCAGGACAATTACCGGAGGAGAATCCAAACGATCCAGATGACCTAGAAGATGAAGGACAACCTCCAGAAGAAGACGAGGACGACGACGGAGTGGACGTCGCGGATGACGAGGATCCGGAAGAAGAAATGAATGGAGTAAACTACATGGAACTAGAAGATCACCATGGGATGGATGATAACATTGACGAGTCTGGAGATGAAGATTGTCTAGCATGCACGGAAAGACGAGACATCATGACCCAAGAATACTTGCGTATCCTTATGTCAAGATACGCTCTAAGACAAGAAAATGCTATCCTACGATACACTCACATTTAATAACACGAGAACCATGTGATTGGTAAGAAAAATCCCTACCCGTGATTTTTCTTATTTTAAGCAGGGGAGGGATGTGACCGTTCACAACGTTACCTATGGTATGTCATGATATCCAGGAGATGAAATATGCCGTTTTCCGCGTCATCCTACGATAAAAACTGCCCAAGTTAGAATTTTTCTGCCCGCTCCAGGACTCGAGTTGCAATATCCAGAGTCGCGCGACCCAGCTCTAGTTGCTGGTAATTAGCAGCAAGGCGGTGCAAGAGCGCTTATACTCGAAGTTTTCTCACTCCCACCGCGAGCGAGATGAAACGATACGCGTTATCACGCGACAAAGAATCTAGGTCACTAGCTGAGCCCAGAGGGTAGATCCAACGTGAAAACTAACATTATACCATGTTTTCCTCGCTTATTCACCACTGCCAACTTAACGCATTCAACTGTTTTATTTCTGTTAATTTTCATAAATCGCAAAATACCCAATGGATAATTAAGCGCAAACATTCATTTGAATCAGGGAATTTTACGCATAATTATGGGGCCGAGAAGTGCTCTACTTAACTGACAGAGCAGTAACTACGCTGTAAACAAGGGCGCGTCTTAATGACTAACAGATGTTGGACCCTAACCGTGCCAAGGAACACAAGGAATCCCCTGTGCTCGTCATCATTCACCGCCAGAGACTAAAGGACGCTTTTAAGATTGCTTCAAAACCTACGAAGTTATTTTAATAACAGTCACTCAGTGGAGATGGGAATACAAGAGCTACATTTTGATATCCTGTTCGTCACTGTACGTTGCGTATTAACGGACCAATGTGTGAGAAAGGATTGAATTTTTTCCCCCACCCTCAGCATTCGGGTCTCTAGCGTAGCGCGCCTATATATTCATGAGCTGAGGAGGAGACACTACCCAGTGCATTTGCAATGTAGCGCCAGTACGGTAGTATTTCGTCGTGGTTTGTGTGTGAGTCGTTTGTGAAGAAATAATCTTGTAATTCGAGCAGTGCAATACAGTGATTCATTAAAGTCTGTGAGTATGTGGAAATAATCACCCTCTGAGTGAGATGTTATCGTGTACAGTGTGCCGCAAATTAATAAATAGGAACGGTACGAAACCGTAATAACCGATGTCCGTGTGTAGAAAAGGTCGTACATCGAGCCTCCTATGTGTCTAAGTTAATGCGGCTCAGTTAACATATATAGAGACGTACTTAGCGAAGTGGGTGGAGCGAACGTGCTTGATATCAATATGAATTACCAAGAAAGTCAGTGAACGGCTCAGTGTAGACCTAATTGAGGACAGCGCCAGGTTAAAATAATCCGTAGTACAGTTGAGAGCTCGACTCACGGCTAAGTGCATTAGAACAGGCCTGAACTAGTATCATGAATACGAGAATGCTAATACATTAGTGACCTAACCACTGTCGTTTCTAGGGAAGCTAGTGAAATTTCTGGGCCTATAATCGCTGCCTACAAGAAGAATAGATAAATGAGAAGGTATTAATGTCGGGCTTCTGGGACATTACCGACATTAGGTTGGAATGCTCGTGCTATTGAGCAAATCCAACCATATGTTCAAATTGTGGTGTGTGATAAACTAACGTATTCACTTGAGATAATTTCCCCTCACTTACATGTATACGTGAACGCCGGAGTGAACGCCGACGTCCAGTTGAATGCCAGAATTTTGCCTGTGTATCGGTGTGAACGAGTCATCTAGCTGTTTGCCGGAATTTCGCCTGGTAACCGAGAACGTCTGGAACGTCGCTGTCATGTGTATGACCTGCCAGGAAGTCATCATGGGTCTTCACATCGCCGATGACGTGACGCAAGCAGTCTAAATCCATGCAGTGCCCTCCTGTAAAGCTGTGAACGTGGTATCCAGAAGGCTGAGTACATTTCCAAGTATTTATTTCTTTGAAGGTCGTGTCCCATTGTAAATATGTAAATTTTTCACTTAGATATAACGTAAACTGCAAGCACGCCATTTCAGAGGGATAATAATTATGATTTCATTTTTATTTGGGTCTTTTATAGAATACTTTCTTCATGGTTTGGGAACGACCATACTTTACTTCCATTTTTTTACAAGGGTTTGATAATGCATGACGTAAATTTAAGGACCTCAGATTAATTATGCGTGAAGTACTGTCAAGTAGAAGGGCTTAAATATTCTACGTAAACGACTCCAGTTATCATCTTTCTACAGCCAATAGGAGTTCTCAAATATATCTCAGTAACTGATTTTTTTTGTTTTTGTACTTCACAAGCTCTTAGGAAATCCTCCTTACTAGAAATTAAAACTGCTGGAACAACGAAGAGAGCATGAGATTGGGGTATATATCTTACATCGCTAATTAGTTCGCGAATATGCAAGTTAATTTGGACCCTGGTGGCAGGAGATCATCATTAGATCTGCATCGTGGTCAGTGTACCGAGAGGAAATGAAATGGCTGAACAGGCTGTAGCCATAATATATATTGTGAAATGAAATGTGAAATTCCCTTGGAATCTGTCATTAAGACACGCGAGGCGCATATCGCGATGTGAATATGCTGATTACGGCCGGATATAGGGCCGTGATTTGTGTGATGCCATGGTGGCCAGTAATGAAAGAAGTGAATAGATTATTTGCCGTGAAGCCATTGCCCAAGAAGGCTTAGTGGACCGCTCTTTGAAAGTGTGGCACGGGCAGCTCACAGCTGGAGTTTTATGAGCCCCTTTAAACGGGGGAGTGAAGGCGTTTTCTTCAGTGAAATAGAACAGATACAAGTGGCGAGTTTCTTTTCTTTTCGGCACAAAGATTACGCGTGTTAATTTAAGTAGAGCCAACGTCGCAGAGATTCCAAATGAGCATTAAATGAAGGATCCCTCCAATTTATTTCTTTAATTATTCACAGCGTATAGGGAATTCCAGGTCAGATATACCCTGTCTCAGAAGGTCCTGAGTTCATTGCAGGAGACAGTAAAGCTTACTGTCACAAGCGGCAGGTAAATAAGGCCACCTGCGGCCCATTGTGTGTATGTGAAATGTATATATTCTTGTCCATTTGTTGCAGGTAGTGCTATAATACTTTGTTTATGATGTCTGGTATTGAAGTCGCTAAATGCTTGTCCATAGGTAACATCGTTGTGTAAATAATGTCCTGATATATGTGTTGATAAAAATCCTAATGAAATGAGCGTGTTTATCATACTGCATATTTGGCAACGTTTAACTTAAGGTAGTGTTGTAACGCGACTTTCAAAGGATTGGGAGTGTAAATTGCCTATTTCAGTTCATACGATACTAGCAAACTTATATCATAATTTGATGCAAGTTGAATATATTATTTTTCGACAAACAAACAGAATTACAGCTGGGTATGCCTATGTTGAATAGATTTGTGTGTAAAGTGATTAGTGTAAGTGTAAAGTGAATAATTAGAGAGAAAACGTCTCTATAAATCTGAGATAGTGTAAATAACCCAAGAGGGAACGCCTTCTTAAGTTTGAATATTTAAACGTATAATGAAGTGTAGAAAGGGACTACCGAACATTTAAACGTCAAGATCACCCAAGTTACTATATGTAAGGTGTTTGTATGGCATACCCATGTAAATAATGTGTTTCACTAGTATAAGTAAAATTTGTTATACAAGATATTGTCTCTCTTTTCATTAGTAATGAAATGGTATTCCTCTCATAATTAACTTTTCCCCCTACTATAGAGACTATTACTAAAGGACTTACCGCCCCATCGGACAGTCCACAGACCCGAAAATGCGATACCGACTCGGCTAGCGAACTATTCCAGTAGGGGAGGGTGAGGCTTCGACAAACCGGGCTGAGTTCGAAGCTCACCGATGGTGCTCCATTCTAACGTCATATTTATGAACAATGGTAACTGGTTCATGTACTGATGCCTTGGAAAGGTTACAATATATAAAAGAAATGTACTATTCTATCATAAAATCAAAGATAAGGTACAAATTACAGATTTCGACAACATATAATGAAGAAAGGAAGCAGAGTTCAACAAATATAATAGAATAAAATTCGGAGCGTATAGATAATGAGAAAGAGACAAAGTCATAATGAAAATGTAAGATACAAACTGAAAAAATAAGCAATACATAAAGAGAACACAATAAGTAATAAAGTAAATGGAAATATAAGTATGGCAACATGTTTATTTCAAATTTCCCATTTACAAAAATGCTATTTGTGCGGGCCGTCGACCCATGTGGATCTTTTGCCCCTACTGGCACCATATTGTATGAAGCTGCGTGTAATTGGAATGGAGGTAGTGTTGAATGTTGTGTGTCAGGAAAGGAAGATTAAGGACGTCACAAACAACCAGTCCCCAGGCCAGGGATATTAAACATTACAATTTAAAACCCCTGACCCGGCCGCGAATCGTACCCGGGGCCACCGGGTTACAAGAGGACGCGTTGACCCCTACACTGCGAGGCCACTCAAATTACCCATTCCATTCCTCACTTTTTTGGGTCACCTGTCCATAGAATGGCTTGATACAGCTCTCCATGCCCCTCTATCCCGTGCTTACGTTTTCATTTCTTCGTAAGTATTACATCCTACATCTGCTCTGCTTGTCACATTCATACCTTGGTCTACCCCTACCGATTTTATCGCCTACGCTTCTCTCAAAAACTAACTGAACAACTTCTGTATGTCTTAAGATGTGTCGTATTATTCTATCTCTTCTTCTCGTTAAATTTAGCAAAATCGATCTCCTCTCACCAATTCGATTCAGCATCTCTTCATTCGTGATTCGATCTATCCATCTAACCTTCAGCATTCTTCTCTAACCCCACATTTCAAAAACTTCCATTCTCTTTCTTTCTGAGCTGATTATCGTCTATGTTTCATTTCCAGTCAATACCACGCTCCACACGAAAGTCCTAAGAAACATACTTCTAATTCCTGTATCAATATTCGAAGTGAGCAAATTTCTTTTCTTTAGAAAGGTCTTCCTTGCTTGTGCTAGTCTCCATTTTATGTCCTCCTCACTTATGCCCTAAGACACAACACTTCACTACAAGTAGCAATTGAAGGGATAATAAAAGGAAAACGAGGAAGGGGAAAGAGGCGATACAGTTATTAGACAGCATTAGACAAAGAAAGGAAGATTATGCAGAAGTGAAGAAAAGGGCACAAGATCGAGAGATATGGATGTTACAGCCATGACTGGACCTGCCGGATGGCAGAACAACCTATGATCATGATGATGATTACTCATGCCAACGTTAGCTACTTTACTACCCAAGTAACAATATTCATCTATTTCCTTTAAGACTTCATTTCCTATTTTCTGGATCACCTGACTTCGTTCGAATTGAAACCATTATTTTTATTTTTATTTATTTTCATCCTGTGCTCCTTCACCAAGACTCTGTCCATACAGTTCAGCAATTTCTCCAGATCATTTGCAGACTCAGATAAAATAATATCATCAGCAAATCTCAGAATGTTGATTTCCTCTCCTTGGATTGTGATTCCTTTTCTCATACCGGTAGCATATTTCGACGGTCGAAGACAAGCTTACATACCTCTCCAAGAATGTCAAGTTCAGAAGGTGACGAGCACAAATACAAATATATTTGTCTCTTGAATCCATGATCTAACTTTCTACTTCCAAGAATGTTTCTCTTTACAGATGTCAGAAGTTGCACAAAACATATTTGATGGTCATCATGTATGGCATCTTCTGCCACAGTTGACTTATCTAACTGGCAAAGACATATGTGCCTGCCTCTGATGTTCCTTATCGAAGGGGATCGAAGGTGTGATCATCGCGTGGGGAGAGATCAGGACTATAGGGCGGGTGCTGGAGTGTCTCCCACTAGAGTTGGCGTACCTTCAGCGTGACGACCTTTGCGTCTTCTGACGAAACGCGACGGAAAGGCAACTTGGTGCATGCACCATTCAACAACGGTGGATTTTCCACCGGCATGCTGCCCAGTGCACTGTCTTCATTCTCCGATGGATGTCTACAGGTGTTTGTCCTTCAGCAGAGAGGAACAGGATAACAGCATGCTGGTCCTGTTTGGACGCATTTGGTAATAACGTCGCCATAGTTCACGAGGCCGTATTTAACATACGCACCTCGGCACGACATGACTGCTTCACTAATCCTTTTGCCTACATGTCCGTTGCATGTCCCCTGCATGTCCGTTGCATGTCCGTTGCATGTCCGTTGCAGCAACGCCCTCAGACGGAAACTTTTTGATCACGCCGCATAACTAGAATCATTCGTGAGGCGACAGCAATTGCTAAAGATACGAATAGTTTAAACAAAAGTGACGGCTATACAGTGAGTAGATCATGGCTACCATCCATAATTAACTCGTCAACATCTTTCTCCTTCACTCTGTAGGCCCTGGAATGAACTATGTTTTTAACAGGGTCTCTCTACCATGAGCCAACGGCCGTAGCCGTGTTGAAACACCGGATCTCAAGAGATCTCCGAAGTTGAGCAATATTGGGCGTGGTCAAGATTTGGATGCAGCCCTGAAGATGGTTTTCCGTGGTTTCCCATTTTCGCACCAGGCAAATGCTGGGGCTGTACCTTAATTAAGGCCACGGCCGCTTCCTTCCAACTCCTAGGCCTTTCCTATCCTATCGTCGCCATAAGACCTATCTGTATCGGTGCGACGTAAAGCCCCTAACAAAAAAAAAAAGATTTGGATGGGTTGCCACTCGCTGTTGGTGGGGGTAAAGGAATGGAGGAGCGGAAAGGAACTGGCCACCCTCAGGCACACCTCTGCGGAGGTTCGGACCTGCCTTCGGGCAGAATACACCCTTACCTTACCTCACTTCTACCATGAGTCCGGTTAATAAGAAGTGACATTTGCCAATACATTATTTTTTATTGCTCTGAAGACGATCCTGGATTCAGGTTCGAAACGCGTCAGCATATTACTGTACACGCATTACACGACAAAATTATATACGAGTAACTTACTTTTTTTTTTTTTGCTAGCTGTTTTACGTCGCTCCGACACAGATAGGTCTTACGGCGACGATGAGACAGGAAAGGGCTAGGAATGAGAAGGAAGCGGCCGTGGCCTTAAAGTAACTTACTACAAGTAGAGAAATAATTGTGCCAACCTAGCAGACAGCTACAGTCCTGAAACTTGACAGGCGTATCGATGATGAAACTATCTACAATATTGGTTCTTTGACGTCTTTATCGTATCTCCATCAGCTGAATCTTAGATTGCTTTAGAAACTTAGATTAGGCTGAAATTTCAGTACAGTTTCCACATATTCCTTTCGTTTCCCCATACATGTATGGAAGCTAGAATTAAATTTGGCTTACATATGGCCAATGGTGGTGCAAAAGATCCTGCAGAATTTCGTGCTTTTATCTGTCTTATAAGTGTGTGAATCAGTAAAATAATGCGTGGGAAGTAAACAAAATTCACCAAAAAAAGTGAAAATGAAGCTCAGTCTAAGGTAGAAGGGGTAGAGATACGACAAAAAGTCATAGCACCAAAGTTGTAGATCTCTTTTTTTATTTTAGGAGACAAAAGGGCAATTCGCGTTTGATAGGTATTACCATTTAGCCACAAAATACACCGAACCGAAGGTCTGCACCGTCATTAAATTTGCCTCAGAATTTCGGTAATGTTCAAGGGTAAAATGTTAAATATTTGAGCATCTTTGAATTTCTCCCTGGTTACAGGCTAAGAAATATAATTTTTCTAAATTTTAATTTTCTGTGGCACTGCATCGTAGCGTCCACAATTTTGATTTTGGCGGACGGGGTAAAAATGAAAAATGTGAACATTTTGTAATTTTTCCGTAGGTTACAGGCTAATAGGTATGTTTGCCAAATTTCAAGTTCCTGACTGATTCGGAGATGGGTAAACATTAATGTCAGTCAGTAAGCCATGCGGCCTTATATACTCTGACTAAGCAAATGTCATGGGATAGCGAAGCACTGATGCGCAGGTGTGTTGTCTGCGCACCACACGCCCCCTGTGCCAGCCGCAGTTGTATAGGAGACCTTGTGAGCAGCGGTTGTGCATGTGACAGGTGTAACATGGAACGTCGTCGTGAGCTGACACCGTTCGAACGGGGTATGGTGGTCGGTGCCCGACGGATGGGAAGTGCGATTTCGGAAGTGGTGCGGGAATTCGGCTTCACACGATCAACCATGTCAAGGGTGTATCGTGAATGGTTGAATGCGGGTGTCACCGTCCACAACAGACGAACGACCGGCCGTCCAGCAACCCTCGATGACCGTTACCGGCGACATCTGAGACGGATTGTCAACAGTGACAGACGGGCAACCGTGCAACAAATCACGGCTCAATTCAACACACGCCGCGCTAGATACGTCTCCCAGTAGAAAATCCGTAGGAACATGGGTTCTATGGAGTATGGGAGACGGCGCCGCACACGGGTGCCACTGTTAACCCAACTTCATCGGGCACAACGACGCGCATTTATCGCCAGTCACCAGGGATGGACACTGGAACAATGGCGTAACGTGATATGGTCGGACGAATCACGATTTCAACTGCTATATGCCGATGGGAGGCACCGCGTATAGCGCAGGCCACATGAAGCGATGGATCCCGCCTGCCTCGAAGGTGTAGTCCAGGGCGCTGGTGTCTCTGTTATGGTCTGGGGTGCATTTTTCTGGTATGGAATGGGCCCCGTAGTTATTATGGAAGAGACTTTGAATGGCACGCGGTATGTTGAGCTGCTCGGAGCCCATCTCCACCCATTTTTGGACTTCCAGCGCCCAGACGGTTCTGCGGTGTTTCAAGAAGATAACGCGCCGCCACATCGCTCCCACGTCGCCCGGAAATGGTTCCAGGAACATGCAGCGGAGGTCCAACGACTGCCATGACCAACCAGGAGCCCCGATATGACCCCTATCGAGCATATCTGGGATGTCCTGGAACGCAGGCTCCGTGCCATGGATCCTGCACCCATGGACAGACCAGCATTGGCGGTCGCTCTGCAAAGGATTTGGTGTCAGCTGCGTCCAGACGACTACCAGGGAATTGTCGACTCACTGCCACGGCGTCTCACTGCAGTTCGCAGGGTCAGAGGAGGCCCCACAAGCTATTAGGTGACTATTCCATGACATTTGCTAAGTCAGTGTATACTGTATAAGATAATCCAATTTACTGGTCGAGAAAGTCTTTGTTTTAAGATTAAGTATACTGTAGCCTGCTCAATGGTTATGCTACGAGATTTATATAAACAGCAGGGGTAGGGTTTATGAGAACCCCTAGAATGTATGTTATTCTTGGTACATTATGGAAGCGCGACCTGGACGACATTTCGTAATAACGAAATTAGTTTGAATTCTAATTTATTTCTACCTAAGATATGAAGTCTTCTGATCACATTTCAAACATTATTTGCAGGAGATTCCCTGGAGAAAGTTTTCTTATACAATCAGCTTCTCACATCCGTCATTTCGAGAACATTACAGGTACTTTTAAGCAACGCCAATATTTATTATCACCGGGGAAGAATAAATTGTGCAGAAGACATAATACCGCCGAGAAAAGAAAGTAAATATTATCTGCGGAGTTGATTATTGTGGAACGATGATGTCATCTCTTAATTAACAGGAACAAGTTAATGAGATATAATATTTATCTTCGTGATGTCGGTCTGTTTGAGCAAGGAATTATTATTGTCCGTGACTGGCCCGTAATTCATAGCACACCATACTAATGTTGATACCAGCCTGTAACAAAGGTGCAATCGAGAATATTCATTCGTTCGGTTAGTTCACTTGTGTCTGGGTTCACATCCAGTGTCGTAAATTCTGTTTTGATTAATACTTGCTCAGCGTGGGGTATTATTTTAATGTGTTTGTTTGGTGTCAATGTTTTGTATCTAGAGCTCTGGATTTCAAAATATCCCTTGCTATGGTATACGTACTCCCTCTGTGCTGGCTTTTTCCCAAAGAAGATTGAATTATTGAAAAATAGCTTTATTCATTACTTAATTTATTAACATAATAAATTCAAATTAAGCATAAATTTAGAGTGATGATATTCAAAGCCTAGGAATGGACAATACTGTGGTATTGTTCAAAACAAGGTATAATACACAAATCTACATCATATAGCTGACACATATGACCTTTGTTTCAGCGTGTCATCATTGTTAAGTGCAAACGACACATACATTTTCGGTCAATTCGTATCATTCCACTTCTGAAATCGTAGAAAGTCGGTAAATTGTTAAGACCTTATTGTAATATTCATTGGCAACCTCCATATTACCCTGTACCAGTGCTGAACTAAACAAATTACAAGTAATAAACTTCATTCCGGTTCCGTATTGACTTATGAAATTCTAAAAGAATTCGTTTGTACAAGATCCACCTTTTCAATACACGTTTGAAATTGTACAATTGAATTCCTTTAGAGTTTCGTTTTAGATCGAACTGAAATAAATCTATTTTCAGAGAATCATCACGTAATATATTGTCTACAACATCTGAATTGCGTGAACAGGAAGTGTGAAGTATTGGAATAAACTGACAAGCAATTTAAGAAAATGATGATCACGTATTTATTTATTCCCGTTTCGCTAGTGGAGGTCGACTTTTTCCACCTTCGTCTCCTTCACTGATGTCATTGTCATTGGTAATATAGCAATGTATGTTTTAAGCCACCTCATCAGCGTCCGAGGTCATTGACCCCTAGTATAGTAGTAGTGCAATGCGGATTTTGCATAAGAGAGTAAGCCTAACATCACAGTCGCCATCTTGGAGGGGCCTAACCTCATTTTTACGGCCAGTTGCCTTTCCCAATGCAGATTTTGCATAAGAGAGCAAGCCTAACATCACAGTCGCCATCTTGGAGGGGCCTAACCACATTTTTACGGCGAGTTGCCATTCCCGATGCAGATTTTGCATAAGAGAGCAAGCCTAACCTCACAGTCGCCATCTTGGAGGGGCCTAACCTCCATTTTACGGGCAGATGCCCTCCCGACGGAAACAGTCGCCTCTTTGGAGGGGCCTAACCTCACATTAACGGCTAGATGCCCTTCCCGACGGCAACAGTCGCCATCCTGAAGAGACCTAAACTCACTTTAATGGCTAGATGCCCTTCTCGATGCTATCTTGAGTAATGGGCAATGGGGATTCTCACGACGCCATCTTCAGTAGTAAAGCAATGGGGATTCGCCTAAAAGAGCAAGCCTAATTTCATGGAGGGTCTAACCTTAGTTTTACGGCTAGATACTCTTCCTGACGCCATCTTGTGTAGTAGGTGTAGTAGAGCAATGGGGATTCTCGCGACGCCATCTTGAGCAGTAGGGCAATGGGGATTCACATAAGAGAACATGCCTAACCGCATAGATGGGGCCTAACTACACAGGGTCTAGTTTTACGGTCAGATGCCCTTCCCGACGCCATCTTGATTAGTAGGACAATGGAGATTCTCGCGACGCCATCTTGAGAAGTAGGGAAATATGGATACGCATAAGAAAGCAAGTCTAACCTCATGGAGGGGCCTAACCTTACTTTTACGGCTAGATGCCCTTCCCGACTCCATCTTGTGTAGAAGGGTAATGGGGATTATCGCGACGTCATCTTGAGTAGTAGGGCAATGGGGATTCGCATAAGAGAGCATGTCTAACTTCATAGATGGGGCCTAACTACACATGGCCTAGTTTTACGGCTAGATGCCCTTCCTGACGCCAACTTGATTAGTAGGGCAATGGGGATACTCGCTACGCCATCTTGAGTAGTTGGCCAATGTGGATTCGCATAAGAGAGCAAACCTAACCTCATGGAGGGGCCTAACCTTACTTTTACGGCTAGATGCCCTTCCCGACGCCATCTTGATTAGTAGGGCAATGGGGATACTCGCTACGCCATCTTGAGTAGTTGGCCAATGTGGATTCGCGTAAGAGAGCAAACCTAACCTCATGGAGGGGCCTAACTTCACTTTTACGGCTAGATGCCTTTAGACCTCTAGACCTTCCCTGAACTTATGGCGCAACATTTGAACTGGTCGGACGCTGTAACTGTTTATATGGTCTTAGCAAATTGAGCGCTGCTCAAAAAGGAAAATTTAAGGGTTTGGTATAGATTGGGCTATTGTGCATCACAAAACGTTAAGTACCTATCAGGCCAGAAGATGTGATACTGTGAAGGAGACGTTCGGAGAAGTTGAGGCGGCCATAGGCTATACAAGGAACTGTACCTATATCAATTGTCCCCTTCTTGCTAAACGGGGCAGTTTTGGGGTAGAAAATGGGGCAGATCTGGAATTTATTTTTGAAGAAAGATGTTCTTTGTTTGCATTTTACTTCTGTTATTATTTGTTATTCTTCTGCCTCCTTCAAGACATGATTTTCTAATCTTATATTTCGTGCATCACTTCACTTTATTTGACTACATTGTTTAAAATGTATTCATTTACATTTTGTGCTCCATCTAAAAGACTGTCGAGTGTTCGAATTCTTCCCGTAAGGAGTCTAAACACATCCCGTTGCAGAAGATATGACGAGTTCGAAATCCTTCCTCAGGTATTAGAGTTTTGTCCCAAGGGAAGGCCGATGATAATCAATAACCACAGTGCTGTGCGTTCTGTGATAGCCTCCGTAGTAGACAACACCGTCTCGAAGTCTATGAAGAAGTTGGTTGCCTCTCCGAAGACGAATCAACACGCCGAGCTGACATCATAGTGATCGACCAAACTAAAGGAACAGCTATAGTGATCGATCCGCCTGTAAAATTTGAGGACAGCGAACACCAAACAAAACACATTATATCCATCTACGAACCGTGATGTGAGGACCTTAAAATCAGGTTCAAAATACAGAACTGGGAAGTGGTTGGTCTGATGATAAGCACCAGCTGGACTATATCTGAAGAAACTCTGCAATTCTTGAGAAAGATTAAAACATCGGAATCCATAATCCAGGCTAAAGTACACTCTGGACTAAAACATTAGTTTCAGACACCGATCAAGCTAACTCCTCTACCTTGGAAATTCTAGGTTTTATTGTCTGTAAAATTAGGATAGCGAATTTCACTTGGACATTTAAGCTTTTTATTGCTAAGAATTTCTCATGGCTTATTATATTCGGTACCAATTTCATGTCCCATTCTGGTCTTATGTTAGACCTTCACAATCGTTCTTGTTGGTTCAAATTTTTCAGCAACGTTTCTCTTCCCCATTTTAATTGTAATTCCGCTTCATTTTGTGTTGTTTCGTCCCCTATCTGTCAAATGACGTTAGACCTTAGACATTTACCTGAGGAACAGACTAATTGTATTCAGGGTCTCTGTCAGTCTTTCTGTGACGTCTTCTCAGAGAAGCCCCATCACTGAGGTGATCGAATGGAAAATTGATGTCACGGATTCGATCCCGGTGAGACTTTTCCCTTATTGTTTAGCCCTTCGTAAGATGAATGCGCGAAGGAAAATCATCAGTCAGATGCTCAATAATGGAATTATCCGCCCTTCGACGTCCGCTTATTATTCTGCTATATTTCTCGTGACTAAACCACAAGGTGTTTTTAAACCTGTTGTGGTCCGCCTCCATAGCGTAACGGTTAGTATTATTAGCTGCCTTTCTCAGGGGCCCGGGTTCGATTCCCGGTATTGCCGGGAATTTAAGAATGGCTGAAGGGCTGGTATGTGGATGAAATGGTACATGCAGCTCACTTCCATCAGACATGTCCTCGGGATGAGGAGATGAGTTCACTTTTACCATGTTGTGGATTATAGGGCCTTCAATATGAAGGTAAACTTGCAATCTGTTCCTCTCGCTGATTTGCAATCTTGTTTCACGTGGATTCGCAAAGCTATATATTTTACTACCCTGGATTGACAGCAAGAGTATTACCAGATTCTGTTAGCTGAGGAGTATAAACAACCTCACTGCCTTCGCTATGGACTGGAATACCTACCCATTCTCGTTATCAATTATCAGACATCACTCGTATTCTACGACATGACTGTGTAAATGCTTAACATTACAATAAAATAAAGGAAAGGAAATTCAGCCGATAACCGTATCAGATATAACCTGCTCGCTAGCAGTAAAACATATGTGAACTGCTTAGATTCTTTAATAGGGGTGGCTCTCATTGGGATATTCCCTCTCAGACAAAAAAGCAATGAGATTATATCTTTAACTAGAGATTTCCTTTCCTTTCCTTTCATGGTTCATGGTTCATGGTGTGGGTTACTGTAGTCACGTCCTAGTTCGTGAACCATGAGCAACGGCTGAGTGGCCTAGTAAGTGGTCCCGAGAGTCGGGATACCAGTTGCTACGGAATGGGAGTGGGCATCTCGGACATATTCTGAGTCGTGGCCCTTCTTGTGCTCAGGCGGCTAGGACTATACAATTCACCGGTGGTTCCTAACCTGTTAGAGGATATATCCTCACTTGGACTATGTGCAAGTAGGGTAGCATCCTACTTCATGAATTTACCGAGCTCAGAACACTTTAAGCAAGCCTCGGACCTATGGGAGTAACGGAGTCCCACAGTCATTTGACAGACGAGGGACTCCTTGGAAACAACTTGGCGAATGAAATGGAATTCGATGGGGAGCTATCAATATTAATGGGGCTTATGGAAGAAAGAGAGTAGAACCAGCTGAGTCAGCAAAGAGGATGCATTTGGATGTGCTGGGAGTAAGTGATATTCGGGTAAGGGGAGATAACGCCGAAGAGATAGGAGATTATAAAGTGTACTTGACGGGTGTTAGAAAGAGAAGGGCAGAGTATGGGGTAGGGCTCTTTATCAGGAATACCATTGCACGCAACATAGTTTCTGTTAGGCACGTAAATGAGCGAATGATGTGGGTAGATTTGTCAATTGGAGGAATTAGGAACAGAATAGTCTCCGTGTATTCACCATGTGAGGGTGCAGATGAGGATGATGTTAACAAGTTTTATGAAGAATTGAGTGACATCGTGGTCAGGGTCAACAGCAAGGATAGGATAGTGCTAATGGGCGATTTCAATGCAAGAGTTGAAAATAGAACTGAAGGATATGATTGGTAAATGTGGGGAAGACATGGAAGCTAAAGCGAATTGGAAGCGTTTGCTAGACTTCTGTGCTAGTATGGGTTTAGCAATTACGAATATATTCTTCAAGCATAAGGCTATTCGCCGCTACACATGAGAAGCTAGAAGTACCAGATCAATAATAGACTATATTTTAACCGACTTCGAATGCAGGAAATCTGTTAGGAATGTACGAGTTTTCCGCGGGTTTTTCGATGATACTGGCCACTATCTGATCTGTAGTGAACTAAGTATCTCTAGGCCTAGGATAGAGAAAGTAAATCTGTCTGCAAACGAACAAGGGTTGAAAATCTCCAGGACGAGGGAATTAGACAGAAATACATGGATATGATTAGTGAGAAGTTTCAAAGAGTAGACAGTAAGCAGGTTCTGGATGTAGAAAGAGAATGGGTGGCATACAGGGATGCTGTAGTAGAAACAGCAAGGGAATGCCTAGGAACAACTGTGTGTAAAGATGGGAAAAGGGGAACATCTTGGTGGAATGATGAAGTGAGAGCAGCTTAGTAAACGTAAAAAGGAGGCTTATCAGAAATGGCTCCAAACAAGAGCTGAGGCAGACAGGGACTTGCGCGAAGATGAAAGAAACAGAGAGAAACAAATAGTTGTTGAATCCAAAAGGAAGTCGTGGGAAGATTTTGGTAATAACCTTGAAAGGCTAGGTCAAGCAGCAGGGAAACCTTTCTGGACAGTAATAAAGAATCTTAGGAAGGGAGGGAAAAAGGAAATGAACAGTGTTCTGAGTAATTCAGGTGAACTCATAATAGATCCCAGGGAATCACTGGAGAGATGGAGGGAATATTTTGAACATCTCAACGTAAAAGGAAATCTTCCTGGTAGTGTTACGAACATCCAAGCTCATGAGGAGGTGGAAAATGATGTAGGTGAAATTATGCTTGAGGAAGTGGAAAGGATGGTAAATAAACTCCATTGTCATAAAGCAGCAGGAATAGATGAAATTCGACCTGAAATGGTGAAGTATAGTGGGAAGGCGGGGATGAAATGGCTTCATAGAGTAGTAAGATTAGCATGGAGTGTTGGTAAGGTACATTCATATTGGACAAAGGCAGTAATTGCACCTATCTATAAGCAAGGGAACAGGAAGGATTGCAACAACTATCGAGGTATCTCACTGATTAGTATACCAGGCAAAGTATTTACTGGTATTTTGGAAGGGAGAGTGCGATCAGTAGTTGAGAGGAAGGTGGATGAAAACCAGTGTGGTTTCAGACCACAGATGGCCTATCAGGATCAGATTTTCAGTATGCGCCAGGTAATCGAAAAATGCTACGAGAGGAATAGAGAGTTGTGTTTATGTTTCGTAGATCTAGAGAAAGCATATGACAGGTACCGAGGGAAAAGATGTTCGCCATACTGGGGGACTATGGAATTAAAGGTAGATTATTAAAATCAATCAAAGGCATTTATGTTGACAATTGGGCTTCAGTGAGAATTGATGGTAGAATGAGTTCTTGCTTCAGGGTACTTACAGGAGGCTGTAATCTTTCACCCTTGCTGTTCGTAGTTTATATGGATCATCTGCTGAAAGGTATGAATTGGCAGGGAGGGATTCAATTAGGTGGAAATGTAGTAAGCAGTCTGGGCTATGCTGACGATTTGGTCTTAATGGCAGGTTGTGCCGAAAACCGGCAGTCTAATAATATCCTGCAACTTAAAAAGAGGTGCAATGAGTATGGTACGAAAATTAGCCTTTCGAAGACTAAATTGATGTTAGTAGGTAAGAAATTCAACAGAATTGAATGTCAGATTGTTGATACAAAGCTAGAACAGGTAGATAATTTCAGGTATTTAGGTTGTGTGTTCTCCCAGGATGGTAATATAGTGAGTTCAAATCAAGGTGTAGTAAAGCTAATGCAGTGAGCTCGCAGTTGCGATCAATTGTATTCTGTAAGAAGGAAGTCAGCTTCCAGACGAAACTATCTTTACATCGGTCTATTTTCAGACCAACATTGCTTTACGGGAGCGAAAGCTGGGTGGACTCAGGATATCTTACTCATAAGTTAGAAGTAACAGACATGAAAGTAGCGAGAATGATTGCTGGTACAAACAGCTGGGAACAATGGCAGGAGGGTGCTCGGAATGAGGAAATAAGGGCTAATTTAGGAATGAACTCGATGGATGAAGCTATACGCATAAACCGGCTTCGGTGGCGGGGTCATGCGAGGCGAATTGAGGAGGATAGTTTACCTAGTAGAATAATGGACTCTGTTATGGAAGGTAAGTAGAGGGAGGCCAAGACGACGATGGTTAGACTCAGTTTCTAATGATCTAAAGATAAGAGGTATAGAACTGAACGCTGAAAGGGATAACAGTCTATAATGATAATGTATGTATGTATGTTCGTTTCCGTTAATTGTTTTCCTTTCTTCAACTTTCGCTTTAATTTTCTTTAGCACTTGTTCTATACAACATCAATAAGAAACTACTTTTCCCTTTGCGAAAATCAAATGATCCTAAATATGTCTCCCGGTTCGGATGGAAACCAGCCATAATTCACAGTTGCTAGGTAATATTGTCTGACCATCCATCCATACCTAACATCACAGCCTGCACTGTTGCTAGGTAACACTGTCTGAGCATCCATCCATACCTAACATCACAGCCTGCACTGTTGCTAGGTAACACTGTCTGAGCATCCATCCATACCTAACATCACAGCCTGCACTGTTGCTAGGTAACATTGTCTGACCATCCATCCATACTTAACATCACAGCCTGCACTGTTGCTAGGTAACACTGTCTGAGCATCCATCCATACCTAACATCACAGCCTGCACTGTTGCTAGGTAACATTGTCTGACCATCCATCCATACCTAACATCACAGCCTGCACTGTTGCTAGGTAACACTGTCTGAGCATCCATCCATACCTAACATCACAGCCTGCACTGTTGCTAGGTAACACTGTCTGAGCATCCATCCATACCTAACATCACAGCCTGCACTGCTGCTAGGTAACATTGTCTGACCATCCATCCATACCTAACATCACAGCCTGCACTGTTGCTATGGTTACACTTCCGTCACACTTGTTGTCGCGTCACGTTACACAAATTTTGGGAAGGCCCCAGCCACAAGACATATACATGTCGAAAGATAGAGGCGCTGACTTCGGCCCTGTCTCACTTACTTCTTGACGGATGATCCTCCTCCTTCTCCTTCGATTCTTATCACTGCAACTTCGATTTCCTTAACAGGTTAAAGATTCTCAATACATTTACTGTTGAAAGGAAGGGTGATCAAAATTCTTTGTTTTTGAAAACTAGTGAGATGTAGATAACTAGTTAAAACAATTAGTCCGTTTCTTATACCTACATACAAAGGCTAACAAAATCAATAAAATCATACATTCCTAATGTGCGGAGTAGATTGAACACTAAAGTTAACCTAAGCCATAATATGGCAGCTATGACTACTGGTCAGGAGAAATTTGGCTTGACGAGTTACAAGTACGTATATATTACTTTAAAACAGTTTTTGATATACAGGATGAAGCGAAATTCGCGGGCGTCGCAGCGCGACTCCTCACGTGCCAGTAATAAAAAGACGTCTCTCACAAAAGTTCGTCCTGCGAGTATATCCGGGAGAGAAAGGCCGTTGAAGAGTGGCAAGCTGGCAACACTGTAACCACATGTAGGGTAACTATCTCTGTCACCTCTAATTAGTCATGCTGTACAGTTGGAGCAGTGGATAGAGTTTTGGGTTAACATGCAGAGGAGGTCGAGGGGTCAATCCTGGGTTGAGGCGTGTATGTTTTTTTTATTTGGTAAATGTAGTCCAGGTGGTATGGTATCTGGCACCTTAATCGTCAACAGCGATTGCAGCGGGTTCTCTAGAAACCATTTGCACTTACATACTACGATCCTAGAAACAGACGAACTTTCGTTTTCATTGGTCAGCTTTGAAAGACGCCCTTTCCACGTCGTGGGCGTGAATTTATTCGCACCACTACATCTACTAGATGCGTTACAACGTGTTCAGCGTTACTAAATTTTGTAAATGTAGGTTACATGTGACCTAAGAAACGGTGTCTTACTGTGTTACAGTATGTAATGTCCGATGGAAATTAGCATATAAAAGACGCGCCTCAACCCAGGATCGAACCCTCGACCTCCTGCATGCTAACCCAAAACTCTATACACTGCACCAACTGTACAACACGACTAATCTGTGCTGACAGAGGTAGTTACCCTACATGCGGTTACAGTGTTGCCAGATTGCCACTCTTCAATGTCCTTTTGCTGCCGGATATACTCGCAGGACGAACTTTTGTGAGAGAGTTTTTTTTTTTTATTGCTGGCATGTGAGGTGTCGCGCTGCGACGCCCGAGTCCTCAAATTTCGCTTCACCCTGTATATAATGTTATATAAATGAACGATCTGTTCAACGAAAAATGCAAACTGAAAATACATAATAATAAAACAAAAGTAATGAAATGTACCACAAAAGGAAAAGAAAAGGCAGCATTCAGCTTTGGCGTGGAAAAGATGCCCTTATCTCCCTTATCATGGCAGCTTAATTTCATTTGATGGAAGGAGGGAAAATAAGGTAAGAAGCAGAATAGCACAAGTCAAATAAACTTTCCATAAGAAAAGATCATTGCTCACATCTAAGGCAACTAGCACAGACATTCGCAAGAAATACATTAAAATATTTATATGACGTTTTGGACTGTACGGATGAGGAAACTGGACATCCTTGTTCAGGGTTAAAGGAAAAACCAGGCATTGGAAATGTGGTGTTCGCGCCGCGTGCTTAAAAAAACTCTGGACCAGTAGGGTAAGAGATGAAGAAGTGTTGAAAATTTTGAATAAAAAATACCTTCTGATAAAAAGATTAGAAAGTATATGGAATAGATTCGTAGGTCACCTGCTAAGACATTCAACCTGGTGCACCAGTCCGATGGAGGAAAGGATGGAGGGCAAAAGGAAAAGAGGAAGACCAAGAAAATAGTTAACGACGGATTATCAAGAATGGAGGAGCGCACACAGCAGTAAAGAAGTTAGCACTGGAGATAATAGTTCTATCGTGAAGATGACAATGCTTTAAGATTGTGGAGGTAAAAGAAGTGAAATAGCGTATGGCGTTTAGTGCCGGGAGTGTCCGAGAACAAGTTCGGCTCGCGACCTGCGCGCCGTGATGAGGATGAAATGATGATGGAGACAACATATACACCCAGCCACCCTGTCAGCTAAATTAACCAATTATGGTTAACATTCCTGACCCTGCCGAGAATCGAACCCGGGACTCCTGTGACCAAAGACCAGCACGCTAACCATTTAGCCATGGAGCCATTATGGAGGTAAAGGAGAAGTCAAATTATTTTAGTAATTCAGAAAGATGTTATAATGTTTGCTGTAGTGTGGTTAAGTTTAAGAGAGGATGATGTATTCTAACTTCGCCACTACTAAAGGCAAGCAAATCTATATAAATATAAAATAAGAGTTTGGACTGCACATTGCTAAGAACTGAAAAATAGTGGCGCCTAGAATTTAAATTTTAAATATCTATGTTATTAAGCAATTTATTGAAATCTTATTCACAACGTGTGCACGACGTTATCTAGAATTCTATAGGCAATGTAGAATTCCGTAGCGAAGCATGGGTACACCATCTAGTCTACAAATATAAAATAAGAGTTTTGTCTGTATACTGCTCAGAATTTAAAAAAAAAGAATGGTATTTCTGTATCGGTCGTGTCCACAGTAAGAAGGAAATGCACTTTTTCCCATTTTGCGTTATCTTTGTCTGTATGTTCGCACACCACGAGAAAATGGCTGAAGATAAATTAATGAAAACCAGTGTGTAAAATCGGAGAATAAGCCACTACACTCTATGATATAAATAATTTTATTTAAGCTGAGTGAAATGGTCTCAATCGTATTGACTGGCAATGGTTTGTGCCATGATTGTCTTAAGTTATAAACCGCTTGGTCATTGGTCCACATCGACAAGAAAAATTGTGAAGAAGGTTATAAAAAAGAGAAAAATGGTAAAGGAACGATCCCTTGAAGAATAAGAAAAGAGAGAGGCTTGAAAGGAGGAAGGACTACCTATACCATGGATGCGCTAGCATTACATAGTCAGAAGAATATTAAATGTGAGAATTAAAACATCGAAAGCTCATAAAACTGCTCAACAATAACATTAAATCGACCGTTGTTGCGATGTGATTTGTCTCTTCTGTTACCACTCATTTCCTAGAGATGGGATTACTACTGCGTTCCGAGTGAAACAGCCTGCATGAATATTGGCGAAAAGTAGCTGGGGACTTAGATAATTATGATTGTCTCTTCAATGACGGGTACTAGTGTTAGTAAAATTATGAAAGGGGTACCCAGATACAAAACACAGTAAAAGTACACAGGACCGTTGACCGTCGTGGACTCAGCGTCTTACCCTCCAGGTCACTTGGTATTACACAACACGACCGCAGATCACGATTAAGGAACAATAAACAATAGGTTAATTATAGAATTACACACAATTATTAATATTAATTGTTACTAATATATTAGCACAGTGCTGGTCGCACGATTTCTGCATTATTTCTCGGTAATTGCTCACATCAAGGTTGTGTTCGCTGCTCTGATGATTTACAAGACTCGTATTCTTGAAATGTATGTTTATAAAGACAATAGGAAGTTATTCATTGTGTTATGGGCATTAATAATTATATATCTTTCTAATTCTTTGAATATTATGAAATGCCATCTGAAACAAAATAACACGGAATGGAACATTTCAACATCCATGAATGAAAATCCACAGCCTGCTTACAGTCATTCGACCGGGTCAGGAATGGAATGAATGAAGCCCCCATCTAGCGGTGAGGATAGGAATTGTGCCGGCTGCCAAAGCCTGTCGCACTCCTCTGGGGCAATGATTAATGAATGACAAATGAAGTGAAATGATGGTGAAGAGTGTTGCTGGAATGAAAGATGACAGGGAAAACCGGAGTACCCGGAGAAAAACCTGTCCCGCCTCGTCTTTGTCCAGCACAAATCTCACATGGAGTGACCGGGATTTGAACCACGGAACCCAGCTGTGGAAGGCCGGCGCGCTGCCGTCCGAGCCACGGAGTCTACTTCAACGTTTACAAGGAATATAATTTTCCTATCCACCTGGTGGGCAAAATTAAACTGCTCACAAAATATTTAAAATAGAACTGCTGCGGGATTGACCCTTGTTAACGAACAACACAGAAGATGCTGGAAATGGCCTCATTTGAAGAAATGAAAAGTTGGCGGTAGACTGTCACTATTGTAATGCCCGCAGGTTTCTGAGGGTTTCTTATTAGAAATAAATGACAAATATTATGCGGATAATAAATTTTATTCAAAGCTACAGCTAACCTCCAACTGAGCGCGCCAGTCAACACAGCGCCATCTTATAACAGTGTATTGCGTGTGACGTCACATACACTGACTGACAGAGCAAATGCAACACCAAGAAGGAGTGGTTCGAAAGGGATGAAAGTTGGGAAAAAAAACAGAGACGGCACGGACGAATAATTGATGTTTATTTCAAACCGATATGCAGGTTACACAATGCGCACGGCATCGACTCAGTAGGATGTAGGACCACCGCGAGCGGCGATGCACGCAGAAACACGTCGAGGTACAGAGTCAATAAGAGTGCGGATGGTGTCCTGAGGGATGGTTCTCCATTCTCTGTCAACCATTTGCCACAGTTGGTCGTCCGTACGAGGCTGGGGCAGAGTTTGCAAACGGCGTCCAATGAGATCCCACACGTGTTCGATTGGTGAGAGATCCGGAGAGTACGCTGGCCACGGAAGCATCTGTACACCTCGTAGAGCCTGTTGGGAGATGCGAGCAGTGTGTGGGCGGGCATTATCCTGCTGAAATAGAGCATTGGGCAGCCCCTGAAGGTACGGGAGTGCCACCGGCCGCAGCACATGCTGCACGTAGCGGTGGACATTTAACGTGCCTTGAATACGCACTAGAGGTGACGTGGAATCATACGCAATAGCGCCCCAAACCATGATGCCGCGTTGTCTAGCGGTAGGGCGCTCCACAGTTACTGCCGGATTTGACCTTTCTCCACGCCGACGCCACACTCGTCTGCGGTGACTATCACTGACAGAACAGAAGCGTGACTCATCGGAGAACACGACGTTCCGCCATTCCCTCATCCAAGTCGCTCTAGCCCGGCACCATGCCAGGCGTGCACGTCTATGCTGTGGAGTCAATGGTAGTCATCTGAGCGGACGCCGGGAGTGCAGGCCTCCTTCAACCAATCGACGGGAAATTGTTCTGGTCGATATTGGAACAGCCAGGGTGTCTTGCACATGCTGAAGAATGGCGGTTGACGTGGCGTGCGGGGCTGCCACAGCTTGGCGGCGGATCCGCCGATCCTCGCGTGCTGACGTCACTCGGGCTGCGCCTGGACCCCTCGCACGTGCCACATGTCCCTGCGCCAACCATCTTCGCCACAGGCGCTGCACCGTGGACACATCCCTATGGGTATCGGCTGCGATTTGACGAAACGACCAACCTGCCCTTCTCAGCCCGATCACCATACCCCTCGTAAAGTCGTCTGTCTGCTGGAAATGCCTCCGTCGACGGCGGCCTGGCATTCTTAGCTATACACGTGTCCTGTGGCACACGACAACACGTTCTACAATGACTGTCGGCTGAGAAATCACGGTACGAAGTGGGCTATTCGCCAACGCCGTGTCCCATTTATCGTTCGCTACGTGCGCAGCACAGCGGCGCATTTCACATCACGAGCATACCTCAGTGACGTCAGTCTACCCTGCAATTGGCATAAAGTTCTGACCACTCCTTCTTGGTGTTGCATTTGCTCTGTCAGTCAGTGTATTAAGCACCAATTTCGCCTCCTCTTTCATCTGTCAATTGAGACATTAAACATAATCCTTAAACACTCTCTGTGATATACGTGTTCAACCCGAGCACCAAAAGTTTTCTTCCCATGCACCCGTAGTTGAGGAATGTAAGTCTACGTTAAAACTGAGGATCCAAAAGTCCTGACTCCACTTCACTCAGAAACCACCGGCAGAACTCAACGCCCAAGGTTCGTCTGGACGCTTCAACGCATGCACAACAATTGTAAATTTGCTAGGATACAGATGCAGACCTTTTTAATAATGTTTCGACAGGACGATCTCTTCATTCCCTCTCGCACAGATAAACGGCGCTGGGAAACTCGTCGGACGTCGTTTCAGGGTTTCCTTCACTCAAGCAATGTTTTCTGGTGTTAGAACTCCAGTCGGGTAGTTACGGTTCATATCAGCTACACAGCCCTACAATTTGCCCCACAAGTAAAAGTCAAAGGGTTCAGATCAGGCGATCGAGGTGGCCAGTTGATTGATTTGTAAGGATACAGAGGCTGGTCCTTTTTCATAACGTTTCGACACGACGATGGCTTAATTCCCACTTGCACAAATAAGCGACGTTGACATTTCCTCAGACTTCGTTCCACGCTTTCCTTCATTCCAGCAAAATTCCCTGATGTTCGAACTCTTTTCGGATAGTTACGGGTTTTAGTCTCATTTTGTCACTAACTTTTGAATTAAAGACTTTGTTGGAGTTTTGCCAAAACACTTGCAGTCTTAAATTCTTGCGCAAACAGTTCCACGAATAACACTCGACAATGAACCAGCTCTGTTTTATCGTGTGCACCATTTTGTCTTGCATTCAACTTGTCACTAAACACGTCTGCTCCTCTCAATCACTCACACGTAATGACACAGTGACGTACTCGGCATCTGCGCACGCGCAGACATGTGACAGCAACCAATAGGTGCACCGATATTATGGTTTCCAGCATTTCCTGTGATGGGAAGTTCTCATGTTCCTTAACAAGTGCCATTTCGGCGCCACTCTTATAAATTTTTTCCGAGCCAGGTTTATTTTGTCCGTCCGTGGTGTAGCGGTACAGTGCCTGCCTCTTAGCCGGAGGCCCCAGGTTCGATTCACGGCCAGGTCAGGGATTTTTACCTGAACCTGAAGGCTGATTCGAGGTCCACTCAGCCTATGTGATTAGCATCGAGGAGCTATCCGATGGTGACATAGCGGCTTCGGTCTAGAATGCTAAGAATAGCGGCCGAGAGGATTCGTCGTGCTGACCACACGACACCTCGTAATCTGCAGGCGTTCGGGCTGAGTAGCGGTCGCTTGGTAGGCCAAGGCTCTTCAAGTGCTGTAGTACCATGGGGTTTGTTTTTACCTAAGGTGCTCTTGAGCAGGCAGGTATTCGGCGATACTGGAATAATAATAATAATAATAATAATAATAATAATAATAATAATAATAATAATAATAATAATAATAATAATAATAATGCATGAAAATGTGTATGTCCAACACTTGGTCTCTTTCTCTATGGGATTGTGTATGAAGTGAGATGAATCTTCGTAGCCAGCTTTTACGACTGGATGCCCTTCCTGACGTCAATCTCATCAAAGGAGTTAATGAGTTGAAATGGACTACGTTATATATGTTAGTAAGAAGGGTGAGGGTGAAACTCGGTGTCGGCACATAGCCTACTCCTGTCGGATGGCACTAAGTGGTCTGCTAATGGTTTAACGTCTCCATCCGACGAAGAAATCACCATCAACAGCGTCATATTCCCTCACTCCATATGGCCACTGCGAGGAGGTTTTGGAATTGAATCCAGGCTTTTGGCACACAATCTAGTGATCAGAAATAATTTACCAACCCCTCTTCTACCCTGCTGGCCAACATAATGTTTGTGAACACTTTTTTCGACTCGAACCGGCTAACCATATAAGAACAAGTGTAAGGACTCCTCGAGTTGAAGCGCGCCCCGCCAGGCAGCGCTGCAGTGGGCAAGCTCCACAGTACCGATTAGCTGGTCTTAGGAATGATGCCAGAGGAAACTATTACTCCGTAACTGATAATAAGTACTTATATAGCCCTATACTGTCTTTTAAAGAACAATTCGAGATTACAATTAAAATACCACGGCAGGGTGAATGGATGAAATAATAATAATAATAATAATAATAATAATAATAATAATAATAATAATAATAATAATAATAACAACAATAATAATAATAATCGTATGGCCTCAGCTACCGTGTGCAGACATTTCGATTTGACGCCATCTGGCTGTCTGCTCGTCAATTTCGACGTTCCGTTTTACTCTAGGTCCGCTAGATGGCAAACAGAGTAAACCGGATCTCTCTTGGGCGTCTATGGCTGAGATTTAATTAATTTTGTCGGGTAAATACCAAACGTATCACCAGAGATCTTTTACATGCCGACATCGTACGACATGGAGTGTCGAATGGACTTTTTTCCGCCCTTCAAAAATCCGACTACCTCTGCCGGGTTTGAACCCGCTATCTTGGGATCCGGAGGCCGACACTCTACCACGGATCCACAGAGGCAGCTAATGGATGAAATAATACATAGAAATAAGACCTACGGCCTTCATCACACGTTGTGGAAAGCACAGGTTATTGGAGTGTACAGATGCAGATAAATAGCACATAGCTCCCAGCATATTACACTGACTGACAGAGCAAATGCAACACCAAGAAGGAGTGGTTCGAAAGGGATGAAAGTTGGGGAAAAAACAGAGACGGCACGGACGAATAATTGATGTTTATTTCAAACCGATATGCAGGTTACACAATGCGCACGGCATCGACTCAGTAGGATGTAGGACCACCGCGAGCGGCGATGCACGCAGGAACACGTCGAGGTACAGAGTCAATAAGAGTGCGGATGGTGTCCTGAGGGATGGTTCTTCATTCTCTGTCAACCATTTGCCACAGTTGGTCGTCCGTACGAGGCTGGGGCAGAGTTTGCAAACGGCGTCCAATGAGATCCCACACGTGTTCGATTGGTGAGAGATCCGGAGAGTACGCTGGCCACGGAAGCATCTGTACACCTCGTAGAGCCTGTTGGGAGATGCAAGCAGTGTGTGGGCGGGCATTATCCTGCTGAAACAGAGCAGTGGCAGCCCCTGAAGGTACGGGAGTGCCACCGGCCGCAGCACATGCTGCACGTAGCGGTGGGCATTTAACGTGCCTTGAATACGCACTAGAGGTGACGTGGAATCATACGCAATAGCGCCCCAAACCATGATGCCGCGTTGTCTAGCAGTAGGGCGCTCCACAGTTACTGCTGGATTTGACCTTTCTCCACGCCGACGCCACACTCGTCTGCGGTGACTATCACTGACAGAACAGAAGCGTGACTCATCGGAGAACACGACGTTCCGCCATTCCCTCATCCAAGTCGCTCTAGCCCGGCACCATGCCAAGCGTGCACGTCTATGCTGTGGAGTCAATGGTAGTCTTCTGAGCGGACGTCGGGAGTACAGGCCTCCTTCAACCAATCGACGGGAAATTGTTCTGGTCGATATTGGAACAGCCAGGGTGTCTTGCACATGCTGAAGAATGGCGGTTGACGTGGCGTGCGGGGCTGCCACAGCTTGGCGGCGGATCCGCCGATCCTCGCGTGCTGACGTCACTCGGGCTGCGCCTGGACCCCTCGCACGTGCCACATGTCCCTGCGCCAACCATCTTCGCCACAGGCGCTGCACCGTGGACACATCCCTATGGGTATCGGCTGCGATTTGACGAAACGACCAACCTGCCCTTCTCAGCCCGATCACCATACCCCTCGTAAAGTCGTCTGTCTGCTGGAAATGCCTCCGTCGACGGCGGCCTGGCATTCTTAGCTATACACGTGTCCTGTGGCACACGACAACACGTTCTACAATGACTGTCGGCTGAGAAATCACGGTACGAAGTGGGCTATTCGCCAACGCCGTGTCCCATTTATCGTTCGCTACGTGCGCAGCACAGCGGCGCATTTCACATCACGAGAAATCACGGTACGAAGTGGGCCATTCGCTTTTTTTTTTCTTCGGGGGGGCCCCCGAAGCCCGCTCCCCCCGCGTGACCAACGACTCAATCTACATGGCCTCCGACATGCTATTATTTCTAAGAAGAAGAAAGAGATAGCAGGGAAGAGTGGGAAGTGATACAAGGAGTATCTGCCGGTTTCCGAGTCAGACTCGCTACCACGGCAAAGTTTGTATTGGTTGGATAGTGTTAAGGTATGGTATTGAAGGGTCAGGGAAAAACCACATAGGCAGAAAGAAGAAAGAGCCTACATGTAAAACCTGACATCTTTTGATAGCACATGCAAGGATGTGGGCTGGAAAAAGACCAGAGGTTATGTTAGTTAGGAACAGGTAACATGCACAAACATAAACCAATTCCTTGCAATTTTTGTTATTATGGGGATCAGTCCTTCTTGTCACTGCCGGGTCGGCTCGGGTCTGCTAGCGTCTGGGCTTTGGGCCACAGGTTCGTCCCATTGTCCAGCAGCCAGCAGTCCCTGGTGCCAAGTCTCCTTTTGGAGAGGGGGGAATTAGAGCCAAGCCTTGCATGCAAGGGGCTATCTTCTTCCTCCTGTCGATGTCCCTCTATGCGGTGTTGTTTGAACACACTTGTCACTGCAGATCTAAAACTAAGATTATTAATAACATATGTATATACAAGTTCTCATTGGAGTGCCGGCTGTTTGCCTGCTCTCATGTCCAGCTTACAGCCTAGATAGGAAAGAGATAACAGATAGATATTAGTGCTGTTTATAGGGCGCGGGCTGGTGTTCCGCTCCCATGTCTCTGTAGGGGGGCGGGGGTGGATTGACACGTCCTTGGCCGTCTGGCTGCGTTGCCGTCGTCTTCTTAAGTTGTACTTTTTGTCAATCTTCCTCGCCTGGTCCCTGGGTCTAGGACAGCTGAAACATATTTACATATTTACATAGGTGTCTGCAGTGTGTGGGTGTATGTGGTATATAGGTGTCAGCTTGGCGGGAGTGGGTTGGCTATCGGCCCCTCGCCCACCCAACCCTGTGGCTGAACAGAATGTGCTTCGGTGTAGGATACTTTTTGTACAGATCAACGTCGTAGCGTCCGATCCCGCTTATTAACGGGTTGATCTTATTACTCCATGACTTTCTGTACATGTTTAGTGTCTGTTTACGTATTTGGTGCCTTATTGAGCTGACTTTCGCAATACTGCGTAGTTGGCGTATTGGCGTGTCGAAAGGGAGTCTGGTCGCTGCTCGTAGGCATTTATTTTGTATTAATTCCAGCTTATCCAGGTTCGTCATTGCAGTGAACCCCCATGCTGGGGCTGCATACATGATTATTGGTCTGATTAAGGCCTTATACATGTTTATGGGGCCATTCGCCAACGCCGTGTCCCATTTATCGTTCGCTACGTGCGCAGCACAGCGGCGCATTTCACATCATGAGCATACCTCAGTGACGTCAGTCTACCCTGCAATTGGCATAAAGTTCTGACCACTCCTTCTTGGTGTTGCATTTGCTCTGTCAGTCAGTGAAAAACAAACACCCAAGGACTATTAAAAGGTAATACCCTACTTACTAACCCAGTTTGTCGGTTACCGGACTTTCGAAAGCTTGCGTGAAGATTTGGCGGATGTTCAAGATTGTGAATCTCCCCGGATTTCTTTTGTTCTGAAGAAAAATCGGCACTGCAGGTAACGGTAAACAAGTCTGGAGATGATATCGATAACATGTTGAAGACAAGCGCTAGCTGCTTAAAGATCAACCGAAATTGTTTGTATGGCATCGATACAGTCGAAAAGATTTCGCTCCAGATAGGTTTTGAGTTCAGTTTTCCATTAATTATTTTCTCGGCCTGGAAGAGAATGTCACATACACTTTTCGAAGGACGTGTTAAAAACACTTCATTGTTGCTTGAATCATACAGTAGTCTTTTATTTCGGTGAGAACTGTAAATTTACCTTGATTATTGTCAAGTAGAGAACGGGCACAGGGCGAACACTTAATAAATTTGGAAGGGTGATTAACAGCGTACCCAGCCAAATCGAAGTTTCAAACTGCCATTTTGAAATCAGTTAGGCGTACAGAGCTCTCCCACACTTCGATACTTACCGTATCATGAACCACTTTTTTTTTATTAATGGAAGTTTCCACTGATTGTTTCACTGTCTTGTTATGCATTTCCACACTGCGGGCTAAAATACGCATCTGAATAATATACGAGGACAAGATCAACTCCCGTTTATATTCGCAGTTCCTTCCAGCATTTAAAGCCTGTTTTATAGGGGCGTAGACACTTTGAGTACGGCACGGTGACCTATTGAATTAAACAAGATACATGCTTGAAGTACACAACACACAATGAACTGAGTTTAGGAACTGAAAAGAAAGAAAATTCAACTTATTCACTGAAACATCTCGCAGAGAAGGTTACAGTTCTATGGACACTTGTTGAGGCTGGGCAGTAACAGACTAAGGAAGAGAATCTTCAAATTCTTCAGGCAGAGGAATACAGAGCTGAATTATTTTTTCTAGAAGTGAGGTTGGACTTGACGAAAATGAAGATTACATCATGAACAGAAATCGATTCAGATAACTCGTCAAAAAGCTCCCCAGTTTTTCGTGCTTTTTTTTTTTTGTACGTCGCACCGACACAGATAGGTCTTATGGCGATGATACCCGGTTTCCAGGAGACTGGAGAAACACTAGTGAGAAAATACCGCAAAGGTTTTCAAACGTGGTCCAAAGATTGCCGAAACGCAGGAGAAAAAAGGTATAAAAGGCGATCCAACCAAGAGCTGTAAAGAGCTGTGAAAAATCACGGACGTGACCAGGAAGAGACGGCTAGCATTTTATTTACATGCCAGGTTAGCAAACCAACTTCTCGTTTACTGGAAAAAAGAGGAATATCAAGTCATCGTGGTAAATGGAAATAAACAAAGATCTGCAGGAACTAGGAGGAACAGAAAGAGACTTAAAGGACCGGACATCTTCAACAAAAGACGTTCCAGGGTAAACCACCAAGATAACGAGGAAGAGATAGGAGATTATAAAGTGTACTTGACGGGTGTTAGAAAGGGAAGGGCAGAGTCTGGGGTAGGGCTCTTTATCAGGAATACCATTGCACGCAACATAGTTTCTGTTAGGCACGTAAATGAGCGAATGATGTGAGTAGATTTGCCAGGTGGAGGAATTAGGACTAGAATTGTCTCCGTGTATTCACCATGTGAGGGTGCACATGAGGATGAAGTTGACAGGTTTTATGAAGAATTGAGTGACATCGTGGTCAGGGTCAACAGCAAGGATAGGATAGTGCTAATGGGCGATTTCAATGCAAGAGTTGGAAATAGAACTGAAGGATATGATTGGTAAATGTGGGGAAGATATGGAAGCTAATGCGAATGGGAAGCGTTTGCTGGACTTCTGTGCTAGTATTGGTTTAGCAGTTACGAATATATTCTTCAAGCATAAGGCTATTCACCGCTACACATGAGAGGCTAGAGGTACCAGATCCATAATAGACTATATCTTAACCGACTTCGAATGCAGGAAATCTGTTAGGAATGTACGAGTTTTCCGGGGATTTTTCGATGATACTGACCACTATCTGATCTGTAGTGAACTAAGTATCTCTAGGCCTAGGATAGAGAAAGTGAAATCTGTCTGCAAACGAATAAGGATAGAAAATCTCCAGGACGAGGAAATTAGACAAAAGTACATGGATATGATTAGTGAGAGGTTTCGAACAGTAGACAGTAAGCAGGTTCTGGATGAAGAAAGAGAATGGGTGGCATACAGGGATGCAGTAGTAGAAACAGCAAGGAATGCCTAGGAACAACAGTGTGCAAAGATGGGAAAAGGCGAACATCTTGGTGGAATGATGAACTGAGAGCAGCTTGCAAACGTACAAAGGAGGCTTATCAGAATTGGCACCAAACAAGGGCCGAGCCAGACAGGGATTTGTACGTAGATGAAAGAAATAGAGCAAAACAAATAGTTGTTGAATCCAAAAAGAATTTGTGGGAAGATTTTTGTAATAACCTGGAAAGGCTAGGTCAAGCAGCAGGGAAACCTTTCTGGACCACCAAGGAGGAAAACAGGTACCTCTGGACAAAGGAGAGAAAGGAACAACACAGCGAGAGGATGTACAATTGGCTGGAGGAAACAAGAGGAGACCTGAATGAATTGAACATCAGGGAAGACATCACGAAAAACCGCCAACTCTTCTGGACCTCAGTAAATAAACACACTTTTGTGGTGAAAACTAGCAGCGGGACTGGAGTAGGTACAAAGTGCTCAGAAGAACGTAAGAGGCAACACAGTGAGCTCACGAAGATATTATGGAAGAACAGGAAGGCGAAAGTCATCAAGCCAATGAACAACTTCCAACGCACACTATGAATAGGCATAACGAAATAATAATAATAATGTTAATAATAAATAATAAAAACTTAAGATGCATAGGAGGATATCAGGACTCATAAGAGAAAAGGATGGCCCTTATAGGATGAGGCACGACAATGAGCTATATGAGCATCAGGAAGACAAAAACACATCCATGAGCAACAGGCGACTAGCCTGCTACAGCCACCTGACTCGCCTGGATCCCTGAAGGCTCACCAACAAGATCTTCAACACAACAGCAATACGCTTCCTTCTTATGCAAATTCGATAATCCAAACTCAAACCTTGAAGCACTAGAAAGATAGGAGGTCGTCGAGGCGAGGTGCACCGCCAAATGCCGATAATTGACCGCTGCTCTTTTCCCTCCAAATTCTAACAACCACAAACTAACATACACATACCACTGTTTATATAAATACCCGCGGTATAGTCCCGTTGCAATTTGTACAGCAACATTGGGCGTGGTCAGTGCCTGGATGGACGACCAGTATACCAGATACCGTACCCTACCTCTGTCCCAGGCTGGTTCCCGGATGCAATAGGAATGTTCTTCCCAGTCATTTACTCATCAAAAACACACCCTAAAAGTATTTATAAACCTAACACCAACCAGAACTTCGATCAAACAAACACCTACATATCAGGCGTGATCAAAAGGTTTGCGTTTGAAGGCGCTGATGCACGATATGCAACGCAGCGCGACCCATATGTGGGCATTTAAGTACGGACATGTAGGCAAAGGGATTAGTGTGGCAGTCGTGTCGTGCCGAGGTGCGTGCGTTAAACGCGGCCACGTGAACTATGGTAACGTTATTATCAAATGCGTCCAAACAGGACCAACGTGCTGTTATTGTGTTCTTGGCTGCCGAAGGACAAACACCGGTGGACATCCTTCGGAGAATGAAGACTGTGTATAGGGCAGCATGTCTATCGAAAACCACCTTTGTGAAATAGTGCACAAGTTCCGTACGGTCGCGTTTCGACACAAGATGCCGGTCTATGTGGGAGGTCAGCCTTATCATTTACGGAAAAAGGAGTGGGAGGCACTCCAGTGCCCGCCCTATAGTCCTGATCGCTCCCCATGCGATTATCACGCTTTCTGTCGGACGAGGATGTGCAGCAGGCGGTTTCGGACTTCTTCACGCAGCAGGACGCGGTATTGTGCCACACGGGAATCTTCAACCTGGTGGGTCAGTGAGATGAGTGTCTCAATGCTCACGCCAACTTCTGGGAATTGGCATCCCGATTCAGGACTGTACGGCCGTTGAACGGAAACTTTTTGATCTCCTCTTATTCAATCCCAGTGAGGAGAGCAATGGCGCACCTCTCACCCACAGACAGACGACAAGGTAGAAGTAAAGCCTCCAGGAACAAATGGATCACCGCAGTGAAATCGGACCATGAATAATTAGCCATTCCACCAAACACCAGACGGGACCGATCACTGTGCAGAGTGTCTTCCCACTGCTCCTCACCAGCAAGAACAACACAGGTACCATCAGACCGAATTGGACACGGGAGAGGAAGCAGGCACAGAGCCAGAAAATGTAAGATTTTTGGGCCAGGAAGAAACAGAAGAGCCGTGTAAAGAGTTAAAACAAGCCCATGATCCTAAGTAGGCCGAAACGAAAAGACCAAAGAATAAAACCGTATGGACTCAGCTACCGTTTGCGGGCATTCTGATGACGCCAATTTTTCGCGTCCGTTTTGGAGTTCTCTGTTTACTCAACCAGATGCCAGAATCCTAACTTTTTTTTAGGGTCAACACCAAATGTGTGACCCGAGATCTTTTACATGCCAGCAGTGCGTACTGCAAGGAGTGTCGTTTGGACTCTTTTCTGTCCAAATACTTCAGTCAAGTTTGAACCATAATCTTAGGATCTGGAGGCCAATTTTCAACCATTGATCAACAACTGCAACATCACCTACCTGACTAAAATAAATTGAAACATCCAGAAGAAATGGTTGGATGTCAATGTAACTTCGTATACGTACAAACAATCGGTGGGTACGTAACTGATCAGTGTTGCAATTCTCTGTGACTGGTAAAGCCGCCACCAGGGTGCATTACAATTGTTCGTGCTTAGTGTTGTCACCAGGCCTGTTAGGGTATGTAACGGGCGTCAACAGCGTCAGATGTTGAGTGATCACTAGACATCGGATTTGTGTGCAAATTTCCTTATATGTAGATCTCCAAAACCGACAAGGAAGTTCGTTTGAAGGTGAAATTGGATGAATTATTAAGTTTAAACCTTATGCTTCCTGCGAAAACTGACGTTACCATCGTTACTGGCCTTTGTTATTATTTCATTATTTACGTGTCATATAGCAGCATTTTGCACGGAATAAGAAGAGCAAAGTTTTAACTCACGTTATACTCCGCGGGAACTGCCCACTATCCGTATTTATCGATATTTCGATATTCTTAGAGTTTAAAACACATGCTCACTGGAGTTCGGAGTCTTGTTTACGTCGTGGTTGCCAATAAATATGCGAGCATTTCTCTCTGTTTTTGTTCATTATACTGATTATATATGGAAATTAATCAGCATCATATGCATTATATTCATTTATTTGCTAGTTCAAAAATTAAATAGTTTTCTTAGGTAATCAGGTGCGTAGTGTAAGCGAAGTGTAGATATAGCCTAGTCGGATATAGTAGTTCATTTAGGTTTGGCCTAGTTATTTATCGCGTGCGACATGGCGAAGAGAGTTCATTTAGCTGACGATATCAGTGAATATCTTGGCAATTATTTAAGTAATGATGATTCTCTCTCTGAATCAGGAAGTGTAGATGACGATGATAATAATCCAGCACCTCCAGTAAGAAATGTGTATTTTATACAAAATGACCGACATTTTCATTGATGCAACACTTTACATAATTTAATCTATCATTTGATCTAATGCACATAGAATCTTGTTACATACCATGCCAGTAAACAATAATACGACTTTTCTACAAACATCAATCACAAATTTGTGCATTGAACACCATTTCTCAGAATTACTTCAAAACTTTCAAAATCTGAAATTTTTAACTTTGTTTCCGCATTTGTTATTTTTTTAAATTGAAGCATTCTGATTTAGGGGCATGACTTATATGCACTGATAATAAGTGATATATATATATATATACTCTGTAAGTTAATAAACTTTCATGTTGATATCTTTATTGGTGTGCCTTCCATGTAATTTTAAAAGAAGTGTATGCATAGGTGGGTAAATATGGCTGATAGTTTTCACACATCCATCAGCTGAGAGCTTGAAAGCGACAGGGTTAAGAGAGTGTTATACACACGCATATTTGCTTATATTTGATATTAATTCATACATTTCAAATTTGGGATTTATTTTGCACGTTTTCGACTTTTATGATGCATATTTTACCATGTTTTACAAGCCGTCTACAAGAAAATGTGAAGTAATGAATGCCATGAACTAATTCGGAATGAGTGGCCTTGTTCTAAATGAACATTACACCTGTGGTAATAATTCAAGGAAAAATCAAGAAGCTAGAAACACTTGGGTTGCATCTTAGTGATTCGCTGAATATTATGAAGAAAGCGAAGCATTAGCTGGAAGATATTCCAGGAAACCCCGGACTACGTTTGCAAACAAAATATCCTGATATCCTCAAACGAAATCCCAGCTACGACATCATGATAGCTATAAACAAATATGTTGATAGTACTGATAAATTGGATCTACTTTAATGTTTAACACCTACACTCACTGCTGTGCAGTCACGTCCGTAGATGTAGAGAGATCATACATTCTCCACATTGAAGCTCATTTTAACAGACGAACGCTATAGGTTTATAGGAGAAGATTGTGTTAGTGTGCTGCAAAGCAAGTTATGGACAGGAAAAGTAGAGTGCGCAGTGTAAAATGAAAGAAAAATGTGAGTTTAACTGTATTTCTTCACGTTTGTATTTTTACACGATTTTCTTAAACCTTATTAATTGTGATTTACCATGTGAATTGACTAAAACTCGAGGGGTCGCGTGCCGAGTGTAACGTCAGAAGTCGCGTACGGTCGTTTCGACCGGAAATCAATACAACACCAAACGCTTACTTGATACGCTATTTATTGTTACAGTAATATAATATCACACTATTTACACACAAACACTTTTTAAAATAACAATTATAATGAGATTGCCTTTTGCTGGTGGAATTGAAAATAAAAATTCCAAGTTCTGTTTATGGAAAAAATGTTTAATCCCATTTAACACACATCTAGACAATGCTCCTACTCAACAATGAATGATAACAATACACTTTCCGCATTATAAATAAGTCCACGCCATGAGTTGCGTATGGCTGAATACGTTGCGAACTAAACGACCGGATAGCCAGCTTGTCACTCACTGAAGGAATGGAGAGGGATAACAGTGGTGTGACAGAAGTATGGACGGGTCCATTGAAAGGTACTGAGGGGTGGGAAGTATAATAAACAGTGTTCGCTGAAGGATTGATCAAAATAAACAGAAATGGTTGGAACGACCGGACGCGACCCCTCACGGGTTAAGCACTGTGTCTTATATAGGAGACGTGCGAATATGTTTTAACAATGAACACTGAGAGATTGAGTTAGGTTGATAAACTATGTACCGCAAACTATGCAACAACCGCAGTTGTAGGTGGAGTGTGATATATTTGGTTGTCATTCAATTCTTTATTGATGATCATGATTTTATGCATTGGTGTGGGGGAATCGCTACTTCTAGTAAAGGAATCTTACGTTTGCATTTCATACAAGTGTTTAATAGCATAAAAATAAGTGCATACGTACGCGCAAATTTCACCACATTTCAGCATGCTTATAATGGTGCGATTGAAGTGGTGCCGTGATCAGAAAGCATAGACTTATGATGAATCGCGTCGCATTTTGTTCAGCAATGAATCGCAGTTTTTCACTATCTGGATGACCATCATCTGCAAGTATGGCAGCGACCTGGGGAGACATCCCATTCTTTCAGTGTTTTGGAGAGGCACAGTGGGGTTACTCTCGGTGTCGTGGTGTGGGGAGCAATCAGGTATAACTTCAGGAAGTGATCTATGGAGCTCTGATGGCACAACGGTAGGTTATGGACACCTTGCGTCCTCATGTGTTACCTCGCATGCGACAGTATCGTGGTGCCATTTTTCAACTGGACAATGCTCGTCCACACACAACACGTGTCTCTATGAATCGTCTGCGTGATGTTGAGGTACTCCCGTGGTCGGCAAGATCTCCAGATCTTCTCCGATAGCAAATGGGTGAGACCAGCTCGGACGTCAACTCCTTCCCAGTACCAGTATCCAGGATATCAAGGATCAGTTATAACAGTTCTGGGTCAGCTTGCCTCAAGAGAGAATACGAGGGATTTATGATAGCCTTCCCAAACGAATCTGTGCATATATCCAGACCAAAGGGAGTGCAACAACGTAGTGATAAGTTTTTTTGTAAATTTGACTCGATTTTGTAATCACTGAAATAACATCACATGCCCTCTCAAATATGCAAATTTTTATTCTGTTTCCTCCTCCTCCTCTGGGTACTTTTTTTTTTTTTTTTTTTTTTTTTGTCAGGGAGTCGATTTGTTAAATACTTAAATCTCACCAATGTTGAGTCTCTGGTTGACTGCTATGTCACCATGCAGCGCATCTTCCTGGTCATTCAAGTATCTACCCGGATATCTTTAACCTCTTCCTGTTACTCGTTACTGCATGAGAGCAGAGGAGTGAATTTACATTTAGATTTGAAATGTAATGAATTGTCCGTGCCCCATAATCCTTGCAGAGCCCCCTGCAGTAATAGGCTCATCACATCACGCTCTGCCCGAGGCTCTGGAAACAGATGACAGTAGCGTAACACCGGCAGCCATCACATCATAATTTTACAGCGAGTTAAATCAGTTTTCTTCCCCCCCCCCCCCTAGCAGCTTAGGGAGCGCCATATGGTGGAAATAAAATTATTCAACGAAAAAACCGTAAATAGTTTTGTGAGATCAGCTCTTAACTAGGAGGTGTGGCAGGTGGAAAGGCGCACACGATGGGAAACTACGTCTCAGAAACGATTTAATAGCCCAGTGATTTTAGGGAGTAATTGGACAGCTACCGTTGATCTTGTTAAATTTTAGATCGGGTCAGGTAATTGTAATTAAAAACCAATTACCTGATGTACACAATTGGATAGAGGGGGAAATTTTATTTACAATATTCTGGGAAGTTCAGACGGTCCCAAAGTATCGTACAGATGAAGCAATCCATGTTTATTTCAGAAATAGCTATAATACCCATGGTTGGCGGAACAATCATATATAATGTGCAAAGTTATCTCACTCCCCAGCTACTTTCCGCTAATATTCAGGCAGGCTGTTTTACTCGGGACACAGCAGTAATCCCATCCATCGGAGATGAGTGGCAACAGAAGAAACAAAACCCATCTCAATGGTCAATATATTGTTATTGTTAGCTGCCTCTGTGGATCCGTGGTAGAGTGTCGGCCTCCGGATCCCAAGATAGTGGGTTTAAACCCGGCAGAGGTAGTCGGATTTTTGAAGGGCGGAAAAAAGTCCATTCGACACTCCATGTCGTACGATGTCGGCATGTAAAAGATCTCTGGTGACACATTTGGTGTTTACCCGACAAAATTCATTAAATCTCAGCCATAGACGCCCAAGAGAGTTTCGGTTTACTCGGTCTGCCATCTAGTGGGGGCCTAGAGTAAAACGGAACGTCGAAATTGACGAGCAGACAGCCAGATGGCGTCAAATTGAAATGTTTGCACACGGTAGCTGAGGCTATACGATTATTATTATTGTTATTGTTGATCAGTTTTATGAGTTTTCAATATTGTAAGCCTTCACATTTAGTTTTCTTCCGACTCTGTGAATTTTTTTAAAAAAATTTTGCTATTTGTTTTACGTCGCACCGACGCAGATAGGTGCTGTGGCGATGATGGGATAGGAAAGGCTTAGGTGTAGGAAGGAAACGGCCATGGCCTTAGTTAAGGTACAGCCCCTGCATTTGCCTGCTGTAAAAATGGGAAACCACGGAAAACCATCTTTCGGACGAGTCCCGCTTCAACTTGCCCTACAGTGATGGTCGCATACGCGTTAGACGCAGCCGTGGTGAACGCCATCGCGCAGACTGTAACTTTGAGCGACATAACGGACAAACGCCAAGAGTGATGGTTTGGGGCGCAATTGCCTATAACATGCGATCTCCTACATCATGAAAGCAATCTGAACACTGACCACTACATCAGGGAGGTATGACAGCCCGAGGCATTGCCCCTCCTACAGGCCGTTCCAGACGCCATATTTCAGCAGGACAATGCCCGGCCGCATGTGGCGAGGAATGTGCAAGCCTTCTTCAAAGAACGACGGATACCACTGCTTCACTGGCCTGCCCATTCGCCGGATATGTCACCCATTGAACATGTCTGGGATATGGTCGGTCAGCACCTTGTTCGTTCAGGTCCTCCTGCAGCCACAGTTGATGACTTATGGACGCGCCTACAAACCACGTGGCAGAGTATTCCCCAACAGCATATTCAGGCGCTCTTTGATTCCATGCCACGACGTCTAGTGGCTCTGATTGCAGCGCATGGTGGTGCTACGCCGTACTGAATTTCCACGGTCACCGTGCATGTACAGTTCTGTAATTGTAATCATTTGTGTCTTGTCATGTCCCTAATATGTGGAAAAAATTGCATTGTGATCACAGCTCTTGGTCTTGGTGTTTCACTTTCTACAAACAGCAGTGTAGATATCGTTCTTTTGGCTGGCTGGTACATTGCTGACATACCATTGCAACCCTCTTTGTGTAGGACATATGAATAAATGCCGATAGAACATAACAGCAAAGAGCTTGGATCCTCCAAAGTTCGCAATCGGTGAAACTGAGTTAATACTTCCTTCTGCAAACTTGTTTTTATAAGCTTAAAAGCCAAAGATAGGCAATTATTTAAAAAAATGACGTGACATGGAATAAGACTTCATTAAAACAAATTAAGAACTCTTGGATCATCTGAGTACGGTAACATTATCGATCTTTTTCCTTCTAGAAAAAGGTGAATTTAAAGAGAGCTGCACCCAAAAGTGATTTTCAGAATAACCCACTGATGACCAATTGAATTAGAAATATCTAGCTAGATCCCTCTAACACCCCATTTCACACTCATGACAATGACAATGAGGCGTGACAGAGATACCACAAGATACAGGAAACGTCGGAAGCAACGACTTACATTACACTACATAGACTGGTTGGATGGGCTCCTACAGGGCTCTTAGCCGAGGAAAGTTGCAACATGTCCGCCATGTTTCCTGGTGGCACTCGTGGCACATGGTGTGAATGGACTGTTAAATATTTTTAATGAACATATTTCAATGTGTATCCACAATAGTTTTGATTATTATGCCATTGCTTATATATTTGCGATTTATTTTATGGCTGACGATGACATTTTAAATGTCGAAACTGGCCCCATGTTAAATAAAATTTATTAGTAACATCAACACGTTATTAGTATTGAATAGGTTGAACCTAATAGATATCTCATATCTGTGATCTCAGTTCAATACGGAAACATCAATGAAGCTCATACCTTTGAATAGCTGTTGGTTGTCAATAAGGAAAGATGCCTAAATCTGGTTCTGCGATTAATTGAACGATTAGAGGGAATACAAGAAGAAATATATAATTTATTAATGAGTGCACATCTCCCTTGCTGCCACCAGAGAACATGGCAGAGCAGCTTTCAATTTTCTTCAAAGAGGGAAGGTCTTTCGCCAGTCTATGTAGTATAATGTAGGTCGTGGGAGGAAAGTCGACTATTCCTTGATCACTGCACAGCCTTCCGTAACGCACAGAGATTGAGGTCGGGTGACTTTAGCGGCCAGACAAGCATGCTGATGTCCATGGAGTGTTCCATGAAGCAATCGACAACTGGAGAGTGGATTGTCTTATTGTACGTACAGGTGTTCTGCAGAGAACAAATGGGTGCACGTGATCTGACAGCAGGTTCCTGTAACATTCGTGTCAGATATACCAGGGGTCCCATTTCATCCCACGTGAACAGTCCCCATACAATGATGCAACTGCCTCCGGTCTGAACAGTACTCTGCTGATAAGAGAATCCATACTCACTTCAAGGGTATTAAATAAACTTAAGGAATGATCAGTATCGATAAAGTTAGCCGCTCTGCTAACGAACGTTGCCCAGGAACTCGAACAAGAGATAGAAAACCATCATCCTCTCTACGGTCATGAAGTAATAAAGCAGTGTCTCAGAACACGAAGGAGGCCAGGCCGTCACCAGCCACACCACAATACTGACAACACCAATCAAATGGAACCAGTGTCGCCAATTTAGCGGATTTTCCGCTAAATTTGGCGGAATTAAAAGACTGTCGGCAGAGAAATATACAATTTAGCGGACAGCGGATTTTTTGGTGGAATTCTAGATTTATTATAGCGGAATTTAGCGTTTTATTCATTTTACTTTTAAAAAAAAATTGTATTCCAGTCTAGTCTCTGAGCTATTCCGTATTTCTTGTCAGAATCTAGCAGTCACATGAGGAAAACATGTTATTGGGATTTGATGTTATGAGATCGTGGTAACATAAATTTGTAATGCGTAGGGAAAGGGTACTTATCTCTTAGTTGACGAATGACAACAGATAATGAAACTGTGAGAGAGTAGGATTTATATTTATGCTATGAAGGAAGACCGTTTAATGAATTGGACTGTCCTGTGTGTGGCCCTTGAGGTAGGAGATTCACCCAGTTTGCACCCGGCACTAAAACGCCTACAAGTTTTAGCTCGCCGGTTCGCAGGCAGGGTGTTAATCCCAGTGAAACTCACAGATCAGGTGAGTACAGACATTTATTATTATTATTATTATTATTATTATTATTATTATTATTATTATTATTATTATTATTATTATTATTATTATTATTATTATTATTATTATTATTTATAATTTCGTGTGGCTATTTCTAGCCGGGTGCAGCCCTTGTAAGGCAGACCCTCCGATGAGGGTGGGCGGCATCTGCCATGTGTAGGTAACTGCGTGTTATTGTGGTGGAGGATAGTGTTATGTATGGTGTGCAAGTTGCAGGGATGTTGGGGACAACAAAAAGACCCAGCCCCCGAGCCATTGGAATTAACCAATGAAGGTTAAAATCACCGACCCGGCCGGGAATCGAACCCGGGACCATCTGAACCGAAGGCAGTTCGCTGACTATTCAGCCAACGAGTCGGACACTATTATTATTATTATTATTATTATTATTATTATTATTATTATTATTATTATTATTATTATTATTATTATTATTATTATTATTATTATTATAAAAGATTGGATTTCTTGGCGGAATTTTAGCGGATTTTTAGTAGTATTTAGCGGATCTTGAAAATATAAGTTGGCAACACTGACTGGAACTGCCCAACAGAAGAAACTCCAGCACATACTTCACAAGCTTGGATGGATGGATGGATGGATGGATGGATGGACGGACGGACGGACGGACGGACGGACGGACGGATGGACGCTGTCTCTGCCTACATCTACGGAAATCCAGTATCTAAATATTCCATTTATTGTAACCTAATCAAATTTACAAGCAATTTAACAATTAATTTCATTAAGGAAATAAATTATGACGACGACAATACAATCGTAATTTATTTATTTATTCGAATCAGAATCAATACATCACATAAATTATTAGTTAAGAATGAGGAATAATTAGACAGGCCTAACTTATAAAAACATTCTAGACGTACAAACAATTATATCATATCGGATCAAAATTTGGCGAGATCTCGTAATAATACTACAAGGTTTATTAGAACTCGATTTGTGATATTCTCTTCTGTCACTTTTTTTTACTATACCAAAAATTTAAAAAATATAATAGCCCATACGTTTGACCCCAAAAATCTGGGTATAATCGAACGCGCCGATACCCCGTGGCTTACCCACGCAGTACTCACTTGTTCCTCACGACATCGCAGCCACAAGCCACATGGAGACATTGTATTCGCCGGGCCGAACACAGTGTCATTCAGCCAAAATGGCAACTATCTCTATTTCAATGGTTCATCACAATAATAATAATAATAATAATAATAATAATAATAATAATAATAATAATAATAATAATATCGTGTCCTCATCCCGAGGTAGTGCAGCTCTTATCAGGCACACCCCCACTGGAGGTGAGCTGCATGTACCACATCAACCACATCAGCCACATGCCAGCCATTCAGCCATTCTTTAATTTCTGGCAGTATCGGGAATCTAACTCAGGCCCCCGAAGACGGCAGCTATTAACACAAACCGTTACGCTACGGAGGCGGAAGTAATAATAATAGACGTGGCCGCATGTATAAGGGCGCGCAGCTCAGAACTTGCAGTCGGGAGATAGTGGATTCGAGCCCCATTGTCAGCAGCCCCGAGGATGGATTTTATTCCGTGGTTTACGATTTTCACACCAGGTAAATGCTGGGGCTGTCCCTTAATTAAGGCAATGGCCGCTTCCAATCAATCAATCAATCAATCAATCAATCAATCAATCAATCAATCAATCAATCAATCAATCAATCAATCAATCAATCAATCAATCAATCAATCAATCAATCACTACTGATCTGTATTTAGGGCAGTCGCCCAGGTGGCAAAATCCCTATCTGTTGTTTTCCTAGCCTTTTCTTAAATGATTGCCAAGAAATTGGAAAATTATTGAACATTTCCCTTGGTAACTTATTCCAATCCCGAACTCCCCTTCCTATAAACGAATATTTGCCCCAATTTGTCCTCTTGAATTACAACTTTATCTTCATATTGTGATCTTTCCTACTTTTAAAGACACCACTCAAACTTATTCATCTACTGATGTCCTCCCACGCCATCTCTCCACTGACAGGTCGGAACATACCACTTAATCGAGCAGCTCGTCTCCTTTCTCCCAAGTCTTCCCAGCCCAAACTTTGCAACATTTTTGTAACGCTACACTTTTGTCGGAAATCACCCAGAATAAATCGAGCTGCTTTTCTTTGGATTTTTCCAGTTCTTGAATCAAGTAATCCTGTTGAGGGTCCCGTACACTGGAACCATACTCTAGTTGGGGTCTTACCAGAGACTTATATGCCCTCTCCTTTACATCCTTACTGAAACCCCTAAATACCCTCAAAACCATGTGCAGAAATATGTACCCTTTATTAACAATCGTATTTATATGATTACCCCAATGAAGGTCTTTTCTTATATTAACACCTAGGTACTTACAATGATCCCCAAAAGGAACTTTCACCCCATCAACGCAGTAATTAAAAGTGAGAAGACCTTTCCTATTTGTGATACTCACAACCTGACTTTTAACTCCGTTTATCATCATACCATTGCCCACCGTCCATCTCACAACACTATGGAGGTCACCCTGCAGCCGCTCACAATCTTGTAACTTATTTATTACTCTGTACAGAATAACATCATCTGCAAACAGCCTTATCTCTGATTCCATTTCTTTACACATTTCATTGATATACAGTATATAAGAAAACATAAAGGTCCAATAATACTTCCTTTCCACTCCTACACCTATCCAGTCGTCCCCATAAGATCTACTTGTATCGGTGCAACGTAAAGTGAATTGTAAATATAGAATATGTATAAGGGGTGGGCAAAATAAATTGGGACCTGGAAATACAATAGGACTGACGCGGGATTGACACTTGTTAATGAACACCACAGAAGGTGCTGACTGGCCACCATTGACGTCGATGCAGCGCTGCCCTTGATTTGTCAAACTGTAGCAGCTCTGCCTGAGGGATAGCAGCAATAGCTCTTCCAGTGTGTGAGGATTATTGGGGAACACCTGACCCTTCAATTTGTCCCACATGTAAAAAATCGCAGGGTTCAGATCAGGCGATTGAGGTGGCCACTCGATCGATTTTTAAGGACACAGATGCACGTCTTTTTTTGATACCGTTTCGACACGATGATCTCTTAATTCCCGCTTGCAGAGATAAGCGACGTTGAGACTTCCTCGGACTTCGTTCCAAGCTACCCTTGACTGCAGGTGGCAAATTCCCTATCCGTTGCTTTCCTAGCCTTTTCTTAAATGATTGCCAAGAAATTGCAAAATTATTGAACATTTCCCTTGGTAAGTTATTCCAATCCTTAACTCCCCTTCCTATAAACGAATATTTGCCCCAATTTGACCTCTTGAATTCCAACTTTACCTTCATATTGTGATCTTTCCTACTTTTAAAGACACCACTCAAACTTATTCATCTACTGATGTCCTCCCACGCCATCTCTCCACTGACAGCTCGGAACATACCACTTAATCGAGCAGCTCGTCTCCTGATTTTCTGATTTTCGAGCTCTTTTCGAATAGTTATGGCGTCAGAAGCCGTTACACGTCATTTTACCACTAAAGTTTGCATTGCAGGCTTTGCTGGATCTTTTGCCAAAACACTTCCAAGCTTAAACTACTGTGCAAACAGTTCCGCACAGGATTTCCACGAATCGTGCTTCGCACAACACTCGGCAATGAACACGCGCTGTTTGGTCGTGAGCTACATTTTTTGTTGCATTCTTCTCGTTACTAAACACATTTGCTCATCTCACTCACTCACTCACTCGGAAGATTCGCGCAGACATGTGACAGCAACCGAATGGTGCATCAAAATCACGGTTTCCAGCATTTCCTGGGTTGGGCAGTTCTCTTGTTCATTAAGAAGGGTCAAATCCGCGACAGTTTTATTTTTCCCGTCCGGTATATGTCTCTATGAATGTGACTCTAAAATTCTAGTCAGGTTAGAAAGCGTTGGACAGAATTATGAGAATTATGATGCCATCCATAACTTCACTGATCGATGAAATCTAATAACTCAACACTAATATGATACAGCAATGATCGAGGAAGTTAAGATGTTACAGTCAACATCAAGAGAGAACAATTTAAATTTTTAAGTAGATTACTTGTTCATTCGTTCGAACTTTGGAACCTTTCCCCTTCTTCCAACACTAATAAGGCAGAGCCTCCTATTATCATATGTGAGGTTACAAAATTGGATGAAATTATAATCGTTACAACACAAGAAGGAGTTTTAAAATAATTTTTTTAACGAGTTAACTTGTTCTTTTATAGTATCTAGAAAAAAGAAAACAAGCAGGTAATCCACACAAACAAATAAAAACCAAATTATCTCAACACATTCTTACATTATGGAAGTTCGGGGATAAGTGGATACAAGTTGGGTAAGGAAGGATTCTCCCCACCTTCGACATAACAAGTTTATAATTCAGCTATTAAACAAACATCCCGCGGCTACCGGAACTCGAGCTAACCAGGAGGCTTTGGAACGAGCGACGTCACCAAGGATACGTACTTGGGGGAGGTCAAAGAAGTTCAGCTTTTCATACGTGTGGGTATTTAAATACATGACCAAATTTTTTTAAATATTATTAACAAATACCGGTACTTCGCAATTGGGAAATATTCCGGTGGCAATGTTGACTTCAGTAGTGTGTTAAAACATAATTAACAACAAACAACAAGAGTATAACAAGCAATTCCATGGAAAGAAAATATTACAAGAAATACTACTAGTTTAACATTCTAAATCCAGCATCATCATATACAAAATTCACACACAACTTACGTATTTTCAGTGCTTAATACTACGGCTTATTTGATCTGAATTGCAAATAGAGGAAATCTGAATAATTATATCCACTAACTCGTAGCTCCTTCGCATCAAGAGCCTGCAACCATTACAAATTAATGAGTGTTGCTAAACCTAGCGTGAGCCAAAGATCACTTTGAAGTCTCCTTAACTGTATTACTTGTTTACGGTAGAATATAGGCCTAATACAATAGAAAGAATTCAGTTTACCTGGAAAGATATAGACCATCAGACCCTTGATGTCACAAGGAATGGTCTACATAGGTTAGTGTCGAACCATGAGTTCAAGTCGAAAGCATTCAAATCCAATTATATCATTTTCGACGCAAATTATGTTATAATTAATGTAATATAATTTGAATATTGTAATTGGACGGATAATATAATTTTAACATACATCTTCATTATAGACTCTTATGCCTTTCAGTGTTCAGTCTACAAGCCTATGTGATTTTACTATGCGCCACCACAATCCTTTCTTTGTAACTAATTCTGTGGCATCGTTTAGCCCTAATTCTATAAACATTTTATCTTTAAATAGTTACAAACAGAGTCTAACCATCGTCGTCTTGGTCTCTCTCTCTACTTCTCTTACCCGCCATGACTGCGTCCATTATTCTCCTAGGTAACCGAACCTCCTCCATTCGTCTCACATGACCCCACTACCGAAGCCGATTCATGCGTACAGCTTCATCAATTGTCTGACTCGTTGGCCGAACGGTCAGCGTACTGGCCTTCGGTTCAGAGGATCCCGGGTTCGATTCCCGACATAGTCGGGGATTTTAACCTTTTTGTGCTGTCATCATCATTTCATCCTCGTCATGACGCGCAGGTCGCCAACGGGAGTCAAATAGAAAGACCTGCACCTGGCGAGCCAAAACCGTTCTGGGATATTCCGGCACTAAAAGCCATACGACATTTCATTTCAATTGTCTTAAATTCTATCTTAGCAATTATCTCCTCATTTCGAATACCCCCTGCAATTTTTTCCCTTCTGTTTGTATTAACGATCATTCTCACTATTTTCATGTCTGTTACTTATAACTTATGAATAAGTTGCCCAGAGTCCACCCAGCTTTCGCTCCCGTAAACCAACGTTGGTCTGAAAACAGACCTGTGTAAAGAAAGTTTTGTCCGGGGGCTGACTTCCTTTTTGCAGAATACTGTTGATCGCAACTGCGAGCTCCCTGCATTAGTTTTGCTGCATCTTGATTCAATCTCACTTGCTATATTAGGGCCTATCATCCTGGAAGAATACACATCCTAGATACTTGAAGTGATCTACCTGTTCCTGCTTTGTGTTGCAAATGCAAACTCATGTCCTCATCCTCAGGTGGTGCAGCTCTTTTTTAGACACAACGCGAATGGAGGTGAGTTGCATGTACCATTCCAACCACATACCAGCCCTCCTGACATTCTTAAATTTCTGTCAGTACCAGGAATCGAACCCGGGCCTCCAAGGACGGCAGTTAACTGTTACGCTACGGACGTGGACAACTATGTATTCCCAAAAGTAATTCCAGTGCTTAACACTACGGCTTACAATACTCAACGTTGCCCAGTACAATGACTTACTAATAGCTTAACATTTCAACACCGCCATATAGAAATTCACACGTAAGGTTTTTTTTTTTGCTAGGGGCTTTAAGTCGCACCGACACAGATAGGTCTTACGGCGACTATGGGATAGGAAAGGCCTAGGAATTGGAAGGAAACGACCGTGGCCTTAATTAAGATACAGCCCCAGCATTTGCCTGGTGTGAAAATGGGAAACCACAGAAAACCATCTTCAGGGCTACCGACAGTGGGATTCGAACCCACTGTCTCCCGGATGCGACACACGTAAGTGAAGTATTTCAAAATTTTAAACTATGACCTACAAGTACAACAACAACAAAATACAAGAAGCAATCTCATGGAAAGAAATTATTGTAAGAAATACTACTAGTTTAACATTCTAAACCCAGCATCATCATATACAAATTCACACACAACTTTAAGTATTTTCAGTGCTTAATATTACGGCTTATTTGATCTGAATTTGAAATAGAGGAAATATGAATTATACCCACTAACTCGTAGCTCCTTCGCATCAAGACCCTGCATGCATTACAGATTAATGAGTGTTGCTAAACTTATCGAGAGCCAAAGATTACTTTAAAGCCTCCTTAACTGTATTACTTGCCTACGGTACAATAGAATATAATACAATACAATCCTATCTATACATCCTTGAAACCCCACGGGGTTCGAACGCTTCACCTTTCTCGCCTGAGTTTGTCACAGAGGACTGGCCAGTTGAGACCTGTGATGTATTGCAGTGATTATTTTTAGATTTATTCCGATAATCGATTATGTTATCATGAGCCTTATTAAGTATTATAGCCAAGGTGGTTGCTGGCGGGAACAAACAGATTTTTGGTGGTCATTTCTCTTAGACACCAATTTTGTCTTAGAAAGGCTAATATCCAAGATATTAGACTGGAGGCTATTAGCACAATCTGTCATTATGACAAAGTCGTCCGTAAAGACAAAATAAACGGAATTTTGAATACAATATATATATTTGAAATTGAAAGCATAATGTTGAAAACTTTCTAAATTATGTACAGTATATCGGTAAGTGAATTGCAATCACCACTTCTTCTCAAGAATTATTCAATGGCGTCACCGCATATGGCTCAAAATCAGTTTCTCCGCACGGCTATTAAATATTTCCCTATGGCTGACATATTTCGTAGTCATCACCAATTATGGCAATGCTACATAAGACCACTACTTTTTCATTTTTTACAATGTTGTTTTACGTCGCATCGACATAGATAGGTCTTATGGAGACGATGCGATGGGAAAGGGCTAGGAGTTGGAAGGAAGTAGCCGTTGTCAGATGTGAAAATGGAAAACCACGAAAAATCATCTTCAGGGCTGCCGACAGTGGGGTTCGAAGTCACTATCTCCCGAATGCAAGCTCACAGCTGCTCACCCGTAACCGCACGAACTCGCTCGGTATTAATAATAATAATAATAATAATAATAATAATAATAATAATAATAATAATAATAATAATAATAATAATAATAATAATGTAATTGGCTTTACGTACCAGTAACTACGTTTACGGTTTTCGAAGGTGCCGAGGTGCCGGAGTTTAGTCCCGCAGGAGTTCTTTTACGTGCCAGTAAATCTACCGACATTAGGCCTACGTATTTGAGCATCTTCAAATACCACCGGACTGAGCCAGGATCGAATCTGCCAAGTTTGGCTCAGAAGGCAGGCGCCTCAACCGTCTGAGCCACTCAGCTTGGCTGTCTCCTCTAATTTGATGAGTGGACATGGAAGCATAGACCTAGCACGATGATCTCAAACTATCTTTCATTCTATCCTATCTATATATCCTTGAAACCCCACGGGGTTCGAACTCTTCACTTTTCTCGCGCAAGACTGTCACAGAGGACTGGTCAATTGAGACCTTTGATGTATTGCGGTGATTATTTTTGACTTATTCCGATAATCGATTATGTTATCATGAGCCTTATTAAGTATTATAGTCAAGGTGGTTGCTGGCGGGAACAAACAGATTTTTGGTGAAGTCATTTTGAAGACTGATGGATAGGGGTTGTTGTTTTGAAATATGGCCCCATAATCATCCCCACCCACGCCTAGTTAGAGAGAGGGCCAGATGGATGGAACAGCCACAACGAGATGATGATGAGAAAGATTTTCTCTCTTTTTTAAACATAAAAAAAGAAACTCACAAGAGAAGAAGAAGCAGCACCAACCATACAAAAGAATGCAGCAATAAATAATATAATACAGCAAATGTTAGGTTAGGTTAGACCACCCAGGAGGCCATGATACTCCTCCCCATTGTTCCAGAGCCCCCTAGAAACAGTAACAGCCACCGAATGTGAAGTCAATTACCAGCATAAGAGAAGCATATGTGGAGCGCGCGACAAGGAGGAATGAGCTTTTAATAAACTCCTTCTTTCCCCCTAACCTGTCATTGTGGACAAAACTTCTGTCTGTATAAGTGAATTTGTGGCTCCTTAAAAACGGACAGAATTTTAAGAGGAAAGGACATCGTAAATCTCAACCTGAAGTGACTGTCCATCCACAAGTCAATTATTGTCTGTCCTGGGAGTACGATATGTTTACACATTTAATTTTCTTTTTTTTCTAACAAACACATTTGGGTTGGCAAAATTACCTGTCTAGATTCACAACACAAACAGACAAAAAGCTCCGACCTGAAAATAATTAACTCTAGAAATGGAGAACTGTCTGTACTGTATTCTTTGTTCTGCGATCATTTAAAGTCGAGGAACATAAGCGTGCCAGATATTTCAGTCAATATCTATTATTATTATTATTATTATTATTATTATTATTATTATTATTATTATTATTATTATTATTATTATTATTATTATTATTATTATTATTATTATTATTATATGCGAATGAGCCCATTAGGACTACGCAAAGTACTTAGAGACAGGCATTTGCCTTTCTTTGTGCCCACACTTCCTTCATTCGTTTGCTGTCTGCTTCTTTTCTCTCTTGAGACCATGTTGTTCCGGTCTTTTTCCTTGGTTCCTCCTCTTGGTCAACTTGCCACTTATGAACATTGGCTCTGAAGATAACCCGGCTTTGGATGTCTTCAGGTGTAATTCCTGCCAGTTTGAGATCTGTTTTAATTTCGCCAATCCATTTTATTGTGTCCGTTTTGGCTCTACTTCGGTTTTCATAAAATTCAACTATTTGCTTGGTAAGTCTATCTGGGTTCATCCTTTTTATATGTACAAAGAATCTTAATCTGCGTTTTCTGATGTCGCTGTGAATGTTAAAAAATTGTTTAATTTCCTGTTTCCGTCTAAGGCGGTACTGTTCCCCTCTAAGGCGGTACTGTTCATTTACGAGTTTTGGGCCTAAAATTTTTCTAATGATCTTGCGTTCCTTTTTCTGAATATTTTCTAGATCAGTTTTCCTGTTCAAAATTAGTGTCTCTGATCCATAGAGGCATTCTGGTTTTATTACTGTATTCTAGTTATTATTATTATTATTATTATTATTATTATTATTATTAATTATTATTATTAATAATAATAATAATATGTTCCAAGTGAAAAAGTTATAGATAACATACAGGAAAGGGTGAGTAAATCCATGTAAAGAACAGAAATAGAAATTATTGGAAAAGAAATAAATGAGAATAAGAGTTGAGATGATACATAGGCCTACAAGAAGTTTGCAATGCAGTTAGAAGGATACAAAAAAACAGAAGGAAAGGAAAGACACTCAACCGTGGCTGACGGTTGCTATAATAGAAAAAATCACAGAAATGGACAGACTTTTCAAAAGATGGAAAAATGCATCAAATTTAAATCCAGAAAATAAGGAAAATTTTAGAAGTTTATATAAAAGAATGAGGAATGATATAATAGCTGATATTAATAAAGCAAAAAAAAAAAAGGATTACAGATTGCAGTTTGAAAGTTGTAGTGGGGACAGGAAGAAAACTTGGGAAGTATTAAATGACCGCAAAATAAATTAGGATTAAAGTCAGTAAGAAGGAAAGGTGAGCTAGCCGTGCAGTTAGGGGCACACAGCTGTGAGCTTGCATTCAGGATGTATTGGGTCCAAAACCCAAGTCGGCAGCCCTAAAGATAGTTTTTCGTGTAACCATTTTCACACCAGACAAATACTAGGGCTATATCTCAATTAAGGCCGTGGGCATTTCCTTCTCACTCCCAGCCCTTTCCTATCCCATCGTCGCTATGAGTCCTATCTGTGTCGGTGCGACGTACAGCAAACTGAATAAGAAACTTTCCTTGAAAACCAACTGAACAAGTCCTGGGTGTCTTAACGTGTGTCCTATGATACCATCTCTTCTTCTGGTCAAATTTTGCCAAACCGTTCTTCTCTCACGAAGTCGATTCACTATATCACTCTTTAAGATTCGATTTACCAATCTCACCTTCAGCATTTTTCTGTTACACCACATTTCGAAAGCTTCCGTTCTCTTTCTTTCTCAGCTAGTTATCGTCCATGTTTCACTTGTATACAATGCCACGCTCCAGAGAAAGTCTTCAAGAACTCTACATTCGCATACTAGTGTTGGAAGTAAGTAAATTTATTTTATTAAGAAAGACCTTCCTTGCATGTGCTAGTCTGTATTTCATTTTCTCCTTATTTCTGCCATCGTTAGTTATTTTACTACCCAAATTACAATATTCATCTACTTCCTTTATGACCACTTCCAAATCTTATTTTTCCTTCATCACCTAAATTCGTTCGACTGCACTCCCTTAGTTTTGCATTTAATAATAAAATGGTAAATGTCTTAAAGTTGCTTTGTCAACATTTATTGTATTCTATTGTCAACTGTTACAGTATTATCTGTAATGTTATATGCTTAAAAATACTACACTTCGAGTATTGAATTGCATATCATGTGAATCATCTATTATCTTTGCAACGATTTTGTATTTTCATTTATTTAATTGTCAAATTTTACCATGACTTGAGTGCAAAGAATATTTCTTTATCTGATTATTATCATCACTGTATACAAAGAATTCTTCTTTTTACGAAATAGAACATTACAACAATAAAACATCTCTACAATGATATAAAATTTGTAATCGAATTGCTTACTTTGTGCTCACAAATCTATCTCAGTTCAACAACATTATTACGGTATTAACTGCGCTTTTTAACTACTTTTATTTGAACAGAACTTTACTTTGCCGAATAAGGACACAAAGGTTTGCTAATTTTGAGTTCTATTTTCTATTTTTCATATTAGTTGTAAAATGCACCAAGACGGTATATATTTCCAGGACAAATTACAAAGATGAAAATTTGATAAATTGATGTTGAAATATTATAATTGTTTTCGTATCATCACGTAAAATAAATTTATAATCTTCTCATTAAAAAGCATGCATGTGAAACAAACATAGGACAAGAAATTGGGGGCAGACTCTCACTGTAGTTTTTTATACTATTTGATTTACGTCGCAACGACACAGAAAGGTCTTATAGCGTCGATGGGATAGAAAAGGTCTAGGAATGAGGAGAAAGCTGCCGTGGCCTTAATTAAGGTGCAGCCCCAGCATATGCCTGGTGTGAAAATGGGAAACCACGGAGAACCATCTTCAGGGCTGCCGACAGTGTCACTATTGTAACGGTCGTAGGGTTTTGGTGGTTTCGTAGTCTTACTAGAAATAAAATCAGTTTTGTCCTGGAGCTCTATCTAAACAGAACTCTTCATTCCATATGAATGTTTGTTGGCGAGTTGCTAATATTTCTGATTTCGGAAAGTGCTCATTGATTTCTTCAAGTTTAATCTCTTCTTCATTCTTGTCAACAGCAGAATTCCTTCATCAATCACTTTCTCGTTTCAACTCTCTCTTTTTCACGTTTTTGCCGAATCCTAATCAAATTTTTCTATTCCGTTATTCAATGTGTACAACACAGTCAACACAGCGCCATCTTATACGGTGACATCACATGTTTTGCCTACATTTGAAACGCTATTTTATGAAAACTGCCTTTCAAATTTCTTTTTCCACAGGTAACCTCTTTTTTTATCTGCCAACTGAGACATTAAACATAATCATATTAAATACTCTCGGCGATTTACGCGTCCAAACTAAACACTGAAAGCGTCTTCAATTTTTTCTTTCCACTTACCCGTCGTCAAGGAACGTAAGCCTACTTTTAAAAAAGTGTTTTCCTTCTCCTGTAAAGTTTACCTCTGATGCACACATATAATTACTCTGTTTCACAGGAATTCTAACCCGTTTCTGGAGTGACTGGTGTCTTGGCTCATTAAACATTCCGACCACCTGCTTTCAAATCAATCTGTCTTCGTTAGAACTGACATCTGTTTACTAGGAGGTTGTTAAATCACCTTTTAATAATAATATGCATATGTAACATTTTTGTAGTAAATTATCCCATTTCCCTCTTTTTTACGAATTACAACTTCTAGCGATATTACAATTAAAATTCTGTTATGGAAGATGTAGGCGCAAAAATCTCCACCAAATATTATTTCCCTTCCTTTAGCTAAAAGAAAGAGAAAAAGGTTCTAATTGTGTGCTGGAGCAATGTGCGCATGTCCTCAGCTCATTACCCGTGATGCCCCGCGGCCGACAGCCTGCTGAACAACTTAATTGAGGAAGCTGCCGCTAGGCGCGGTGGGCCTAGCACCCCGGTCACCATGGTAACTGCACCAGCTTTTAATCTGGCTTCGTGTTTTTCTGAAGCGTTCCCGTCGTGGGGGGCTCTGAGGAACACACACGAAACATTCACCTTTTAAATATTAAATGGCTTCCACCAGTTTTTACCATATTCCTGTCCTTAAATCCCACCTGCTCTGATTCGAGGCTGTTCTCAGGATTCTAAATATTTTCTCAATGGCAATAATAATAATAATAATAATAATAATAATAATAATAATAATAATAATAAACGAAATAAAGGAAATCATAAAAGAACTTAAAAGTAACAAAGCATCTGGGGAAGACAATATCATTGCTAAATTGTGGAAATACTCTAGTGACAATATGGTACTGTGTTTGACAGAAATCATCAAATCAATTTAGGAAACAAACCGTTTACCATCAGAATGGACATCTGCACTAATACATCCACTACATAAAAAAGGGAAGAAAACAGATCCTAACAACTATAGGGGAATCTCCCTTCTGCTACTAACCTACAAGATACTGTCCAAGGCGCCTTTAAAAAGAGCAGAAGAAATTCTCGACCCACAACTAGAAGAGTATCAAGCAGGATTTAGGAAGGGAAGGTCATGTGCCGAACTGTTATTAACCTTAAGGAACATAATAGAAATGAGGAAAATCAGGAACTTGAAATATGTAGTTACTTTTGTGGATTTCAAGAAAGCCTACGATTCAGTTAACAGAAATGCACTAATTGACTTTATAAAGGAATTAGGATTTGATAATAAAACAACTGAAATAATTAAAGCAACGTTAACAAACACAACATCCAAAGAAAAATTTAGGGGTGAACTCTCAAAACCTTTTGAAATAAAGTCAGGTGTAAGACAAGGAGATGGTTTGTCACCTCTGCTTTTCAACTGCGCATTAGAGAAAAAAGTTCGAGAATGGAGGAAAGCCATCAATACTAAAGGTGTTCAACTAGGAAGAAATCCAAATAAAATCACTGTTGATTGTCTAGCTTTTGCAGATGACATGGCGTTAATTACTGACTCACTGGATAATGCTCAAGAACAAATCAGAGAATTAAAAAAACATGCAGCCAAAATAGGACTACAAATATCATTTGAAAAAACAAAGTTCATGACAAACATGAGTGATGCCCCGCAAAATATGACAGTTCATGATAACATAATATGTAAAAAAAAATAGCTTTAAATACTTAGGAGAGTGGATAACGAATGACACAAAAGAAAAAAAACAGCTATAGAAACTAGACTGCACAAAATGGAATGGATGTTTCACATGACAAAAAATGTATATAACAAAAAAATCTTTATCCTGGAACACAAAATTGAGACACTACCAAAGAGTAGTCAGACCTGAAAATTTATATGCGGCAGAAACACTTAAACTAACAAGAACGGGAGATCTAGAAAAACTAGAGAAGTTTGAAAGAAGAATAATACAAAATAATAATGCAGAATACAGGTTAAGACCAAACAGAGAGATACTCGTATATTTAAAAATGGAAAAACTATCTGACGTAATGAAAAGAAGACTACAATTTTTTGGACACGTTTGCAGAATGAATGACAACAGACTAACCAAGCGCATCTTCAACCTTCTGAATAGTTACCAATCTAAATGCACATGGTTCATTGAAATTGAGAAAGATATGAAAAACGTTGAAATTAAAAGAGATACAATAAAAAAACAGAACACATTTTAGAGAAGCAGTTCAAAAGGCAGCGTTTCAGGAGCGGAAGAAACCAACAACTAGAAGAAAATGGACTCAAGAAGAGAAGGAACGACACTCTCGAAGGATGAAGGAAATCTGGAAGCAAAGGAAATCGAACACAATGAAAAGTAACCAAAGTTGATTCATCGTACTCTCCAAATGGGTTATTCGAAATAAATAATAATAATAGTAATAATAATAATAATAATAATAATAATAATAATAATAATAATAATAATAATAATAAAAGCTTAAGGAAACTGGCAACAATAAATTATGACAAGGAAACATGTAAAAATTTCCTGTCTCGCTTTAGAAGATTATCTTGCGATCCTCTCCACAAACGAACAACAGGCAATCAGCCAAATCGAAACCCTAAATAAATGCTCAGAAAAATTCGGCCTACATCTCTCCTTCTCAAAACGCAAGGTCTTGTGCAACCACTGCAACCTCAAGAAATTGAACACGAAATTTGGCACAATCGAAAAAGTAACAGAGTTCCGATATCTCGGAGAAATTTTAGTAGACCTACCAACAGGAAAAGAACAGAAGGAACTCGAGGTCCGCACCCAGAAAATGAAGAGAACTCTCGGCCGAACGCAAAACATTTACAACAAAAAATGCCTCTCAATCTTCACCAAAATTCGACATTAAAGCACCGTGGTCAAACCTGAAATTCTATACGCGAGTGAAACACTGGATCTCCACAGAAAAACAATAGGCCTACTCGAAGACATCCTAAAAGAGGAACGTAAAATCATCAGAAAAATTCTCGGCCCATAACTGACTGACGAAGGATACCGACTGCAATCTCGTACAAAAAACCGAGGAGCTCTCAAACCTTGCGGCCGCCATCAGAAAAAGACGCCTGAAATTTCACGGGCACATCAGACGCCTTCCATAAAACGGACTGATAAGAATCTTACAAGAGGCAACAGAAAACATCAGAACAAATAGGTGGACATCGGAAATTCGCCAAGACCTGGAAAAATCAGGAATCAAAGTGGCCGACATCGCAGACCGAACCTGCTACAGAACGAAAATTAGCAAGTGGGAAGTAGAGTCAGAGAGAAACCACAAAAAGACAGGAGCCAAGTGGACAGAAGAACGAAGAACCACAGTGAGAGAAGAACTGAAGGTTGCCTGGCAAAGAAGGAAATCGATAGCCTAGAACGAATACCTCGTATCTCACAAAGTTCTTTCTATCTATTGTTTCCCTTAAGACTGGTTACGCCTTCCAGCCACACACGGATATGCAGTCCATCAGAACAATGTTCGTTGTGTTCTTTTTTCCTATGCCGATGTGTGAAGGAAAATGAACTTTACCGTACCGTACTATAGGAAAGTGTGTTTGCGTGACTTATTTACTAACTCCTAGAGTATAATGTTTATAAGGTTCATTTTCCTTTGCTCGCTAGCATAGGAAAATAAACCCAACGAACAATTTTCTGATGGACTGCATACTCAAATGTGGCTGGAAGGCGTGACAAGTCTTATGGGAAATAATGGATAGGAAGAACTTTGTGAGATACGAGGTATTCAATCTAGGCCAGCGAAATGCAGAACTTCTAAGTGAGCATTGCGCGATAATTTTTCTGGTCTTTTTCGCATTTAATAATAATAATAATAATAATAATAATATAGTAGTAACATTTACAGATTTTGAAAAAGCTCTTGGCTCTGTTGATAGGAAAACTCTAGACAAAATACTCCGATAATTCGGAGTTAAAAAGCAAATTGGCAAACCTAATTCGTGATACCCTCCCAGACACCTTATGAAAAGTAAAATTTATGGTGAAATATTTAAACCTTTCAGAATAAATAAAGGCGTAAGGCGAGGTGATAGTTTATCTCCACTCCCCGTTAACTGCGTCCTGGAGAAAATAGTAAGAATTTGGAATGAAAAACTGAAAAAACACAAGCTATCAGCAACAACACTGGGAACAAATTGTTATTACAAATGCAGTAATGCACGTCATTCTCTTGGAAGAAATAGCCAACAGAAGAGGTTTAGGATTATCTGCAGAAAAAGATTCTGTCAAATATAAAAATGACTCCAGAATTTATTATAAGGAATAAGGAAAGTAAAGGAATTAAATTATTTGGGAGAAACAATTTCAAGAAAAAGGTTTAGAAAAATCCGCAGTAGAAGAAGGATGCACCGGATGGAAAGGGCATGTTGTATAACAAGGAATATCTATACAAAAAGGTGCTTATCTAAAAATCTCAAAATACAGCACAGTAGTCAAACCGGATTGCCTATACGCGAGTGAATGTCTAGTACCGAATTACAAGCTGAAAAAATTAGAAGTACTGGAAAAGAGAATTATACGGAAAAAGTACTTGGTCCGCTAAGAAGTAACTTACAGAACTGTGGAAATCAAGAAGTAATGATAAAACATACCGGAAGATAGAAAATATAACAGATACAATGCGGAAGAGGCAATTGATACTTTTGTGGACATTTATACAGATTGGATGACAACAGGTTACCCAAATAGATCTTCAAATATCTTTGGAACAAGACGTCAAGAACAAAATGGATTCATGAAGTAAATATAGGTATATATAGAAACAATATAAGGGAAGAAGAAGGAAGAAAGAAAATGTTAAAAAGGGAAGGATGCTAAGATCGGGAGGGAAAGAAAACAGGCTCAAAATGGTGCGAGGAGCGAAAATGGAGACATAGTGAGAAGAAGAAGTAGAAAGAACAAATAGGATGAAGCATTGAAATTGGCGAGTGGTCCCTAGAAGACCCTAACGGACACGGAAAATAATAAATAATAAAATAAATAATAATAATAGTAATAATAATCTTCCCATATTATTATTATTATTATTATTATTATTATTATTATTATTATTATTATTATTATTATTATTATTATTATTATTATTATTATTATTATTATTATTATTATTATTTAGCGTTTGACCCGCCTGATGTCAGGGTCCGCTGTGTGGATTCGTTGTCTCCATGTAGTTCGGTTTGGGGCCATGTCTGGATGGAGATTTACAGCCTTCATTTCGTTGTGCACCAATACCTTCACATATCTTGGATCATCGATACAGGATGTCGGAGACACCTACAGAGATATTACCAATCGGGTGAACAGTGGCTGGGTGATATGGTGGGCAGCTACCGGAGTTATATGCAACTGAAAGATCCCTCCTCACCTGAAGGGCAAAATCTACGTAATGGTTGTCCGTTCGACCGAGCTCGATAGCTGCAGTCGCTTAATTGCGGCCAGTGTCCAGTATTCGGGAGATAGTGGGTTCGAATCCCACTGTCGACAGCCCTGAAGATGGTTTTCCGTGGTTTCCCATTTTCACACCAGGCAAATGCTGGGGTTGTATCTTAATTAAGGCCACGGCCGCTTCCTTCCAACTCCTAGCCCTTCCCTATCCCATCGTCTGCGTCGGTGCGACGTAAAACAACTAGCAAAAAAATGGTTGTCCGTTCAGTCATTCTGTATGATTCGGAGTGTTGCGCTGCAAAGAAGAACGGAAACTGAGATGCAGATGCTCCGTTGGACCTGTCGAGTAATCAGGTAGAATTCAAAATTACACGATTCTCCTTCTCTGAGAGTAACTCCAATCTATGAAACACTGAGGGGAAATCGACTGGGATGGTTCGATCAGCTTCAGCGAAAACCAGACCATTATGTGGCTCACGAACTGGAGAGGCAGGCAGCGGAAGGCTACCCAGATCTGGGTAGACCTGAATTCAAATGGAAAACCTGCATCAGGAAGGACCTGAATAGTGCCAGTGGTGGAGTACATATTCAAAGCTACTGGAAGAGAATGACCAGAAAAGCCGACCCTACCTGAGAGGGATAAGGCACGGAAGAAGAAGAAGAGAGGTCACTGTCCACTGTATCAGCCCATAGCTGTCTTGGTCGTTCCTTAGACCTTTTTCCAGCGACTTCCAAATGTACACGCTGACTTTGCCTAGGTATGGTTCTCTGCACTCAACACATGCCCAAACCAGCATAGACGACTTCTTTTCTTCTAATCGGTGCAACGCCAAAACGTTTTCTAATTGCATCCTTTGAAATGTGATCCAGTCTAGTCCACCTGAGCATAAGCAGGATGGTAGTATAGTAAGTGAGATTGAATCAAGGAACAATCAAGGTAATGCAGTGAGCTCGGAGTTGCGATAACAGTATTCTGTAAGCACTCGGACGAAACTGTCTTTACATTGGTCTGTTTTCAAAGCTGCATTGCCTTACGGGAGTGTAAACTGCGTGGGCTCAGGGTACCTTATTCATAAGATAGAAGTAACAGTCATAAACTGTGTGGCGTATTCAGCACTAGAAATAATCCGAGGTAGGGCCCTCATCTTCACAGACATGCAGGTCACCTAATAGGCCGTCTACGGGAAAAAGACCCACACCAGGCCTCTCCAGAGACCATGAGGATTCTGTTGGTGCGCCTGCAGGGTTTCAGGCGGCTCATGTGCCCGTAGAATGACAATCGCCTTTTCCTCATACATGTGACCATGTCTTCCTGATGTTCGTAGAGCTCGTTGTTGTGCCTGATCCTGTAGGTGCCATCCTTCTGTCTTATGGGTTCTAGTATCCGCCTCAAGATCTTCCTCTCTTAAGTTCTAGTTCCGTGGAGGGGGGCGGCTTTCGATTCGATCAAGAGGCACACGGAGGCATAGAGTACACAGAGTCTCATTGCTGAGTTGTAGTGCTTCAGCTTTAGGTTATTGGAGGTGTGGATACTTTTACAGGAATGATAAGCCCTCCATAACTTGGTGCACGAGATGTCTATGATTATGATTATTATTATTATTATTATTATTATTATTATTATTATTATTATTATTATTATTATTATTATTATTATTATTAGTATAAGTAGTACTAGTATTTATTTTCCTTAAATTGCACATGTACAATCGAGGGGTGGTAGATGGAGGAAGGGCACGTCCCACACACACGGAAGTGCCTCCATCCCCACATGTATGTTTACATAAACTCTAGTGAATATTTACATACGTGTAGACAATTTCAAATTTACATATTTACACTCCAAACGCTGTACGCTTAGAGTAATAATTATCTTAGATTTATGCTGTAGAGCCTCCGTTCCTCAGGCGGCAGCACGCCGGCCTCTCACCGCTGGGTTTCGTGGTTCAAATTCCGGTCACTCCATGTGAGATTTGTGCTGGACAAAGCGGAGGCGGAACAAGTTTTTCTCTGGGTACTCCGGTTTTCCCTGTCATATTTCATTCCCGCAACATTCTCCAATATCATTTCATTTCAACAGTCATTCATTTATCATTGCCCCAGAGGAGTGCGACAGGTTTCGGCAGCCGGCACAATTATTATCCTCGCCGCTAGATGGGGGCTCCATTGATTCCATTCCTGACCCGGTCAATGAATGGAAACAAACTGTGGATTTTCATTTTCATTAGATTGATGCTATACAGTGGAACCTTGGATTGCGAGCATAATTCGTTCCGGCAACATGCTCGTAATCCAAATCGCTCGTATATCAAAGCAAATTTTCCCATAAGAAACTATTGAAACTCGGATGATTCGTCCACAACACAAAAACATTTATTCGCATAACATTTCTAAAACAAAATATAACGTAAAACAATTAAACTGCACTTTACCTTACAATAGAATCATTGTTGGTGTGAGGGAGACGAGAGATGACATGAGAAGAGTTACTGTGTAGCACGAATTTCACTAACGGAATCACTGCTATCGGTTGGCTCATTGGAAGCGTTTTCTTTTCGTGCAACTTTAACGAGGAACCTGTCCAATGACTGTTGCTTTTGCCTCTTTTTGAGGATTTCACGAAAATGTGACATTGCATTGTCATTGAACAGATTCATCCACTGTAATCATCTACTTCTTCCGACCGAATTCCTTTGTAGCCTTCTTTTCGTTCACAGGGCCCATGGTTGCAGAACAGTTATATCACAGATGACAGAAACAAAACATGTACACTCGTACGGTGTTGACTATGCGAGCGAGGCACGCCAACTGAAGTCCAGCGCGGGAAATGATTACACACACACTTTCCCAGGAAAGAGATTGGCAGGGGGAGGGGAAAACAAAGGCACAGGGGAGGTGAAAACGTACGTAATCGTGACGCTCGTATTGCGAAAGCTCACTCGCTTATCAAGTCACAATTTATTTAAAATATTTGCTCGTCTTGCAAAACACTCGTAGACCAAGTTACTCGCAATCCGAGGTTCCAGTGTACATGATTATTTGTTTATTTTATGGAATTTATTACGCTATTCTATACTTTTTTAGTCATTTTCTTACATGTTTGAGGATTTTGAAGCATTTACGCGTGTGATATTGGATATTATCACAACTTTAAGTGAGGATGAATACGGAATCTTCACAACGCTTTGTCAGTCTTTGTTCAACACTTAGTTGTTGGGAATGTCCACATTCCAGGAGAGGCACCTCCAATTGGAGAAGTCTTCCTCGTGGACAGTTGAGATTTTCTTCTGAAGGTGCGGAGAAAACGTCGAACGTTTCACCTTGTTTTCCTGACATCTCAAACGCTCATACCTATAACATAAACAGGTTATACCGATGAGCGTATGATATGCAGCCACAGTGACGTTGTGGTTACGTCACAGGCCGTGAAGGATGGGCGAAGTTCTCGCAGTCACTCTCGATCACTGCGGCAATACCCGAGTTTCAAATGCAGGCACAAAATAGTGAAAGATAGAGAGCAGAAATCTACGTCATTTTCAAGGAATTTGTAAGGAATATGTTATTTACATTCATTGCAGTTCGTGTGTTTTGACCGGATACAGTGGAACCTTGATATATCGAATCACCTCGGGAGCTCAATTTTATTTCGAGTTATCGAAATTTTGAGATATGGAGAACAGGCTACCGTTTCTTTTTTTTTTTTTTTTTTTTTTTAGCAAATAGCACATGATTAAAATATGTGTATCTTTGTCTTAATCTGCTTACCCTCCAGGGTTGGCTTTTTCCTCGGACTCGGCGAGGGATCCCACCTCTACCGCCTCAAGGGCGGAGTCCTGGAGCTTCAGACTCTGGGTCGGGGGATACAACTGAAGAGAATGACCAGAACCACACCCAAGCGGCCTCACCTGCTATGATAAACAGGGGCCTTGCGGGGGGGATGGGAAGATTGGAAGGAATAGACAAGGAAGAGGGAAGGAAGCGGCCGTGGCCTTAACTTAGGTACCATCCCGGCATTTGCCTGGAGGAGAAGTGGGAAACCACGGAAAACCACTTCCAGGAAACCTGAGGTGGGAATCGAACACACCTCTACTCAGTTGACCTCCCGAGGCTGAGTGGACCTCGTTTCAGCCCTCGTATCACTTTTCAAATTTCGTGGTGGAGCCTGGAATCGAACCCGGACCTCCGGGGGTGGCAGCTAATTACACTAACCACTACACAACAGAGGCGGACATCATGTGTATCTACGGGCTTATACTGAATACATTATTTTTAACAGTATTTACTAATATACAAACAGCGAGCTCGATAGCTGCAGTCGCTTAAGTGCGGCCAGTATCCAGTATTCGGGAGATAGTAGGTTCGAACCCCACTGTCGGCAGCCCTGAAAATGGTTTTCCGTAGTTTCCCATTTTCACACCAGGCAAATGCTGGGACTGTACCTTAATTAAGGCCACGGCCGCTTCCTTCCCACTCCTAGCCCTCACCTGTCCCATTGTCGCCATAAGACCTATCTGTGTCGGTGCGACGTAAAGCAACTAGCAAAAAAAAATATACATATACAAACAAACTCATTTTACGGCATCACTTTAATTATAACCCTTATTCTAGTACCCTTTTTTTGAAAACAGGATACAGTACATACAGTAGTGAAACAAGAAAATGCCACCGTTAACACCTTTGGAAAACATCCGTTAGTCTCTTCTGTTTGTTACTGTTAACCATTCCTCCCTTCACGCTGGAACTTCTCGTCAATACCACGCAGCCGAGATTCGTAAATAGAGCTTGTCATCCGCGACTTCGGGGTTTCTTTTCGTACATGACCGGTAATTAACTCACACCCTAAAAACACCGAGGCTTCGCCGATTTTCCGATCATTAGAAGTTTTAGTTTTTCAGTTCCTGTCATATTAGCTCCCAGCATCACTGTGACGTATACTTGCTACGTAAGCTGCCCGCATTTACGTCACACCAGCCCGGCCGCACTGGGCTAGCCTCAAGGGCAGCCAGCTGTGCACATCCGGGCTATACCAACCCGATTAGTAAATTGATTGTGACATATCATTTAAAATGTACAGTATGTAATTTCTAAAGTTGCCAGATCATTTTACTTGGTTTATTTTTTGCAGTCATTTTATATATCTTTTTTTGAACATCTTAAAGTCATCAAAATCCTGGCTCTGTTAATGCTTGACAGATGAAATTATATTGGAGAGTGTTGCTGGAATGAAAGATGACAGAGAAAACTGGAGTAGCCGCAGAAAATCCTGTCTCGCCTCCGCTTTGTCCAGCAAAAATCTCCGGTGGAGTGACCGGGATTTGAACCACGGAACTCAGCAGTGAGAGTAGTAAATATATATTTCTTGTTTCCTAACACTCAGACGGGAGTGAAGTGCGGAAAACACCGGATGCTTGTTCTGCTGGTAACGCCGGAGATGTGTGAGGAGGCCTTGGTCGTGTGGCGCCATGGCCTCCTAGAGCGACACGCACGCTACACGATAATTACCACACCATCAAGTACCAATAATTGCACCTGCGCTGCACAACAAGAACACACCCCACAATTACGAAAACAAACATATACTTTGCCTAATTCTAGACTAGACATGGCTACGGGAACGTTTCGAGGTAATAAAAATTCTCCACTTTCAAGAAACTTCACCTGTCATACCAGTTCAACCATTATTATTATTATTATTATTATTATTATTATTATTATTATTATTATTATTATTATTATTATTATTATTATTATTATTATTATTAATATATGCGAATAAGTCCATTAGGACTACGCAAACAATTTAGAGGCGTGCCTTTTCCTTCCTTTGTGCCCATATTTCTTTATATCCTTTTACTGAGGCCTTCCTTTCTGTCTTCAGACCAGGTTGTTCCGGTCTTCTTCTTTGGTCTTTCTTCTTGGTCAACTTGCCATTTGTAATTTTAGGATTTGAAGATTGCACGGTTTTGGACATCTGCTAGTGTAATTCTGCCATGTTTCGGATCAGTTTTCATTTGACCTATCGACTTCTTCTTCTTATTCTTCTTCTTCTTCTTGCGTTCCGGCCTTCTAAGGACCACGTTACAATTTCAATTCTTCCTCCTTAGTTGTTCTTTCCTTTTCTTCCAGTATTCTTTCATTATTTCACTGTGCTTCTTTTTCCTGTCTTCAGTCCACTTTGTGCCTGTTTTCTTTTCCTTCCTCCCTTGGAATCCTTTCATTTGTAAGACTTTCTTCCTAAAAATCTTTCTTTCCAATAATTCTTCTTCTCGTATGTTGTTCCTTTCCAGGTCTTTCTTGACTTCTTGAATCCAGGTGGTAGTTGATTTCTTTTCCCAAAGGTACTTGAAGATTCGTTTAGTTAGTCTATTGTCATCCATTCTGTAAATGTGTCCAAGAAATAGCAATCTCCTTTTTCTTATTGTTTGTGATTGGTTTTCTACGTTCTGGTAAATTTCATTGTTACTTCTTAATTTCCAAAACTCTGCAATTTGATTTCATTGTGTTTTGTCTTTACTTCTGTTTCCATAGAATTCGACTATTTGTTTTGTACGTCTTTCTGGGTGTATTCTTTTAAGATGTCCATAGAATCTCAGACTGGGTTTCCTAATGTCACTGTGAATATTTGTATTTGTGTAGTGTTTGATTTCCTGTCTGCCTCTGAGTGGGTCTTGTCCATCGGCGAGTTTTGGGCCTAGAATTTTTCTAATGATTTTGCGTTCCTTTTCCTCAGTGTTTTCAGTGTCTGCTTCTCTAAATTAGCGTCTCTGATCCATTCTGGTTTAATAACTGTATTGTAATATCTTAGTTTTGGTTGCTTGGAGATAAATGTTTTGTTGCTGATATTTTGGTTTAGTCGATATGCAGTTCCATCTAATTCCATTCGCTTTTGTTCAGTGTCCATTTTCCTGAATTGTTTCACCAATATATTTAAATTGTGATAGCTACTCGGTTAATTTTGCCATTTTTCCTCCCATTAATTTTGGTACTTGTTTGTTGCAAGTCAGGTACTCTGTCTTTTCAAAAGATATCTGAAGGCCATCTTTTTCCTCAATTTCTGTTAGGAGTTCAATCTGATTTTTGGCTGTTGAAATGTCTCGAGTTATTATTGCTAGGTCGTCCGCAAATGCTAGGCAATCTATCACTAAATTTTGTGGACCAGTATCTGTTTGTGCCATTGCTGTATGCAGTTGTAGAGTAAAGGCGAGAATCCATCTCCTTGTCTTACTCCAGTTTTGATTTAAAGGGGATCTGAGGTTTTCCCCATGACTTTAACCTTGGACTTCGTGTCTGCCAGTATTTGTTTTATGATTGCAGATGTTTTCATGGCTAAACCTTGTTCTTTCGATATTTGGAAGAGTAATTCGCGATCAAAATTTTTGAAATCAATAAATATGCAGACTTAATTTTTGCTACAAATACTCTTTATGTCTTAGGATTACCTTTAGGTTCATGATTTGCTCTGGACATGATCGGCCTGATCCGAATTCAGCCTGATATTGTGGTTCTAGTTTTTGTTGTGCTCTATCGAGAAGACATTGAGATATAAATTTGTATGCAAATTTATTATTTTTTTTAAGTTCCGTTTGGGCCTGCTATGGACCACGTGGTTCTTATCTCTAGCAGCTTTCTTCTTTGACCAGTACTCCTTCATCCTTGCACTGTGAAAGTCTTTTCGCTCCTGGGTCCATTTCACACCTCCTCCCGGACGTACTGTTTTTTCTGTTAGTGAATGGAGAGAGTTTGATGTTCTGATCAACGTTCTGTACCTATTCCTGTCATAAATTTCACTGGGAGCAATGTCCAATTCTTGAAGGTCTTTTCTGACGAATCTTGCCCACTTGGCATTAGTCGCTTTCCCTCTAGAGATGGTGTGGAAGATTCTGGAGGTGAGCCTCTGATTGTCCATTCTCATGATATGACCATAGAAGTTCAATCTCCTCTTCCTCATAGGTTGTAATGCTCTCCAATTGTTGGTACAGTTCGTTGTTGTGCCTGATTCTGTACTTGCCTTCTTCTTTAATAGGGCCCATGATTTTTCTCAGGATCTTCCTTTCCTTCAGCTCCAGTTTTCTAAGTTGCCCTTTTCTTACCATGTTTAGGCATTCTGAGGCGTATAGTACTGATGGTCTCACTACAGTAGTGTAATGCCTGATTTTGAGGTTAAGTGAGAGGGATTTGGATTTGTACATACTCTTACATAGGTGGTAGGCATTTTCCAATTTGATGCATCTGCTGTTCATGGCCTGATCTTCATTCATGTTTGGGGTTATCCATTCTCCTAGGTATTTGAAGGAGTTAGTCCTTTGTACTGTTTTGTCCCCCAGTGGGATTGATTTGGGTGCATCTTTGATGTTGGTGATAAACTGTGTTTTGTTGATGGCGATCTTCAGCCCTACTTTAGCTGCTATGTGGTCGAGAGAGGATAGTTGATGGATAGCTTCCTCCACACTGGATGCCAGGAGTGTAAGGTCGTCTGCGAAGGCTAAACAGTTAACTGTTAACTTGTCTTTCTTGTAGCCAATTCTCAATCCAGAGCCATCCTTTAGCATTTTCGTCCACTCACGAATGACTTTCTCAAGTAGGCAATTAAAGAGGATTGGAGATAGGCCATCCTATTGTCTAACATCTGCTTTGATCTCAAAGCTCTGGGACAGTTCCCCTCTGAATTTGATTCTGGCTGTAGAGTTGGTAAGAGTTGCTTTCACTAGATTCAAGGTTTTCTTATCTAGTCCCAGTTCAGCAAGTGCCTGGAAGAGTGACTCTCTATCTACTGAATCGTAGGCCTTCTGAAAGTCAACAAATGTTGCCACGTAGGGTGAGGCGCTTAGGGTTTTGTAAGTGATGAAGGTTTTGAGGTTCAGGATTTGTTCGGCGCATGACCTTGACTTGCGAAACCCAGCCTGGTACTCTCCGATGCAGGAGTCTAGTTGAGCCTCTACTCTTGTGAGTAATACTTTGGAGAGTATCTTGTACGTCACTGATACAAGGGAAATCCCTCTGTAGTTGTTGAGATCTGATTTGTCGCCTTTTTTGTGTAACGGGTGGATGATAGCTGAGGTCCAGTCGCTAGGTAACGCTTCTGTCACCCAGATGTTTGATATGATTTCATGGATACTTTGGATTGACTCCTCATCAGCGTATTTCCAGAGCTCTGCTATGATTCCATCCTCACCCGCTGCTTTGTTACATTTCAATTCTGAAATGGCTTTCTGGATCTCCCCCTTTGTTGGTGGGAGAGAGTCCGACTTAGTAACATTCTGAGGTTCGAAATGCAGTTTCTCCTTGGGTTCCCTTGAATTTAGAAGGTTGTTGAAATACTCTGCTAGAACTGTGGTGCACTCTTCATTGTTCATTTTCAGCTTTCCGTCAGCTCCCCGAAGGGGAAGTGTAGGGGCTGAGTAGGGTGTAATTTGAGATTTAAAAGTTTGGTAGAAGTCTCTAGTGTTGTTTCTTTGAAAATCCCTCTCTGTTTGTTCAATGATATTTTTATTGTACTGCCTCTTTGTGTTCCTGATAATTTTAGTGGCAGTTTTCCTAACTTCTAAGAAGTTTTTATGGTTTTCCAGACTTTTGTTACGGTTCCATTTTAGCCATGCTTGCTTTCTCTCTTCTATTGCTTTGTCACAAGTAGTTGTCCACCATGGATGTTTGTTCTTTCTGACCGCCGGGATGGTGGTTGTCGCTGCATCTATTAGTGCCTTCTGTAGTTGGGGCCTATCTTTTTTGTCTTTGTTTTTAGCCAGGGTCTCGGTGAAGTTATTGTTATCTTTCAACTTGGCTGGATTGAACCTTGGAATTCGCGACTTGATGCAGTGGTTTTCTCTGCTTCTTTTAAGAGGGATGAAATTGGTTTTGATCAAAGAAAGATAGTGGTCTGAATCAATGTTTGCACTTCTCAATACTTTGACATTCAGCACTTCTTTGCTGTATCTTCTACTGATGGCTACGTGGTCCAGCTGGAATTCCCCAAGCATTGGGTTAGGGCATCTCCAAGTCATGGCATTCCTAGGAAGGCGTTTGAAGGCTGTAGATTTGAGGACTAAGTTGTAATTTCTGCACAGGTCAATCAGCCTTTCTCCATTCCTGTTGGTCCTCTTGTGGGCTGGGTAATCTCCAAATATGTTCTTGAATTTTCTCTCTTTGCCAATCTGGGCGTTAAAGTCTCCCATTAAAATAGTTATGTGGTGCTTTGGAATCCGGTCCATTGTCTCTTCGAGTACCCTCCAAAAGGTTTCCACATTTTCAATACCTTTCCTGTTGGTGTCATTAGTAGGTGCATGGAAGTTAACAACTGTGTATGCTTTGTTGAGAGTTTTAAAAGCTATAGTGGACGTTCTTCCATTTGGAGATGAAAAGGAGATGATGGAGTTGATCATTTTGCTGCTGACTATGAAGCCTGTCCCCAAGTGAGGCACATTCTTCATCACTCTTTCACCGGGTTGCCCTTTGTAGATCCGATAACCTTGTGATTCTATCACTTCTTGATCGAGGAATCTGGTCTCTTGCACGGCTGTTATCAGGATGTTGTGTTCAGTTAAAACATCTAGCGTATGTTTTAGTTTTCCTGTCTCTAGGAGGGAGTTGATGTTGATGGTCGCCAAGAACTTAAAACGTTATTATTATTATTATTATTATTATTATTATTATTATTATTATTATTATTATTATTATTATTATTATTACACAGCTCTCTCTCTCTCTCACTCGATATCATACCACCAACCATTATTTTTCCCCGTTTGTTGGGGAGGTAGAATAACATCCATGTTATACCATACCTGTCGTAAAAGGCGACTAGAATGGGCCGCAGGGATTCTTACATTATTTAAGAAAAGACTAGGTAAACAACTGGTAGGTAATCTTCCACCTGAATGAGTGCTCTAATTGCAAGTCAGGGGCGATTGATTGATTGATTGATTGATTGATTGATTGATTGATTGATTGATTGATTGATTGATTGATTGATTGATTGATTGATTGATTGATTGATTGATTGATTGATTGATTGATTGATTGATTGATTGATTGATTGATTCATCGAGCGAGGGTTGGCGACCACGAAGCCCTTAGCTGAGTCCAAGCATTGCTTCAACTTACTTGTACCAGTCTCGTTACTTTCATCTGTCTTATGGTTAGTCCACACCAAAGCTAATAAACGATGTTAACGAAAACATTTCTCCACATGTTAATAAAAGCCTTTGCTAGCAGGACCTAGTGTTTACAGTGCACTATGTCTTCTGGTATAGGCTACAGCAATTTTGTTTCTTTCAAGATCTGTCTCTATCTTATCCTTGGCTTTGACAATATGAAAGTGACTGAGGTATGAGCGATGCTAGTAATGCCAATCCTTATGCAGCCAGTCCCTGCTATGAATGGTATGAAAATGTTGCTCATAGGGTCGGTTGATGCATGCATTTCAGTGGGCTTGGCAGACTGATATGTAATAGCAACGTCTGGCTCCCTGAGGAAAGCAACGGGAAACTACCTCACTCCTCATTTCCCTAGTACGCCTCTGCAGTGATGCCTAGGCCATCTATGACAGCTGATGGCAGAGCCGTTGAGGATCCCACCAGCGGAATCGCTGACGGACTGAACATACATACGTACACTTATTAATAAACTTTTGTTAACAAACTTCTTCAACATTGTATCCACACGAAAATAGCTGTTTTTGAGGTTACAATTGCTAGTGTCTGGAAGAAGAAAATGCTTACAGCTGCATCTTTCATTATTTTAGGTTGTACAGTTTGAGAAAAGCGCAGACGCGAATTGTGCCAAAGAAAAATACTAGAAAGGCGAGTAGAATTAAGTTTGGAAAGAACACTTATGTCAGAACTTTTAATTCATGATGCAGTAGGCTTTCAATTTTTTTTTATAATGCCCCCACGTGACTTTCAGTTCTTGTTGACAAGTAATTGGGTTTGAAATTGCAAGTAATGATACAAATTATCGGAAAGCCAGCTCCGTTAATGACAGGCTACCTTTATATATATATAGGCTATAACTTTAAAGATTCCTAGCAACTGGTGACATTTCACTTATGTACATATTTGTCTAGAGCAGGGCCTTTCAGGGTGCATGCACTGTGCATGGTGCAAAAGACGACTTCGCTTGCTTGCCCAGAGTGCAGTCCCCCACTCCTCGATTTGGAGCAATAGCTCTGTCTCTCTCTTTCCCCACGCCTGTCTCGCTCGCTCCCCCCCCCCCCCTGTCTCCGTTTTCCTCACTTGCTCCTTAGCGCTCCAAATCCGAGCTGAGTTGAGCCGAATTGAGCCGAGCTTAGCCGAGTAGCCCAGAGACGAAGCGTTGGTCTGAGCCGAACCGAGTGGAACCGATGCACTGTGCACAGGAACTCTGCGCCGCTGTCTGCACGCGTGAGATTTAGGGCATTTGAGAGGTCCTGATCTAGAGTATGAAAACAAGCAATTTCAGTTATTGTATCTGAGGTCACTTTATACAACAATATCAAGGAATTGGTAAAAGTACGAAATAAAGCAAATCTTCATGTAACCACCTAGTTAGGATAGTATTGTTTTGATGATATACAAGCGATTATGGGAGGTTACGTTATTCAGCGAAGAGAGAAGCTGGAAATGAAATTACATTAGAACAGAGCTGAAATAAATTTTTTCTACCGCTTTTCCCACACCTGTGGGGTCGCGGGTGCGATCTATGTCGCACATATAGATTTGGCCCTGTTTTACGGCCAGAAGCCCTTCCTGACGCCAACCGTGTATGGAGGGATGTAATCAGTTTTGCGTGTTCTTGTGGCGATTGGTAGTGTAGTGTGTTGCCTGAATATGAAGAAGAAAGTGTAGGGACAAACACAAATACTCAGTCCCCGGGCCAGAAGAATTAGTCAAAGGCGATTAAAATCCCCGACCCGGCTGGGAATCGAACCCGGGACCCTCTGAACTGAAGGCCTCAACGCTAACCATTCACCAATGAGTCGGAAAACACAGCTAAAAGAATATCATACATAATTAAACGTACTGTATATTAGAATTTTCGCTTGTGTTTTGATAGTCAATTTTTAGAAGAAATAAGAAATCGTCGTATTCCGCGCTACGAATCTGCGTGCTCTAATTGCGTTCTTGCTCATACACGAACCGAAATGTTAACGAAAACACGAAATGTTAATGAAAAGTTTCATTCACAAAACTTATAGAAATTTTGTTTATCAACATGCTCGAAAAGTTAATGAACACGCTATTTTGTTTATTAACAAAGTTAACGAAAACATCTTGGTGTGGACGCACCTTTATGCGACCTTCCTTACTCAACGCTTGTTCTTTTCCTACCCCGACTGTATTAGGTTTCCGAGATCTAGGTAGTTTTCATTTTCACGCTCTTTATGGGCCTCGTCTTTCTTTGGCCGATACCTTCACCTGTCGAAGTGTCGGACCTCTTCCGATTTTCCCTCTGTTTAGTATTAGACTAATAGAGAATGGTTGCCCAGTTGTACTTCATCTTAAAACAATAATCACCACCACCGCCTTTTCCTTCATTGTTTTCAACCCATATTAATTTGTATTCACCATTTATACATTTTATTGTCTGGGAAAAAACCATTATCTTTCATCATCATCATCATCATCATCATCATCATCATCACCCTAATCAGTGTCGCCAACTCGAGCGAAGTAATGTAGCGGCAAAATTTCAAATATAGCGGCTAGCGACTTTGCTGTTTAGAAAAAATTCTGGCGAATTTTAATTTATGACTTTATCAATTTGGTGAGCCAAGTAATCGCGCAATAGCGTGGATGAAAAATGTTAATCCACGGATTTTAAGGAATTGCATGAATAACTCATTTACGTGTGTGGAGCATGAGTTCGCATTATTTTCGGAAGGCTTACCAGATACGTATCATCCTACCCGCACACTTCCTGTAAGGGAATGGAGAGGTGTCTGTCTGTTAGGTCATCAGCCCAAAAGCTTTTTTTTTTGCTAGTTGCTTTACGTCGCACCGACACATATAGGTCTTATGGCGACGACGGGACAGGAAAGGCCTAGGAATGGGAAGGAAGCGGCCGTGGCCTTAATTAAGGTACAGCCCCAGCATTTGCCTGGTGTGAAAATGGGAAACCACGGAAAACCATCTTCAGGGCTGCCGACAGTGGGGTTCGAACCCACTATCTCCCGGATGCGAGCTCACATCTGCGCGCTCCTAACCGCACGGCCAACTCGCCCGGTCAGCCCAGAGGCTGGTTGGATCCTCAAATAGCACCACCAAAGGTTATGCGATTATAAGGAAACCCCAAAAACCAATGGTAGCACCAAAATGAGGCGTACTAGGGAAGACGAGGAGTAAGGTAGTTTGCCATTGCTTTCCTCACTGGGTCAGAAAGTACTATTGCAGCACGACTGACCCTATGAGCAGCGCATTTCATAACACTCAAATGCACTAGTCATGCTCTGAATGTCATTACTCAGCACTACCCATACCCCAGCAGCTTCCATATTGTCACAGCCATGGATGTTGACTGGGACGTCGGTGGAAGCTACGCTTTACTCTGGCCCGTGCCAAGAGATGGATGCAAGAGTACTGTATCCATCAAGAAATGACAGATAGACAATTTTAAATACCCTGTGATGAGATTGACAAACAGGTGACAACTTTTGGATCGCTTTTAATTCAATTATTTCGAAAGCATTCACTATTCGACTGCATCATTCATTCCAATGGAGTTTCAAATGAATGATAGAAAGGAATAAATAACCGAATCAAATTAAATCATCGAATAAGAGATAATTTTGCATTGGATTATCCCATGACTACATCGGAACGTTGGCCGACAAGTAGGAGAGGTGGTGGTATACAATTTATAATCACTAGATGGCGTGCCATAAGCCTGGATTCAATTCCAAACATCTCCACAGTGCTCATATGGAATGAGGGCATATGACGCTGTTGATGGTGATCCGTCCGTCAGATGGAGACGTTAAGCATTGAGCAGACCCCTTGGTACAATTCGGCAGGGTTTCACTGTTTCCCTTCCTTCAATCATACGAGCATATCACATCATTCATTTCACCTCATTAACTACCCCGATTAAGTTGACGTCAGAAAAGGTATCCGGTCGAAAAACTCGCCACGAAGATACTTCTCACTTCATACCAGACCTCTTTCCGTGGTTTCCCATTTTCGCACCAGGCAAATGCCGGGGCTGTACCTTAATTAAGGCCACGGCCGCTTCCTTCCACTTCCTAGGTCTTTCCTATCCCATCGTCGCCATAAGACATATCTCTGTCGGTGCGACGTAACGCAAATAGCAAAAAAAAAAAAAAAAACAGACCTCGTAGAGGAAGTGGACAAGTGTCGATATAATAATAATAATAATTATTATTATTATTACTATTCTTCTTCTTCTTCCTTCGTTTCGGCCTGCTGTGGACCACGTTATTTCAACCGTTTGCATCCTTGAGCTTTAATTCTTCCCCAGTACTCACGCATTCTCGTTCTGTGAGCCTCCTTCCTTTCATCAGTCCACTTCTTGCCTGTTTTCAACCTTGGCCTTTCTTGGAACCTCTTGTATCCCTGGAGCTTTTTCTGGAGAGGAGCACGTTTCTGGATGTCTTCGAGTGTGATTCCTATTTCTTGAAGGTCTTTTTCAACTTCGATAAACCAGGGTCCCTTGGTTTTCTTGTTAAGAAAGTAGGAAAAGATCCTATTAGTTTGTCTCTGTGTGCTCATGCGTGCTATATGGCCATAAAAATTGATCCTCCTTTTCCGAATCGTGTCCGTTATCCTCTCCATTTGCTGGTACAGATCGCTGTTGTGTCGTCTCCTGTACTCACCATTTTCTTTGATTGGTCCAAGAATCTTTCTCACGATTTTTCTTTCTTTAGCTTCTAGCTTCTCCATCAGACCTTTTCTGTTCATTGCAAGGCATTCTGCTGCGTACAGTGCTTTCGGGCGTACAACCGAACAATAATGCCTAAGCTTGGCGTTGATGGACACTGATCTTTTGTTGTAGACATTCCTAGACAGCTGATATGCCACCTCCATCTTGTTGATTCTGCACATGATTGCTTCTTTCTCAGAGTTGTTAGGTACTATTATTATTATTATTATTATTATTATTATTATTATTATTATTATTATTATTATTACTATTGGTTCGTTTTTGGAATACTAGCGACCAAGGGACTCGTCTTGACTGTTAGCTATAGTCTTCCACTTTTTCTTGGCCCAGTAAGTTTTCATTTTCTGGCTGTGTGCCTGCTTCCTCCCATACGTCCACTCAGGTCTGGTGGTCCCTGTACTGTTTTTGCTTGTCAGAGGCAACGAGAAGACTCCCTATAGGATGGCCTGTCGGTACTGAGATCGGTTCTCTGTGGTCTCTAATGAGATCTGTAGTTCCTCTAGGTCTGATTTTACTGCAGTGATACACTTGGTCTTTGAAGGCTTTCCCCTACTTGCCACTGTGAGGATTCTGTTGGTGAGACTGCTGGGTTTCAGGCAGCTCATGTGCCCGTAGAAAGTCAGTCGCCTTTTCCTCATACGCGTGACTATGTCTTCCTGATGTTCGTAGAGCGCCCTGTTGTGCCTGATCCTGTAGGTGCCATCCTCCTCTCTTATGGGTCATAGTGTCCGACTCGTTGGCTGAATGGTCAGCGTACTGTCCTTCGGTTCAGAGTCCCGGGTTCGATTCCCGGCCCTGTCGGGGATTTTAACCTTCATTGATTAATTCCAGTGGCCCGGGGAATGGGTGTTTGTGCTGTTCCCAACATCCCTGCAACTCACACACCACACACAACACTATCCTCCACCGCAACAACACGGACTTACCTACACATGGCAGATGCCACTCACCCTCATCGAAGGGTCTGCCTTACAAGGGCTGCATTCGGCTAGAAATAGCCACACGAAATTATTATGGGTCATAGTACCCTCCTCAAGATCTTCCTCTCTTTAAGTTCTAGTTTCCTGAGTGTGTCCTTTCGATTCATCAAGAGGCACTCACGGGCGTAGAGTTATTATTATTATTATTATTATTATTATTATTATTATTATTATTATTATTATTATTATTATTATTATTATTATTATTACTGGATCCTTTCGAAGACTAAATTGATGTCAGTAGGTAAGAAATTCCAACAAAATTGAATGTCGGATTGGTGATACAAATCTGGAACTGGTAGATAATTTCAAGTATTTATGGTGTGTGTTTTCTCCCAGGATGGTAATATAGTAAGTGAGATTGAATCAAGGTGTAGTAAAGGTAATGCAATGAGCTCGCAGTTGCCATCAACAGTATTCTGTAAGAAAGAAGTCAGCTCCCAGACGAAACTATCTTTTGTATCGGTCTGTTTTTAGACCAATTTTGCTTTACGGGAGCGAAAGCTGGGTGGACTCAGGATATCTTATTCATAAGTTAGATGTAACAGACATGAGAGTAACGAGAATTATTGCTGGTACAAACAGGTGGGAACAATGACAGGAGGGTATTCTGAATGAGGAGATAATGGCTAAGTTAGGAATGAACTCGATGGATGAAGCTGTACGCATAAACCGACTTCGGTGGTGGGGTCAGGTAAGTTGAATGGAGGAGGATAGGTTACCTAGGAGAATAATGGTCTCTGTTATAGAGGATAAGAGAAGTAGAGGTAGACCAAGACGACGATGGTTAGACTCAGTTTCTAACGATTTAGAGATAAAAGGTATAGAACTAAATGAGGCCACAGCACTAGTTGCAAATAGAGGATTGTGGCGACGTCTAGTAAATTCACAGAGGCTTGCAGACTGAACGCTGAAAGGCATAACAGTGTTTAATGATAATGTATGTATGTATGTTACTGGATCCTATGGTAGTTCTTTTAGGTAGCAGTAAATCTGCAGATATGGGGCCGATGTGTGGCTTTAATTACCGCTGGCCTGATCCGGCATCGAAGTCGCAAACTGGGAAGGCCAGCTGTCTACCATCTGAGCACCTCAACTCCAAGGTAGCTATTTTACAATGATCAACTGAACACTGGCTGTATTTCACTGGCATTTCTTAGCTGTCCTTATGAACAGTTTATTGTGTATGGGTTGTCATGAACCCATCATGGAAGTTTACACATTTACCTGTGACCGACCAGTCTTCATTAATTATACTTCAAGTAGATTAGCGAACAGAGGGAAGAAAGGGTCCCCCTGTAAAATCCTTTGTGTTTGCTCAACAGAATGCTACTACTTTGGGAAGGCGGGTCGGGGATGGCCCCCTGTGGCGAGGATGTCGCCACGTTAGCCGGCCATCTCCAGGGGGCTGAGACTCAGACAACGGTATTGACAACAAGGTGCAATTTACAGGGGACTCGCTTTATTTATGAAGATATTGCTAACACGATAATCATCGCCCTGCATTCTTGTGGGGTGGTCCTTGAGAAAATCTCTCCACTTCAGGTAGAAACATAAAACACATCATCGAAATCATTACCTTTAAAATGAATTTCCGCCCAGATTAAATGGAGATAACTCTATTAGTCTTTAGTTCAAAAGCCTAATTTTGTGGTCGAATTATATTTCCACTCTCATCCCCAGCAAATTTAAGATCAGACAAATACCAGGCTGTTATTTTATACAGTTAACACACTGAAGGGTAATTCCATATTATCATTCAGTCAACTAGGCCTACACCTGTAGAGGGATTTTGACATAAATATGTCATGGCTGAGTATTATCTGAAATTAGCGATACAAAATATGTGATGTTACCTAGAAACCGTGCAGGCTGCGATGTGAAGTATTGATGGATGGTCAATACTGAGACATATGGCAGGCTATTTTAACAAAGAGGCCTTACCTCGTTATACTCCAGATTAGTGGTATTCAATGTATGGCACGCGTGCTACTAGGGGTACACGGAATCATCGAAAGGGGTACGCAAATTTATCACAGCAGGTAACTGTTTTCACCGAGTAATTCGAAAATGAGTTGTGCCTGCTCATTTTCAATAACATGTTTTTTATTTAGTGTTTCCTCTTTCTTTCTTTCTCTCTTAATCTGTTTACCCTCCAGGGTTGGTTTTTCCCTCGGACCCAGCGAGGGATCCCACCTGTACCGCCTCAAGGGCAGTGTCCTGGAGCGTAAGATATTGTGTCGCGGGATATAACTGGGGAGAATGACCAATACCTCGCCCAGGCGGCCTCATCTATTTCGCTAAACAAGGGCCGAGGTGGGGGATGGGAACATTGGAAGGGATAGACAAGGAAGAGGAAAGGAATCGGCCGTGTCCTTAAGTACCATCCCGACATTTGCCTTGAGGAGAAGTGGGAAACTACGGAAAACCACTTCCAGGATGGCTGAGGTGGGAATCGAACCTACCTCTACTCAGTTGACCTCCGAGGCTGAGTGGGCCCCGTTTCAGCCCTCGTACCACTTTTCATATTTCGTGGCAGAGCCGGGAATGGAACCGGAGTCTCCGGGGGTGGCAGCTAAGCACACTAACCACTGCACCACAGAGGCACATTTCTTAGCAGACAAAGTAGGGGTCTCCATACTAAGAAAAAACGTAAAATTAAGCAATTTCCTCAAATTTGCCGAGAGTTGAACGGATAAAGGGCGTGTAAAAATGTCAAATTGTGAGTCTTAGATAGCTTTATGAAAGAAAACGAAATCGCAAATCACTCCGGCCTAACTGCAGTTCCGGAAGACAGTCTGAAATAGCTGTTTTTTTACTCGTTTTCTCTTTAACCCTTTGTTGCCTGAGTAGTGAAAAACAATAAGTATACTTGATTTTCTCACCTTATTCTAATGGAATATGTTCAAATAGTAAATGCTAATACTTTCAAATCATAATTTTAATTTTTGGTATGTTTTTGGGGCCTGGTACTTTTAAGTACCGTCCGGCATATAGGAGGCTTCATATTTGGGTAGATAAGAATGTTCACATTTTGGAATTATATCACATTTATTGTCTCAAAATATTAGTAGAACATGTTTTTTATACCTAAAACTATTACAAAAATGTAAAAGCAAAATTTAAAGCAAATATGTGTAATAAGAGTGAAGTTTCCTAATATTATTGTTCATATGTAGAACATCTTGTATACATTCTATACAGCTGACACATTATGATACTCTGCAAAGCAGTTCTTTTTTCATTGCAGGAAAGAAAAACACTACATGTAGTAAACGTTGAATGCGGTCTTGACTGCACCTTCTTTCTCAAACACACCTCACATCGACCACGGTATTTTATAAAAATAACAAAATAATTTCCATGATTACTTAGTCTGACATCACTGGGCACAGAATATTCTGTTTTCCTCCTTTTTGGTAGACAAGTTTGCTCTGGTGACTTTGGTGACCTCATATCACTTGAAAGTTTTCCTGGAAGAGGAATTTCTTTCTGGTTCATCAGTCCTAGGGCCACATTACGCCGGAATGCCATTAGAGGGACTTTTTCATGCAGATTACAGTATATGATGTAGGCATTGACAAATGCTATCTCAATCATTCCACAAAATAATCTATGCCACCATTTTTGGATCGACGGTCTAAACCATATACGCCTCGAAGTCTGTCAGCATGGTCCACTCCACTCATGTGTGCATTGTAG